>NC_056739.1:178019788-178353655 GCF_019279795.1 Protopterus annectens
ACACAAACACACATCTGGGAAAGGCTGTCACATGCCCCCTTCTGGGCAGACTATAAGGTAGTACCAGCTGCCACCAGCAATTACTTATCAACTACTTTTAAGGCCCTTACCAAAGGGTGCCTGATCTTACTGTGTAATGTTACTATTATCCAAATGGTAAGTGTGACCAAGAGCAGGGCTATTTAGGGGTGGCCAGTGTCACCAAATACTGTACATATGCAAGTACTCTAAGAGGTTAAATATCTCTAAACAAACCAGCCACAATTAAAAGGTTTAAATATATTTAATAATAAATAATAAAAGAACAAGACAATATGCAAACAACATAGTAACTACAGAGTTCAGAATCACAGGAAATATTTTAAAACAACATTGCAGGACACTCAAATAAATACAGAAAACATCTAAACTAATACTTACTATATTCCTCTCTATATCTAAGAGAAATTACTGTACCCTAGACTTACTTACAGAGCAAAGCAAATGCAGATGAGTGGATGTTCTGGCTAGATCCAAAACAAGATACAAAATGTTTTCTCTCCCTGTCTGAGAGAATTCTTAAATTAATATCACATATTACTACTGGGTTAGCCTGGATTACATCACTTGTTGTCACCTCCTTCATTTCCCAGGCTAACCAGATATTAACATCTCTGTGTTACAAATACTTATCTCTCAGATATGCAGCTGGTAGGGAGTCACAGAGCAATACAAATACCTTACATTTTAAACATAATAATTATTTCTGTTTCAAGACAATAGAAAGAAACTTCTAGTTCTAGGCATTATGTCTCCTCCACTGAAACTGAGAGATAAAAACACAGTCATAATCACTTGGATTCCAACTTATTTTCTTAAGAGTTTTGCTAGTTAACTCTGTATGTTCCAGCTTCTACTATTAAAACATACATTTGCACAGGTATATAGTTTATATACATGTCTGCTCTTTTCCAGCAGGGTACACTGTGGTTACATGAAGCTCAGTACATAACATACAGTTCAACACACACTTCTGCACCAGTACTTTAATATACACATAACAAATAGTTTTCTTACATTTGTAAGACAAGCATTTGAATCATATTACTATTCACAAATGACATATGATTATTTACAAAATTCCAGATAGCTGGGCTGGCAGTGTCATATGTCAATATAAATCATATTAATATTTTCAAGTGTCATATATTTACAAAATTTTAGGTATCTGGACTGGCAATATTTCCCTGGTGTCACACCCTTCCTAATTTTTGTCATATTTTTTCCCTTTTGTTGCATGTCCTGTTTAATTTGGGATGCCGCCAACTTGGTTGTTTCTAGGGCAAGTTCTGGCCATACTTCTGGTAGGTACAGCAGTCACTGGCAAGGTTGTACAGAATTTCTTAGAGCAACTCGGCATGGGCTGTGTTCTTGGGGTTTGGAAGGGCACTAAATTTTGACAATTCATCACTTGATTAATGGTAATTTGCCTTGGAATAATTCCTGTTAGTGGTTTTAATGGGATTATGGAGTTAATTTTGTTTTCAAAGGAGATTATGATTGGACCTTACCAAGGAGGATGAGATATTGGGGTAGGGGGGGCAGCATTCTCCCATACTTGTAAGCACAAGGTCCAGTATTTTGGAGCCTGTAGTGGGCGTATTCAATATTTGGTCAAGTATGTTTGCATTAGCAAATTCCAGGAATCTCTGCGCCTATAAATTTGAGTTTGTGTAAGATTTCCAGTCTATAGATGGCTAATTAAAGTCTCCCATTTGTAAGGTGTTAGGTTAGATGGTAAGTGTCTTCAGCAGATCCAGGTATGCACTGTGAGCTTCTTGGGACATGAAGGGTGACCTAAAGCTGGCTAGGATATGGTACAAGATTTTGTCTGTGGTGATATGTACGTGGAGGAACTCCAGCATATCATCCTGTTTGACTGCCCTACAGGTGTGCTTGTTACTGATGTATATGGACACACCTCCTTCTTTAGCCCTTGTCTGTGCAGCTATTGGTCTAAAAGTGTGGAAGACCTGAAATCTTGCACTGCCTGGGGTATTCTCTCTTGCTTTAAATAATGTCTCTGTAACTGCACAAATGTTTATATTCTCAAGCATGAGGAGGCTTGGAGTGGGTGTAGTTTTCTATTTAGGCTGCTAGCACTGAGCAGTAACACCTTGAGGTTCAGTTCAGTTGATTTTGCTGTCAGTAAGTTTCTCGGTTTGGCATTGGCTAAAACAACAGGCACTATGGGGTGGTTTTAGCCACTATTTGAAAGCCTAGAGGGGAGAGGTGCAGACCATCCTTGACAAAGCAATGTGGTATGTTAACCATGTTCTCCCAAGCTGACAAATATTTTGCTCATGCTGTGGCACCATCCTCAGTGATGGCCATATGCTGTTCATACCAGGAGTGTAGCCAGCATTTTAAGATTTGTACTCAAAGCTCCCAGCCTGTTGCCCACAATAAGCTACACCCACATCAACACATTGATCTTTGCCCCCACGCCTTATAAAATGCTCTCCTAGCAGGATGCTAATCATTTACATGATGAAACAATGAAACAAAAATGGACATTTCAGTTCAAGTGTGGAAAAACACATAAAGTAGCTTCCCATTTACAATATGTCTGACTTTACCACAGTGCAGTTATACCCAGATGACAGCTCATGAGAGCATTTTAACATAGTGTGACACAGTCGTCAGACATCTAGCATACAAGTGTTCACATGATTGGCCTTTTGTAGTAGCAATGTGGTGTGAGAAGTCAGTGTTACTCCACAAATAGTCTTTGTATCACATCAAGCTAGCCAGTTAAACAGGGGTCCATTCACATCACACACACACACACACACACACACACACACACACACACACACACACACACACACACACACACACACACACACACACACACACAATACTAAACCAGGTAAAGGCAAACACCAGCACTTTACCCAAGTACTCCAACTACAAGTAAACTCCAGCAACTAAGCATGGAACTGCAAAACACTCACCAGAGTCCCACAGGTATACCCACGTTGTCCAATAAACCATTCTTCTTCTTCTGGCTTTTCCAAGTTATGGGTCACCACAGCAGATCACCTGTCCGCTCATGATTGGCAGTGGAGTTTTACAGTGTCGAGTTGCCAGCCCGGTGCCCAACCTTCCACAGAAGGCACACACATGTACACACTCACACCTAGGGCCAATTTAGTGTGTCCAATCCACCTACTGCATGTCTCTGGGTTGTGGGAGGAAACCGGAGCACCCGGAGGAAACCCACATGACCACAGGGAGGACATGCAGACTCCACACAGAAGGCACCCCCAGCCGAGAATCAAAGCGGCGAACCTCTTGCTGTGAGGCAGCAATGCTAATCGCTGCACCACCGTGGCCGCCCTTTGTCCAATAAACCATGATAACTATAATTACCAGTGACAGAAAAATGCAGCCAATGTTCATTGTGACATAAAAATATTGAATACAGGAGTACTGCCTGAACAATTTGTTTATTTTGATTTACTCCAAATGGTAAACATAAATACTCAGTAAACAGTAATTTCCAGTTAACCGTGAATGCCAAATTTATTTATTATATCTGCCCATCTATCTATCTCTCTATCTATCTATCTATCTATCTATCTATCTATCTATCTATCTATCTATCCATCCATCATTGATCAGGTTAGTCTCTGTAGGCTAGTGGCCTCTTTACAGGAGAGATCCCAGGTAGTATCGATGATGACCAAGGGAAAATTTGGACAGGGCACAGTGGAACATCCTCTATTTTACTTACACAGATTCTCCCCATAATTTGTTGGCAGAAGTTTTCTCAATGGCTGAACTCACTGCACTACTTAAACTCATATTTGAAAAGAATGGCGTCTTCACTAGCAACACTTAAATAACCATCAAAGTACCACTCTCTCATGAATGCTGGTTCCCTGAATTTACCCATCACTTCCACTCTCCATCACCAGACCCTCACCCTCCCAAGTTCTTTGCATTGCTCTACTTCTGGCATTGAAAACACAACCAGACATATCCCAGTGATAACCCACCAAGAACTAATGACCTGCACGTGTAGTTCTTAAAGACTGCTGCAGAAGTATTTCATCCACTTTACTTCTGCCTCATTATCTTCCCTAAAACACAGAAAGGTGTCGTTACAGAACAGCTTCCAAAACCAACCCACAGACTTACTTAGACTAAAGATCACTTTCAATACTCCCAGTACTTAGTTAAGTGACAGAAAAATCTTAGACCATGACCAGCCATCTAAATGTATTGCTGTCCATGTAGTCCTAACCCCCAACCAACATGGATTCTGGACCAAAAGAAGCACCAAGGCAGCTATCTACACAATAACTGATGACATTCTAATGGATAAAGACAAACAGCAAGTCACAGTAGCAATAGTTTTACACCTAGCCAAAGTAGTCAACATGGTTGACCATCCACTCTTCCACACTGCCATTCTAGTCCACAGTACCGACACCCAAAATCCCCAACAGTTCCTTATCTTTCTTTCACACCAGAAGTTAAGAGTTAAAAATAGGCTCCTTCTCTACAACCAAAGCTCTCTTCTCCAAGGAGTCCCATAGGGCTTTGTTCTATCACCCGTACATTTCATTTATATCAAAAGACTCTTCCATGAACTCAAATCTCTGCATCCTTCTCTGTGCTAACAACATGGTCATCTATAGATTTCATCAAATCCCAAACAACTTTAGCATTCAACTTCAACAAGATCTCCTTTCGTTTTCCTTTTCCAAATGGCTAAACCCAAGATAACGACTACCAAGCCGAAATAAAAAAATGCATGCTTTTTGGAATGCTACAAAAGCTTAGATCATCATATCATTATTTCTGACAAAAATATTTCTCCTGCAAATTCACCACCTTATTTCAAATAGTTCTAATGTTCCAACTTCACATTCACAGGATCAGAGCAAAAATAAAGCAAACCTTTTTGTGGGTGTGGATGATCTCACACTTTATAACTCCATCAGGTAGGGAAGTCATGGGGAAATGTTATCTTATTGCCCAGCTTGAGTATGTTCACCTAGTAATTACTTCTGCCAAAAAAGAAAAGTCTTATCTGTCAACATACAGCTGACAGAAAAATATACCATCTCACCAATGCCAAGAACAGAACAACACTGCTCACTACTTTAGAAAGTAAACTGGCTCCCAGCAGAGTAAAGAGCAGGTCTAGTACTAGGCACATTTGATTTTAAACTGCTAAACCAAAACTCATTCTCTTACCTAATGGGAAGAGTCACAATCGGGGAAAAAACTTGCATCCTCTTATCTCAACCTATCCTGCCTACTCTCTCCACATCACCTTTACCACTAAGAAATGCAGTACCTACATCTTCTCCATATTAGGCCCCAAATTCTGGGAAACTATAACACTGGTTGTAAGAACTCAGCTACTGTACTGTAAATCAGGAATTGCTCTCAAATGTTACCTAACTTAATTAGCAGAATGTTACTGCTTTTAAAACATAACGTAACTTAATCACTATAGCATATTCCAGCTGTTACTCAATGTCTTTAACAGTGAGCATGTTGCCCTAGCTAACGTGCCTAGACATGTAAACACAGGGGTATCTGCAGGCTTTGTCCCATTTTCTTTTTCCAGCTGCCTGAACATTCTACCGTACCACCTTAACACTCCTCTCCACTATCACACTCCCTTTCCACTCCTTTGTGTTCTTCTCACCTTCACAGCTAGCTCTCAATACTTCCATTTTTTTATCAGATAGATCACTCAATAAGCACTTTTCACTCTTTAGCTGACTGTTTCCTTCTTTCTCTCTCTGTATCCCGTTTCCCGCCATTCGCACTACTAACAGCCACTGTCACTCTTATACTCACTATGCCTCTGTCTCTGTCTGTCTATCCATCCTTTGTTGACTTGGTTAGTCCCACTACACTGTCACTCTCATACTCACTATGCCTCTGTCTCTGTCTGTCTATCCATCCTTTGTTGACTTGGTTAGTCCCACTACGCTGTCACTCTCATACTCACTATGCCTCTGTCTCTGTCTGTCTAGCCATCCTTTGTTGACTTGGTTAGTCCCACTACACTGTCACTCTCATACTCACTATGCCTCTGTCTCTGTCTGTCTATCCATCCTTTGTTGACTTGGTTAGTCCCACTAGACTAATGGCCTCTTTTCAGGAGAGACCACAGGTGTATTTATACTAGATGAAATTTGGCCAGGGCATGGGAGAATCGATAGATGCTGTGGGATGTTTTACATCCACCTGAGCTACCACTAATTCAAAGAGGTGGGACCTGGTTTTAATGTCTCATCTGGAGGAAGAATTTTAAATCTGCATGCATCACCTTTTAACATAAGAGTTAAGACCATCTCCTTTGTCAGACTCTATTGACAAACTCCTCTTCCTCACGTTGACCCCGTTCATCTCCTGACTACCTTTATTCATGTATTACTTACACAAAGCCTCTAATAGAAATATGTGCCTGTCATATTGTATATGCACATGCCTTGTAAATATCTCTTTATCACTCTACTTGTTTAACTCTTGGCACCCCTGTACTTTCTGAATGCACTTTTGAAGATATATTGTCTTTTCAATCTCTCCTTATAAATTTTCATTGTAAATTTTCCTTCTGCCATTGTTTTGCTATCACATCTGGGATGAGCCTGAAATGGGTCTGCATAGATGCTCCATACTGTTAAACAAATCTAAATTAGTAAATAAATAAACATACAGGCACTCTGAAAAAAGTTACACTCACACACACAAAACATCCACACATCATAACATAAAAAAATCCCATTACTTCTAATGATGGAAACCAGTATTTCAAATACAAAAATGGAGTTGCACACAATAACAAAATGGCCTACATACATTAACACTGAACACTCATTAATCAATTCCACACATCATAACCCTGACAACACAGTAGTCAAAAATGATGAACCTTTTAAAAGAAACCTACACATTTCCTAACATTAACACGAATGGGTACAGACTCAGTGATTCAAAACAAACTTTTCTCCCACAAATAACATGCAAGAGCTATTGTTCCACCATGTTTGTACTACTCTGCAAATATGTATCCAAGCATTGAAATATTTCCTATTTAGGGTGCAGCGAGGATTTTAAGGTTTATGTAACTCACATACCTACACCTAATTTAAAGTGACTGCAGCTCAATAACAGCTACACAATTCAACGTTTAATATGAATGCTATCTTACTAGTACACAATGACACCACTCCTACCCCCCAAATGTCCAGAAAATCAAAAAGCATGTAATTTTGTCAGGTAGAGGCTTGCTCTCCAGAGCCCCGACACCTTCTTCATTTGGATATACTAACTCCATGGTTGTGCATTAGTGGGGAACAAACCATCTCATAAAAAATGGAGAAACACTGATTTCTTTCACAGTGTCACTGTTAAATGTACTAAAACCCTCAATGTTAACCTTTCAAGGGGGGGGTATAATGGTCAAGGTGTTTACCTCACAAATAGAAGATACAGGGTTGGATTCTCGCCTTCCAAAGGAAAATTGGCTAGGCTTAAAATGGTCAGGCAAGGGCAGCTAGTTTAGTACTGCTGTCAGCAATATGCAAAATTTACCAGTGCCAGTTTGACCAAAGACACATGCATGCATATCCATCTACATACACACATGTACACATACATTTTGCACCAAAACACCTCCAGCACAGAGGCTTTGCTCCCATACTCCCTTAGTATATATATATATATATATATATATATATATATATATATATATCTACTTCAAAACATCTAAAACCCATAACGTCTAATTTCATAACATTGAGACCAACACATCTAAAACCCAAAACATCTAAAACTCGTAACATCGAATTTCATAACATTGAAAATGTGCATCAGAACATCAAACACTAAAGTCACATGAAAATAACATCCCCTCCACATATAATGACACCAAACTACCAAACACACTTTTTAGTACGTTTCTGCATGTGGGCAAGCCCCCCTGCACCCCCCCATAAATTAAGTATACCAACTCTGAGATTGCACTACAGTGGGAAAAAGTTAACTTCCTAACCCCACTATATCAAGCCCTCCTGCAGAAACGTATTAAAAAGTGTGTTTGGTAGTTTGGTGTCATTATATGTGGAGTGGATGTTATTTTCATGTGATTTTAGTGTTCAGTGTCCTGATGCACATTTTAGATGTTATGAAATTCAATGTTTTGGGTTTTAGATGTTCTGGTCTCGATGTTATGAAATTAGATGTTATGGGTTTTAGATGTTTTGAAGGGGACCCATATATATATATATATAAATAGATATATATATATATATATAGATATATATATATATAGATATATATAAATAGATATATTTATATAGACTCCATAGTTACACGACTGCAGCAGCAGCATACCTTTTCTCTCCTACCCCAAAAATATGGCTACCTTCTGTGTACCTCCCTGCTGTTAGACTAACAAAAGTGAAAGAACAGTGATAGAAATATAATTAAGCTTGATGTAATAAAATGTTCACACACAGTATGACTCTTTACCCCCACCACCCACAAATGATAGCCATCTGTTCATATGTCTGATGTTTGATTGACAGGAAAGTGGAAAACAAATTCCAAATAGTTTCACCTAGATAGTATGGTACCCTTAGATAAGTTATAGAGACCTGTGCAAACCTCTAAAGTTTGATTAATATGGACAGTTAAAGAAATAATGGCCAAACTGTCCCAAATACATCAGCCAGAAGAGTTCTTTATATGTCCACCCCCAAAATGCATTGTGTGTCTGTGGATAAAACTATTGCTATTATTTTCCACAGATTAATGCAAACACTTATACTGACCTTTACAAGCCAGGTCTATATACGTATCTATGCACGCACACACACACACACACACACACACACACACACACACACACACACACACACACACACACACACACACGTATATATATATATATATGTATATATATATTACACACATATACATATACACACACACACACACACACACACACACACACACACACACACACACACACACAAAACTGCATTATTGCTGCCTGAGCTGTTACAGTTTAATGGAATAATTGAATGTAATACATTATACAAGCACAACACTTGCCAAGTTGTTAAAAAAACTTCTCTGAAACTTTCAAGTTTTTAAATGCTTTCTGCATTGCATTGCATTGCTTAACTTACCTTGCCCTAAATCTTCAAGAGCAGTTTAACAGAAGCAAAAACAAAACAAAACAACAACAAAAAAAAAGTAGGTCAACACCACCACCACACAATGCGTAATAATATATTTCTGTAAAAAGAAGTCGCTACTGCTGAACACATTTGCAGAAGCTTTGAGTCTGCTGACAAACAGCTATAGATACCCCTCCTCCCCAAACAACTCCTGCTGAGGTCATCACTAAGCCTGCTCCTCCATTCCCAGAACAGTACCACCTAAAGGATTAAGGGAATGACACATCAGAGAACCAGGAGGTCAGTCTTATTTCTTGCAGCTTTCTGCCACTTTACAGACAGCATTAATTGCTTAAATAACACCTTTCAAACCACCAGGGTAAAATAAAACGAGAGCATTTAAACTTCTGATGAGCTGCAAATGGCTTTCTGATACAGTCTGGATGAAGGGGTTTTCATGCAGGTCATTTACACCTACATGGGCTATGATGGAATAATACTGGCACCAGTGGGGTCATGACTTGAGTGCATGCATGATCTGGCAGGTTCTGGCTCCAGAAAAGCAACTAGCAGTTCTCTTCTCCTTGTTCGGCTTGGTTAAAAAAGCATCAGTATATCTTACAATGGATCATCCTATGACAAGAGTCATGGGAAGTGTGTTTGCTTGCTTTAGGGGCTTAGTGTTTGGAGCTCCATTGAGAGTGACAGCATGTGGGGTGTTGGGTGATGTTTTGAGTGTCTTTTGGCTTGCTGAGGCATGGCTTTGACAACTGGTGATCTAGGCAATCTTTGTTATTTAGGAAGATTGTTTTTAAGTGCCTCAGCATACCTTAGTCTATGTGTGTGCTGTGTACTTTGTGAGGTGGGTGCCATGTGCATGTCTATATTATAACACTGAAGTCTAAAAACTTTGAATGTTATAATATCGAACCCAGTAGAGCGAATGCTTGAAATAGCGAAGCTGCAGAACACCAAAAACTTTCTTAGGGAAAGTATTCAGTGGGCCGTTTCTGCAGCTTTGCTATTTCCTCAACTGTGGAGCGAAGGTTAAAGACCGGGTTAAGGTAAGTGTGCGAATGAAGGTGAGTGTGTGATTCGGCATGGGTTAGGTGAGTTTGGGTTAGGACACGGGTCAGGTAAATGTGCAATTGCGTGGACATGACTGTTAGGGTGGGGTAGGTGAGTTAGGGTTATGGAGCAGGTAAGGTGTGTGCAATAGTTAGGGACCTTAGGGTTAGGGTTGGTTTAAGGTAAGTGGATAGCTAGTTGTGTATGTCTGGTTTAGTGTATGGTTTTGTGAAGTGTATGTGTGTGGATTATTTATTTTGGTGTGCTTGAGTTGTGTGTATGTTTGTCGGAACAGCAAATTTTTTCCCTGGGAAAAAATTCGCTATTCTGACTGTTCGGTTTTCTGGTGTTTCGATTGAATGGGTTCGATATTATAACATTCGATGTTTTTAGACTTCGATGTTATAATATAGACCCATATACACGGTTTCGACAACCTGACGTGGATTTGTATGCAAGAGTGTCATTGTGTAAGTACACATCTTGTGTCTACTTCTTTAAGGATTAAGTGGTTGTCAGCAAACATGAGACAAATGCTACATTGTTTCAAAATGCCTATATCCACCAAGCTGGTACAGAGAAGTAAGGGAATTGCCTATCCATACTGTCTGGTCCTTTCATTTATGAGATCTTTAAATTTCTAGTCTCCCACCAGGGCACAAGTGCTTTTCAGCAACTGCATTCTGCTTGCTGAGCACACTCAAGCAAATCTGCAGTCTGTGGCTACCACCCCACCCATACAGTATCAGAAGGAATCAGTACTGCAAAATTAAACAAATATATACATTTTGAGCCTCAAGAGCAGAGTCAGTCCACCCAAGCATTCTACTTGTATGTTTTATGAGAGTGAAGCTATAACATTAGCAGTATTTCTTAGTAGTTCTCAGCGTGCTAATAAAACTGACTGTTGTAGCCTTGTGTCCCCCCCCCCCCCAGCTAGTGCAGTAATCCTAACTGTCCAATAGACAGTATACATTTAATTCAGATCCCTGTGACTAAATTAACCATCAAACAGCCCTCTCCGTGTTTTCTGTCTTAGTTTGTATCACTTGAAGGCCCACCTGTTTATTTGCATCTCTATACATTCCCCTTCATTGCTAATGTATCTCCCTACTCTAATCTGTGCACAAACTGGTTACTAATCAGCAAGTCAATGTGAAGACACACTCCCAACCTTAATAAACTTTGCTGTCTCTTCTCGCCTTCACTTTACAGGTAGTTTGAATTATTACTTACTCTCTCTGAGGCCTTCACTGATAAATTTCCACTGATTGCCTCTCTGGTTTCACTGCTTTCTTTGCATTCCACCTGGTTTACACTCCTGGTGCTATCTCCCTCCCCCAATACTAAATCTATATTAGACTCCTGCTGAGCATGGAGCCATCTTTAAATTTCTAGTCTCCCACCAGGACACAAATGCTCTTCAGCAATTGCATTCTGCTTGCTGGTAAGCCATTAGCCTCAGGAATTTGTTTGAAGTGTTCAGATTTGTAAAGTAATACTTACTTTTTACTCTTGTTTTGGTGGGCTCTACCCCCCTCCTTTTGCCCTCGCTAACGTTCAGGCTCTCTCCACTCCCCTGCCCTGCCCCTATTTCCTCCCGCCCCCACTACCTATACATTTATAATAATCACAGCCACACCCACAACTCACCCTCACATCACCTCCACCAATCACAGCTCCTCAAGTCATATCACATTATACCACACCAACTTGCTCCACACAAAATACTCCCAATCACTCTCATTCCCACTAGGCATTATTTACATCACCCACACTACTTACCCATCCACATATAGTGCAGCCCTATAATTCTTATCCAGACCCCCACCTAGAATCAACTTAAACTTTATAACAATGACTATCATACAACTAAGTCTAGTCTGTCCTCTCATAATTCTTTATAATACCACAATGTATCACTCTAGCAATAACCCTGAACTTAGTAGCACAACACTACATTATGCACTCTCATATACAGACACCACACATTATAATAATATATGCCTACAATTGTTCAAGAACTACATAACGGACCAATTCAGAACTAAACACATATGCTCTCATTCCTACTCCAAAAAAACACAATACTTTCTCACACTCATCACCAAACTCCAACATCTATATCACCTTTTTAACACCAGGCTCACCATAAGTGGGGATATCCACCCCAACCCAGGCCCAAATCCATCCTGTCCAACACAAACTGCTCCAACACAAATGTCAGAACATAACACCCCCCTATCTTCATCCCTGGGCAAATCAACAACAGCAGCAAAACCAACCATCTTTTAATGCTAAATATTAATATTAGAAGTATCAAAAATAAAATACCTGAACTCCAGGCCACAATAGCACACTACTCCCAAGACATAGTTGCTTTAACAGAAACTTGGCTAAATGAAAACATAGCTAACTCAGAAATTCTCCCTACTAGCTACATTATCATTAGACAAGACAGACCACTTTGTAAAGGGGGTGGAACTGCCTTACTGTATAAGTCCATCTGAACTGTATGTCAATTACCAAACTCCTACCTCTCCTCTAATAATTGGAATATACTTATCTCACAACTTCAACTTCACCCTAAAAAGGTTATCACCACAATTGTGATTTATATTCCACCTGGTAATACACCTATTAGCCTTGAAAACTTCTTATCCTGGTGTTCTTCCACATACTCACAAAAAACCCTTATTCTGGGGAATTTCAACCTACATTGGTTCACCTGCATATCAGAACCACCAAGTAACCTAATAAATCTAAATGGCTACCAGCAGCTAGTCCAAATTCCAACTAGATGTGATAAAAAATCTAAAAGGGAATCCATCCTTGACTGCGTCCTAACAACCCCACATTGTACCCCCACGCAGGCAGTCTCTCAGACACCTTAAGTGACCACAACATAATATACCTTATATGTAGTAGAACAAGCATATGCCAAACCACTAACTATATATTCACTAGAAACACAAAATATTCTCTCCTGAGGTCCTCAATACTTTACTCTGTAACTGTGACTGGACCCCTCCTAAAAACCCTCCCACTTGACCAGGCTGTTGCATATTTCAACAACACCTAGACACTGTCGCTCCATTGTGCAAAATCAAGGTTAGAACCTCTACAAACCCCTAGCTCAGGAAAAAAAAAACAAACAAATCCTCAAGTCCAGAGACACTGCCTGGCTTTACTATAAAAAAAAAAACAAAGAAACACAAAGCCTAAGTACCAAGAACTGCGCAACCATGCAAAAAATACATTAGGCTGCATAAAAAGTCCTACTACATGACATTACAAACTAAATATCAACACAACCCCCAAAAATTTTGGAAAAAATGTAAACCAGCTACTAATACCCACCCAAAAGGCTACCCCCAAACCAACCACCCCTGACACTAAAGTTCCCATCGAAACACAATTCATCTCCCACTTTGTGAACTCAATTCTATCCTTAGTATCACAGGACAGTTCCTACCTCACTATCCCCCCCCAACACAAATAACACTAATACAAGCTTTACCCTCAAAACAGTTTCCAGCACTTCAATCAAAAGCATGCTCTCCAAACTAAAAACATCATCAAACTCTCAAAGTAATCACTCTATTCTCTTTCTAAAGCCCTGCACTTGCTCAGCTCTTATAAGGAAACACTAACTAACTAAAGCACTACACCCTCCTTGACTTCTCATAAGTATTAGGCTCCCGTTTGGTCCTTCCTGATCAAGTGAAAAATCAGTTCCCTTCCCTAATCTGATCAGTAAAAAAACAGTTCCCTATACTAATCTGGTATGTCCAAGGGTCAGTTTCAAGGTTACTCTCCAGTCCAGCTGGTGAATCTTGGAATTTTGAGGCAATGTTACAATTGCCTTATGTACACAGACAACCCTCTCCTCCTTCCAACAAACTCTAATACATGTGAGAGATGCAGTTACACAGCCAAACTGGAGGCAGAGCTCTCTCAACCCAAGACTGGCACAGTCAGTCAGGAGGAAAAAGTAACCACCCACACCACAAATCCAGTCTCACACAGACCTATTGCATCTGCATACCCAACACACACTAAAACATACTCGGAGGCTCTAAATAAAAATCTGCCTAAACAGGAAAGACCTCCTAAGCAGATATTCAAGCAACAGCCACCCCTCAACAATACCCACGAATCACATATCTCACAAAATCAGTGTGCCTCACAGTCACAGCCCTTAAGGCCAAACAACACACCAAATACACTTGTTATAGGGACTCTATTGTCCGGCACACTGACGTCCCGCTCACCAGACTGAACAAGGAGAAGGTCACTGTAAGCTGCCTGTCGGGTGCCAGGATCCACCACATAATGCAAGCACTCAGGTCACTCCAAAGCAAGTACAAGTATGACTCCATCATTGTCCATGCTGGTGTGAATGACCTGAGACGTACCTCCCTGGACTACATGAAAAGAGATATAGAGGAGCTCTCTGACCATGTAGACCAGGCTGGTATGACCCTGACCTTGAGTAGCATCTTGCCCTCACCAAGAATGATGCCACAGTATAAAGACAAAATGATCAGTTTCAACAATTGGCTAAAGTATTGGTGTCATTCAAAGGGAATACAGTGTCTGTCAGCCTGGGATGACATGCTCGACAAGCCACGTTGCTTTGCTATGGATGGCTTGCACCTGTCACCCTTAGGCTTTCATATACTGGCCAAGGCTCTTGCCACCGCCATAGTGCATTTTTTAGGCAAGGCTCAAAGGACAAACCCACCTCCATAGACAACCCAAGGATAAAAAAAACTAAAGGTAATGCTACTCAATGCCAGAAGTCTAAACCTCAAGATGCACACACTTGAGGCTCTCCTCAGTATGGAGAAAATCGATTTCTGTGCAGTAACAGAAACCTGGTTCAAGACTCCTGAGAGCACCCCAGCACTACCAGGTTATAACTCATACCATGCGTTTTGGCCCCAAAACTCAGACCGAAGCACAAAAGGAGGGGGAGTATCTATATTCATCAAAGATACTTACACCTCCAGGTTAGTGGCACTGCACGAAGCATCAGAAACCATCCATGTGCAACTAACAGCGGGCAAAACTGCCTTTCAGTTTGTAGCCTGCTACAGAACACCCTCCCTATTACAGGAACCCCACTTGGCATTCCTGAGAACACTGGAGAATATGAAGGTCTCTCCAAACACTATGTTATTGGGTGACTTCAACTACCCAAACATTGACTGGGAAAACTACTCAAGCCCAAACACCCTCGCCCAACGGTTCCTTGAATTTATAAACTCTAACGCAATGGAACAACTGGTCACCACTCCCACAAGGGGGAACAACATATTGGACCTGGTCATCACCAACATGGGGACTCTATGTTCCACACCAGAGGTAAACCCCTCATTGGTAAGATCAGACCATAAACAAATTTCCCTGGACATCCATATCCCGTCCCACCCCCAGCCAAGGAAATCACTGTAAAGAATTTCTCAAAAGCCAACTTTGCACTTCTCAAGACTGAGGTGGAATCCTTCAAAGCCCCTAGGCCAGAGGATAATACAGCCCAATCCGCAGAATCCTTTACAAATGCATTCTATGAGCACCTGCAGGAATGCATGGATCATCAACCAAGACTCACTCCTCCAAAAATAGGAGACCGGTCTGGTGGACCCTGGTCATAAATAAACTATACAACAGAAGGAGGAAGCTACTATTTGACAGAGCAAAATCCCAAAAAGGGAAGGCATCTCTGATCAGTATTAGCAAGAAACTTCGATCCCTCATAAAATCATCAAAGGCCAGTTTCGAAAGAAAAATTGCCCTAGACACTAAAGATAATCACAAGGCCTTCTTTAGTTATGTCAGGAACATGGGCGGAAACTCCCAGATATGCTCTGAATTGTTGCATAACGGTACAACATATACCGAAACTACAGACATAGCCAACATTCTGGCAGACAGATTCAGCACAAACTTCTCCCCCCCTTCCCCCCAAAGGAGCAAATGCCTATCCCAACTGAATGTAACCTCCCTGACATCACAGATGCACAGATGAAAGCTGCCCTCTCCAAAGCAAAAAAACACAGCATCTATGGGACCGGACGGTGTCCCAGGCTGTGTCTTACACGAGCTCCAAGAAGAACTGAACCCTCACATTGTCACTGTTCAGACTTAGCCTTACTACAGGATATGTACCCAAAGAATGGCGTACAGCTACAGTGGTCCCACTCCACAAATGTGGTGCTACAACGGACCCCGGAAACTATCGCCCCATAAGCCTGACTAGTCTGGTCTGTAAAGCTATGGAGCATATTATCATGGAACTCATAAACAAAGACATTGGGAGCCTCCAGACAATGGACCCTACCCAATTCGGCTTTGTTAAGGGCAGATCTTGCCTCTTAAACCTAGTTGATTTCTTTGAAAAAGTTACCAAAGCTATAGATGAGGGCAAGGTAATCCACACAGCCTTCCTGGACCTCGCAAAAGCCTTCGACACAATACCCCACTCGGGCATCATAAATAAGCTTACCAGCTTAAATATCAACCCCTATATCACAAGATGGGTTGCAAACTGTCTCAGAGATATAACCCACATGGTCAGAATCGCAGGTGCCATGTCCGAATCCAAACCATTTACAAGTGGTGTCCCACAGGGCTCAGTTCTGGGACCTCTCTTGTTCGGTATATACTTCTCTGAGGTTCAGGCTAACACGGGGGGATTATGGCTGACAAAGTTTGCAGATGACTGCAAACTGGGGGCCATAATAGAATCTCCAGCTGACACAAGCATCCTCCAAAGGGGTCTCACAAAGTCGGATGCTTGGTGCCAGAGCCATGGCCTCTAGCTAAATGCTAAAAAGTGCATAGTCATCCCCTTTGGGAAAAACAAGGTGCCCACAAATTACCACATAGGTGGTAATCCATTAAGTACGGAAGATGTAATTAGAGATTTAGGGACCAACATAGATAGTAATCTCCTTTGATAATCACGTTGCCAAAGTGGTTAGAAAGACCTTCTATATAGCCCACCTTATCACGAAAGGGTTCGCATCTAGATCAAGAGAGGTCATTGTGCCCCTCTACTCATCACTCATCAGGCCCATAATTGAATACAATGCCCCTTTTGGGATGTACCTTACCCGACACCTGCAGCAACTGGAGAGACCCCAAAAGTACCTCACCAAGAGGATCATGGGCTACAAACAGATGTCCTATGCAGCTTGACTAAAGAAACTCCAGCTCTACTTAGTTGCTTACCGCCTACTCAGAGGCGATCTATGCCTGACGTACAAAGCCATGTCAAACCCAGAATTAATGGACATGCTCCACCTCAAAAAATCCAAGTCCCTTAGAGTTACATGCTCCAGGGACCTAAACCTCAGCACAAAAATAAATAGGACATGCTGGAGGGACAGATTCATTTCCCAGAGGCTCCCCTCACTCTGGATTAGAATCCGAATTCATGTTAGACATAGCCCCTCGCTGACCCTCTTCAAGTGAAATCTGGACGCGTGGATGGGAAATCGCAAATTCACCCCTGGGATCTCTTCTGTGTCCCTGCTAGACAGAGGCACAGTAAACTAATCTTAAAAGAGTACCTTCTGTGACCTACTTTACAGAGGCACAGTAGGCTAATCTAATAGGGAGGTGGAAGCCAAATACACTCTGGCTAGGTTTATAAATGCCCTAGGGCAGATAGCCTAGTATCTACCTATGAACCTATGAAACTATGAATCAACAGCAGCCGACCTACTCCCCAGCTATTTCTTGAAACTCAGCAGATGCTATTGCTATCCCAATCGCCATTCTCATAAACAGATCAATTGTTGAAAACTATGTGCCCAAACTCTGGAAAATATCCTATGTTACACCCATACATAAAGGTGGGACCGCCACTGAACTTAATAACTTCAGACCCATTGCATTACTCTCCCCCCTGGCCAAAATCCTAGAAAAATGTATACATACCCAGATGCTAAAATATCTCCTAGACAGCAAAATCTTGTCAACTACTCAGCATGGTTTCAGACCTGCCCATAGTACCACTACAGCCCTCCTCTGCTTCACAAACACAGTAAACCGTCTCAAAAATGAAGGCCTGCAGGTGTCAACTCTTTTTTTGGATATGTCCAAAGCATTTGACACAGTCTTGCACCAAATCCTGCTAAACAAACTAAACCAATATCACTTATCAAATTTCACTCTTACCTGGTTCCAAAGCTACTTAACTGACAGGTACCAAGCTGTGAAATGGGAAAATTCTCTCTCTCCTCAGCTGCCCATAACTATAGGAGTCCCACAGTGTTCTGTCTTAGGACCACTACTATTCACAATCTTCACAAATGACCTCCATACCTCCACACAGCATGCATCTATCATTCAGTATGCAGATGACACTACCTTAATCTGTGCTGCATAAAACATTCCCACCCTCCTGCAAACAACTCAACTAGCATTCTCTGACATTGAAAACTACCTTACCAAAGCCCAACTTATCCTCAATCCAAAGAAAACTCAGCTTATGATTATAACCAGTTCTAACAAAAACTCTGATACAGTCAATTCACTATCTACTCCACAAATGCTACTCCAATCACTCCAATGGCACAGGCTAAGCTATTGGGAATAACCATAGACACCCACCTAAAATTTGATAGTCATCTCAATGTCACTATTAAAAAAATACATGCCAAACTGGGATCACTCTACCATATCAAACCATTTCTTACCAACAACACAAGATCTGCCATTGCTCGCTCCCAACTTCTATCCACCCTACTCTATGTATCTCCTTCTGACTAATCTCAACAAAACTGAACTTAGCAAAATGGAAGCCTGCTAGAACAGAATTGCACACTTTGCTGCAAATAGCTCATATAGAACTCATCACTGCACTGCTTTGAGACAGCTCCACTGGCTTGAACTACCCAGCCTCCTAGGTTACAATCAGCTCTGCCTCTGTCATTCGATCTATTACCTCCCCAATAAGTGTCCTGCCCTCAAAAACCTAGTACAACACCACTCAGCAAAAAGGCCTCTTAGATCATCAAGCAAACTACTACTAGAAGTCACCAACAGCTACAATAGCTTTGGAGATGTACTATATAGTAGTTCAGTGGCTATAAAATGGAACTCTGTCCCCACTAACATTCAAAATATATTGTCCAAAGCCTCCTTGAAAGACCTCATCAGGCAACATCTCAAGCAAAGCTGGCAGTGCCATGATTGCTCCCCAGGCTAGTGAAAGCAGATAAGGTACACATACTAAACCTAGAGTACTTGATAGTTTTCAATCTTACTCACAAACACTGGCTAATCTACAATGTATGTACTGTACCTGTGTACTATGTATGTATTCTACCTATGTTCCAAATTTCAACCGTACACCACAAATCTATTAATTACCTTTATTTTTAAATTAATATTTTGTTGTTTGTTCTCTCCACTGTAACTGTTGATGTGCTGCATACCACTGTCAAACCATGTCTTTTGTAATTTGTGTGTATATTGAACATGTCTAAATAACTAAATGCATCTGTAATTTTTCTTTGTGGAGCTTTTCTCCCTGGGCCTCTGCTGAAAAAGGGCCTTTTCGGCTCAGTCAGACACCCCCGGTTAACAAATGTAAAATCAATAAATAAAAATAAAATGAGCTACAAGGAGATTATGTACTAGGGTTAGAAGGCTATTAAGAATGCTTTATCAGAGCAGATTACGCTACAGAGTACTAAATTCTAACTTTAATGTTTGCACGATACTGAATTAATCTAAATATGTAGGTATTGCCACTTGACTCTCAACTAGATGCTCTAAGTTTGCTGGTGCACAAGGCATTTGTACTATATTGCTGCTTAACAGGATACAATTTTATGAACCTTTCTTTCTAGGTGTTTGCTATTGTGCAGAGCACTGCTAACCCATGCAAAGGCACTAAATTTATAGCAGCAAAGAAAAAACAGAAAACTAACTAATGAGCCCTCTGGCCAATAAAATAACTACACTATGAGTCCATTTGTGTATTTCCCAACTCAGACAGACCAGGCAAACACTTCCTACCTCAAGATGAATAAACCCAGTCTTCTTAATGTGAAAATACAGTACAAGAGACCCACAAGTGTAATGCTACCACAAACCATTTAACAACTAGCTGGAAATCCCTTGCTAAAGACAAATTTTAAGATAGTCTTACAGCAGTAACAGTGAGAAGAAGAGATTTTTTTTTTTTACCAAAAAAGTGAAATGCACACAAAGTGCAAGAAACACTAGTGATTCTTGAATGCAGGCTAGGACTCCAAGCTTTGCTGAGCTCCTGGAAAATGCACAGAAGACAACATGTAGTAAAGGAGATTTACTCAAGAGTAATACTGGTTTGCTGGGTGTGCACTCGGTATCATGGTTGTATGGAAAACAATGGCTGGGAACAGTACACAAACAGCTGTTACAACAGTCTACAGCAGTGAAAGAGGGGAGGGAGGAAGGACTTTGGGAATCAGATTATCATAAGGAGTAGAGGCCAGAGACACATGTTTATTTTAAAACACAGCAAGAATAAGAGTAAGAAGGTTGGGGAAACCCAACCAGGCTAGCTAAAGAGGCAGCCAATCAAATAAGGGCAATACAGGAGCTCTTTCTGAAACTTCAGCTTAATGTGTTTGTGGGGATGGGGCAGGTACAGAATGCACCTTTATGCAGGTAAAAGATAACTAGAGTATAAAAGCACTGAAGCACAAACTGGAACAGAGACAATTCTCTCACTATTGACCTTCTACTATAGTTTATGGCACCAGACTATGCAAAAATTTACCAGTAACAGTGTTTATGGAAAAGAAATGCATTAATAATTTACCTCGTGCTCACATTCTCACAGGACTACACAGCTCTGCCATGCCTGTGAGTTAAACTACAAGAATATGGGCCAGGAGGGTTCAGAATACAAACGGACAGCTTTTATAAGTAAATCTACTTGTGGAATTAGAAGTCCAAAATAATGTATGAACAATCTTCCCACAACTGTTGATAAATATGCAAGACTAAGGTCCCAGAACAAACTTTAAAATGTACACAGATGGAAGAGCACAAAAGTACAAATTATTATTTCCACACAGGTCACTAAGTGCAACTCAAATATTTAAGCAGAACTGAAATCATTAAAATAATTTACTTCTCTCACTTTCCCTTTTTTTCTTTTGAAAAGTTTGTTACTCACAGTTCCACTCCTCGCCACGTCTTGGATAAAAAAACACTGGGTGGGGGTAGCTCTGTGTTGGAAATAGGAGGCTAGCTAGACAGAAATCCAATCAAATAACGACAATACTGGAGCTCTTTCAGAAACCTTAGCTTAATGTCTTGGTGGGGGATGGGGCAGATACATAATGCAACTTTAAGCAGGTATAAGATAAGCAAAATATAAAAGCACTGACGTACAAACTGGAACAGAGACAATTCTCCCACTATTGATCTTCTACTACAATTTAAGGCACCGGATTATGCAAACATTTACCAGTAAATCTGTTTATGGAAAAAATGCAATAATAAATTACTAAGGCTCAAAATCTCACAGGAGTACACAGCTCTGCCATCGCTGTGAATTAAACTACAAGACTATGGGCCAGCAGGGTTTAAGATACAAATGGATAGCTTTTATAAGTAATTTTACTTGTGAAAACAGAAGTGCAGAATAACACAGAAACACAAACTTCCCACAGCTGTTAACAAAAAGACAAGACTAAGGTCCAAGAACAAATTTAAAAATGAAAACAGATTCAACAGAGCAGAATAGTACAAAGAATACCCCACAGGTCAGTAGATGCAGCTCAAATATTAAGCAAACTTGAAATAATTATAATAATTTAATTCTATTTCTGCTTGTTTTTTTATTTTTGAAAATCTAGTTACTCACAGTTCCACACCCATCCAAGTCTTGCAATAATCATTGGCAGGGTGGGCATTAATGGGGAAACAACAGACTGTCCCTAGAAATTCCATAATTTCCCCTGTAATTGATGGCAATAGTGTGCTTAAATAATGGGGTGTTAAACTGTTTCCCATTTGTTTATCAGTATATACTGTTTTTATAATTCTGATGGAAAATAGTTCCTCTGCCTAAAGTTATGGGGAGAGGTCTGGTGATCTATGATCTATCTATGACAGTAACTGGTACATTTATTAATTTTTCTGTTGTTCATGTGGAGATTAAATTGAAGAAACTTTTCAGTCTCAAGATTCAGCAAACTTGTATTAAAATTAGGCATACAACAAACCATTAAATCAGAAAGCAGAAATGGGTTATAAATAGAAATAATCCATATTCCAACACCCTAGTATAGTAGAGCACTGACCATTCTCAATAGCAAGTGTGGATGAATAATGCCCATCAGTATATGTCAGTACACTAGTGGGCCAGCTATCAGGCAAGTACTATTATAGGTATGCGCCAACATTTTTTTTTATTCCACATTGCCTGGCTGGCTACAGATCCTTACCATAACTGAATACTTCATGATAGCTCACCCCACTGGGTGAAAGCCCTTCAATCCACACATTCATTCATTCATTGTGATGAGAGTAAAGCAAACTGAAGGTAAATGTCATCATCCGTGGAAGAATACTGTTGATCATAACTACCACAGAATGCTGTGGCCATGACGTTCAGTGGATTACCTTGCACTGATGACATCACACAATGCCTTCACTACAAAGGCTAGCAATTTCTCACAAGATCACCTGTGTGGGACAGGTTCATAAGTGAATAGTAGGATAACATGCCTGGAGGGCCATTTTAAGCCTAGCCATGTTTTTCAAGTATATTTGACAACTTTTGATACCCTAGGGTTATTTTAAGAGGTATATGTATGCTTGGGCATGGGAGGTCAAGCATTTACAGGCCATGTCTGTGTAATAAAGACATATGTGCCAGACTGGGTGTGAATAAATTATTTTCCAATCACTGGTCAAAGTTATTCTTGAATTGAATTAGGAGAAAAACTGCTTCATGTGGATATGAAGGCTGTTCTGGAGAAGGGCTAGACACTGAGATACATACCTGTCCCTCCAATGTGTTGTATTTATGTTGCAGATGAGGTTTAGGTACCTAGGTTGGATAATTCTTATAACATTTGTTTTGTAGATGTGCAACAGGTCCAGCAGAGTGGGATCAGAGAATGCTTTGCAGGGCAGGCATAGATAGTCTCTCAGCAGTCTATAGGAAACTGAGTACAGCAGTGGGACTTTAAGGGGGAGGGTCTACATAGAACATGTTGTTTGCATCCTGCATTCTTTTTGTGAGGAACCTCTGTGGATATTTTAGATGTTGCATATGCCTGGTCAGGTACATACCAAACGGAGTGTTGAATTTAATGACCGGTCTGATGATGAATGAGTGCAGCAGAATAATGACATCCTTGGACCAAGATGTCATACCCTTGTTTATGTTACACAACATTGAATTATTTCCATACTACCATAGATAAATGATGGATAATGGCTAGGTTACTGTCCACATGCATTCCCAAACATCTGATCACTGTGTCTACTCTTAGGGGTGTATTGTTAATGTGGTAGTTTCCAGCAGTACCCATCCTCACAAAGGATGCTATTATACATTTCTTGGTACTGGAATTTAGACCATGGCACTGGCATCAGTTATCAGTCTGTGTCAGGCGTGCCTTGGAGGGTATTTGTATATCTGGAGTATTTTATGAGTGCACCTAGTTTGCAAATGTCTATAAACCCAGACAGCAAGGTGCCCTTGATGCTGAACTTGAATTCAGAGAATTGGTGCTAAAAAGAACATCCCCAGCAAATAGCCTTGAGGGAATCCACTACTGTCTGGCCTCTTTGAGGAGGTAGATTCCCCTATCCTAACGTCTTGGGTCTTATCCATGAGCCAGCTGGCTATTCAGTGAGTGATATAGGGGTTTATACCTAATTTCACAAGTTTGTCTGCAATGCTCAAGTAGGGTAGTGTGTTAAATGCTTTAGCCAGGTGAAGGAAGGCAATAAACACCATTCTGCCAACATCCACTGCTTTGCTGGCCTTCTCGAAGAATTCCACTATGGTGACCTGCCCTTAATGAAAACAAACTAGGTTGGATCTTGCATCTCAAGGTTATCTATGTTACTGTTTATCATTTCTATGATAATTCTTTATACAGCTTTGCATATGGGACAAGTCAGACTTATGGGTCTGTAGATGGTCCACCCTTATCCAGAGTGACAGTTGCAGTCCTTCATTTACTTGGAACAAAGCCTCTCTCAGGGCAACAGCAAAATGTTGATTATAGTGGCCTGATAAGTTATATTTCATATTATTAAAGATATATCCTGGGATAATATTTGGGGCCCATTAATGAAGTGTTTTTGTTCTTGGTGTGTGCATTGAGGATCTGTTTCCTAGTGATGGTTGGGGGAGTTATGGCTGAGGGTATTTCTTGAGGGGTGTTTGGGTGGAGGTAAAACTGGAGTTAAATTTGTCAGCCAGTAGATTTTCTATATCTTTAGGCTCAGGCTAGGTGGCTAAATTTACAATTACTTCATCACTGTCTTTGAGGTTGCAAATATAGCTGAAGAATGCCCTATGATTGTACTTAACTTGGGAGACTAATTTTACCTTGTATTTGTCTTTGGTAGACTTGATTGCCCCCATATTTGTTTGCTTAGATTAATGAGGGTTTTTCTTTTTAACTTTACAGGGCATTTACTTTCTTTTGCTATACAACCAACTGATGTTGGGATTCCACCAGGGTAGCATGTTTTTTGAGATTGTGACGTGCTTATTCCGGGTAGGTACAGCTCTGACTGCGCAGCCACTATCATGATTGTACAGGTTTCTGCAAACAACCACATGAACAGTGGTGTTCTTACAGTTTAATGTGACTTGAAATTTTGCTAAGGTGTGACTTCATATTAGAAAGTTTGCATTACTATAGTACTCAGAACTGTACTTCACTGTTTGGGACCCAATTACTTGAACAGTATAATATTTAAATGCCACACAAGGGGGGGGGGTCCTTCAAAGATTGGGCTGGTTTGCAAAATGAGTAAATGCTCAGCCAGTTAAAGCTGCACTTCTGCCTTGGAATACAGCGGATCCAGATTATACAACTGCCTCAAATATTTATTTAGCTCTGCTTCCAAGGTTTAGTGCTGATCCAAAAGGAACAATTTTAGGCTCAACCTGGGAGATTACAACTAATGAAAACATGCACCACTACATAAGACCATTGAACACAGAATTCAGCCAAAGTCAGAGAAAAAGGAGAGACATTTGGTGTATAGTAACAGGTTAAACCATGTTATACAGCGTAAGTCTGATACAGCAGTTTCTTAACTTAAATCAGAATGAACAATTATAATACAGTAAATTAATCAAGCAATATGAAGTACATGGAATAAATATGGTTAATCCGCTTTTATTTATAATGTTTGCAAGTGAATTATCAACTCTAGTCAATATAAAACACTAGAGTTAAAGATGTTTTAAAACAGCAGATAAGACAGAAGGTGTAAGGGTTAATATTTGTATTAGATCAATTTAAAGAAATACATCCTAAAGTTAGACAGAGAAAAAGTAAAAGTTTGAATAGGAGGTTGAATTTTTCAGACTATGAGGAAGCAATTTCCAGTGTTTTAGTCCTTGGAGTGAAACTCAGTAATTGCTGCAGTGTAGTTTTGTTTAGGGAGTTTACAGTAGGGCAGCAGCATGAGAATGTGCACTTCGATTGTAGGGGGAGAACTGCTCGTGTGTTTAGCAGCCAAGGTAGGAAAGTCACCAGTTTTAACAGTTTAAATAGCAGAGATGAAGGTAAAATCTTTGTCACTCTACATTTTAACAAAACTCACAACACCCAAAGACCTTTGACGACCTTTACTGCACAACTTAATACATAAACATGTAACTTTATTGAACACAATAACAAATCAATCCTTGTAATTGGAACATGTTGTAAATGGAAATGCAATGTATAACCAATAAGGGCAGTGTACCCACTCACCCTTGGATAAGCAGTTTCCCCCACTTGCTCACTTATCATTAAACTAACAAGGCAGCATTTCAGCTCACCTTCAGTAGTACCCGAACTGGCCTTTGGTTACCTGGTGCCCTAGGCAAAAGGTTTCCACAGCGCCCTCCAACACTACCCTATGCCACCATCCTTGTCTATTCACACCATCCAGATTACTGGAAAAGCACCCCTGCTAAATCAGTGCCGTAGGCAGCTGCCTAGTTGGCCTATGCCTAAGGCTAACTATGAGTAGTACACCACCAACCCAAGCCATCAGTTTAAGCATCTCCACCATCAAGCTTTTTCTTCAAATCCATCCACCAACAACCAAAGGGGGAACAGAAGAGGGGCAACTCTGTCCCTCTTCTCCATTCACCAATCCCACAGAGGCTGTAAGCCCTCACCCCATAAACCCACTAACTAACCCCTCTAAAAATAACCCCAAATTTAAATTAAACAAATCCAGTCCATAATCACTCAGATGAACCCCATCAGTCTGGTACCACATACAATCCTTATCCTCAAACTCAACATGCCTGATCATACTCACCCCCATCCCCTTCAATTGTTTTGCTAATGTGCAATTAATATACCTCCTACCCCTCTCAATCGCCAAAAAATGATTAGTCTCCCTCCTCACTAACCTGGAGATAATTTCAGACAAACCAAAGACATGGAAGGATAAAGCTTTCTTAATGCTAAACAAACCTCACAAATGTTATAAACTACCTGCTTCTTTGGAACCTTACTTAAATCATTCCCACTTAAGTGAATCACAAAAATCTGCAGCAATCCCAACTAACTTATCAACATGGTAAATACCTGAAGTAACCGGCTCCACCTCAAGCCTCTAATACTATGTCAGGTAACCTTGAATAAGAAGCATTGCAATCCCAAATTCATGCCATTACTTCTAACCGCAGCCTGCCTAGCTGCCCAATACACAAATGAGTGACCTAAAATTAAGATCCTGTCCCCTAGAGGAAAAAATAAATAAATTATTAACCATAATAAATGCATCACTTATCTAATATAAGTCAAAAATGCATTAGATGACCACCTCCCCACTCTCTTAATGACATCAATCGAACTACCTCCCTTAGCCAGGTCAGATGCCCTACCCATCCTACATGAATGAGAGGAAAACATATCCCCTTCCAAACCCACACTGGTAAGAGCTCTTCTCATAATCAGATTCAACTGCTCACCCATCAATGGTCTACCACCTACTGATGTAAAAACTAGTTCTCGTGTTCTGCCTCCCTTAGCAGCCCACAACCACTTTCCCCAAACCACTGGACACACCCATGTTGACCTACATTCCCTAAGAACTATTGATGTCCTTGTCCCTTCTTGATCAGTTTTCAATGATCTAAGCCTAATATGCACTGCTGCTGACAATATAAGCGCATCAACCCATACCAATGAACCAGCAACTCAGACCCCCCGAAAAGCACCTCAATACATCCATACACTAGCCGCACCCCATGACACAAATTCTTCCAAATTACCACACACCCAGCTTAAACCCTTCAGCAACATTTTTAAAATCCCCATGGTCGCTGGCCATCTCCTATCCCTAGAAGGGCCTTCCACTCTACCCTAACCTTTCAAAACTCGACCCACTGTCCACGACTTGGTCCAATCGACCAATCTGGCCGAAAGAGCAAATACTCAAATTGCTGCAAGAACCACCCTTACCGACTGAACTGCCTTACCTTGTTTCATCAGAAAAGCTAAATAACACAGCAATAAACATTCCAACCACACACACTCCTCTTCCAGTAATTGCCTCACAAATTTATCAAAATCAAACAAAGTTCTACCATAAGCTTTTCTCGTAGATACCTCCCATGACTGCTGCACCAAACTGCTGATCACTCCTGCCCAATCTACAAAATCTCATCCTGTACAACCATGGGGTCCTTTGCTGCCAATGGAGCCAACTGTTGGAACCTGTAAAACTGGAAACGAGACAGGCTGTCAGCTATCTCATTCTTTACCCCTGGTAGATGCACCCCTGTAAAAGAAAAATTAATCACCAAGCTCTGCAACACTAACTTACAAATAAATAACAACAGTCACTCTGACTTAACTGTCTTAACCTTTAGCACCCTCACTGCCACAATGTTGTCTAAATTAAACACCACTCTCCTTCCCCTCAATTGATCCTGCCATACCACTGAAGCCGCCCAAATAGGCATAAGCTCCAAGTTGGCGACATCCCTTTTCCACTCATCAGTCCAATAAGAAGACCATGGTACCAAAAACCATTGCTCTGCAAAATAGGCTCCTATACCCAGACCCCCAGCTGCGTCTGTAAACAATTGCAACTCCCCTTGACCTACCCAATCTGTCTGTCAAAATGTAACCCCATTAAACTGATGCAAAAAACGTGACCACAATATTAAATCCTGCTATGCAAATTTACTAACCCTTACCCTATGATGCTTACACATCCTACCTTTCAGAAGAAATGCCATCAACCTACAAAAATGTACATCCAGGATGAACTGCCCTGCAAGCAAAATTCCTCAGTCCTAATAACTCCATAACCTCACCCACTCAAATCTTGCTGTTGCACTGTACCGACCTGATTTTCTCCTGTAGCCACACCACCTTTCCCCCCAGTAAGCAAAACAAACCTTTGCCTACATCCAAATTCAAACCTGAGATGTCTAAGACCTTTGCTGGACCCTCCAATTTATGTTTAGCCAAAGGCACCCCCAATTCCTGACACATCTCCAGAAACTCACACATCACTACCTGTGCACCATCTCTCCCCTCACCCACTAGCAGGAAGTCATCTAAGTAATGTACTGCTCTCTGCCCTTCCACCCTGTGTTGCCATATCCAATGTAAAGCCATGCTAAACTTTTCAAAAGTAGCACAAGCCACTGCACATCCCATACACATTGCTGTATTTAAGTAAAAAGTAAAAACTATCCCCTACAACCATGCCCAGTAAGGGCCAATCCACTTCGCACACCGGCAGGGGGCGAAAAGCCGGCTTAATATCTAACTTAACCAACTAAGGATCCTCAAAACCTCTAATAATCTAGACTGCATCATCAAGGGAAGCATACAACACTCTAACTTCCTCCCCTGGGATGAAATCATTCACAGAATTGCCTTCAGGGTAAGACAACTGTTGAATTAAACAAAATTACCCAGGCCTCTTCTTGGGCACCAAATTCAAAGGTGACATCTTAAAATGATCAACTGGTGGACAATCGTATGGGCCCAACAATATACCCACCTGACATTCCTTGTCAATCAATGCTCTCAGGACCTTCTTCCTCCCACATACTGACTTCAAAATTTTTCCCACCTTACCATCCCCCACCAAAGTAGACTTTATTGAAAAGCCCCTAGAAAAATGCTCAACCAATTCTTAGGCCACTGCTGGCAAAGGATAGTTCACCAGCCACTCCCTCAACACCTCTACCCTAATAGGGGAATGAGTAGCCACAGCGCCCCCTGATTCCCCAAAAGGACCCACCCCTCTGGTCACAAAAATTGTCCGTACATGTGCCCCTTGTAGCCCTGTGGGAGGGCCACTCTGCCCTAAAAATAAGATGCCTGGCCCCCAAACTGACTTTCACCCCTACAACATTGTGTGATTGTGTGTACCCATGCACTTAGAAAAAGCATGAGAAAACCTGCAACCTGCTCACGAACCTCTCCCAGAATTAAATGCCCAACAAACCTCCACGGCCCCTTCCACTGGCCTACTCACCTTACTACCACCCCAAAAGTTGTCCATCATGGTCAACAACTAAATATCCAGATGTCTAACTTCCCAAGCATAGATTTGTCAACTGCCTTCCTTTTATAAAACTTTTGATCATACCAAAGCCATGCATTACCCGACTGTAGCCTTTGTGCGTCCCGTATGGTCAAAAAATATGCTAGTAACGAACAGCCAAAGAATTGACCTTCTCCAACCACACTGCAATATAATATATAAAGCCCAATACCCAATTTCCCCACATCCTTTGTCAAAACTTGCCCACAAGCTTATGGCCCAATGCTGCCGATGCTGCCAACAGATCCTTCCCATTCGCCAACTCGGCCTCCATTAAATGCTGTACCCCTTCTGCATCATTCAATTCAAAAATGTCTACAAACTCTCCTTCACCACAAGCGAAACATGAGGAGTTAAAAGAATTGCAACCAAATAGAGACTTGTAAGTGCAAAGTGAGAGAGAGAGAGAGAGACATAAAAAAAGTACATATAATCTTTTAAATTAATTTTTTAGTTTATGTTTTTTTTTTTTTGCCTCGCTGGTGCATCGCACATGCGCAGGAACCAGTACAAAGCTCATGAAAGCACCACCACCAACGGCAACGAGAAGACAACCCTACACGCAGGGAGCCTCCAGCAAACCTACCACTGCACACTTATTCCACTGCCTCTTCCTTAAAATGACAGTCCAAAGCCACAAACACCACCACCGGAGACCATGAATGTGAAACCCACACAAGGAAAAAACACTAAAACCTACCCCCACTGCACTAACTGCAGCCACAAGCACCACAAATGCAAAAACCTACTTCTACCAGCAAAATAAACAGTACTAACCACCAACGAATTCGAGGGAGAATAACAGCCAGCAACCTTAAACATCCTCAGGTCATCTGGGCATGATCCTGCTACAACAAGATCACACCAAATGTGACTCTCAACAACTAATCCCACCCCAAAAGCCTACAAGATCCACCCACACACCTACCTCACTTCCTCCACTGGCCATCAAACTCTTTAACCCCTTCTTAACCACTCCCCTGAAACACCCTACTAACTTATCTACTATACTTAATCCCAGCTCCCTCCCCCTCCCCTAAAATGTTTAGTGACAACTTTCATCTGTTCCAAACTTCATTTGTCTTGTAATTAACTGGTTACAGTTTAGCTTTCTGAATAGTACAGGAGAGCTCATTATAAGGAGCAAGCATAGAGGGTCTACCAGTTTTACTGGAGATGATGTGGAGTTCTTGCAGATTTTCATTAGAGTCCATTAAGGTTATCTCATTCTCTATTTATTCATGAAGATAGACGTGTCTATCCCTCATACAGATGACCCAGGTTAGGTAGGATTACCTTCTCCAAAGGGTGGCAGGTCTTAACATAAGATTGAAGGCTATTGTGTACATACACAACATTAAGGTATACCCTTAGTGTAAAGAGTTGAAAAGTTATGTTGATATTAGCTACCTTGTAGTTCTCCATGGGTTCTGCTGGCTGCCAGAAAGTCAGCTGTAGTCAAGAAATCAGCGGGTTAAAATAATATTTTACAAATAAAAAAAATTTAAGCTGTAGTAGTTCAAGTTCTTTATTCCAGCTGGTTCTTCAAGTAGATAAGTGTAGCTCAGTTTACAATAAAATTAAAGGCTAGTGTACCTTTATTTATACAGGGTGTGATGCCCCTGCACTGGCCAGTAATCAAGGAGCCTCAATCCTCACCACTAGCACCAGTGAGGGACATGAACATTGGGAGGCTGACAAGTACACACACAGTAAGGTACAATTTCCCTTAACAGCACACAGAGATCACAGTCAGTCTGGGGCTGATTTCTTCCTCTCTCTCCAGATCCCCAGTAAGACTCCCTGCTGGCACAGCTATAGGGTTAAGATCTCAGCCAAGTGGTCAAGTAAAACCTCCAGCACTCTCTCTGTCCAACTAGTGCTTCGTGTCCCTGCCCAAGTAGCTGACAGACACACTCACACACTTTGAGGTTTGATTAATATACCAACACACAGACACTCCTGGGGAAGGCTGGCACAGGTTCACTAGCTATGCTCCCTTCTGCCCAGATCACATGTTAGTAACAGCTGCTGCCAACCACCCTTACTTATCAGCTACTATAAGGTTCTTACCAAAGAATGACCAATTCTATTGTATAATGCACTATTATCGAAATGGTTTGTCCAACGCTAAGGCTATTTAGGAGTGGCCTATACAGCATCACCAAATACATATCCAAGTACTCTCAGAGCTTAAATATCTCTAAACAAACCAGGCACAATTAAAATGTTTAAATACGTTTAATAATAAATAATAAAAACACAAGACAATACTCAATAACACAACACAGTGACAACAGAGTTCAGAATCACAGAAACTATTTTAAAACAACATTGCAGGACAGTCTCAAATAAATACAGAAAACATCGAAACTAATCTTACTATATTCTTATCTATCTCTAAGAGAAACACTATACCTAAATCTTACTTACAGAGCCAGGCATATGCAAGTGCTGAATGGATGTTTACAGGTTCAAAGACAGGATACAAAATGCACATACTTTCTGTCTGAGATCTTAAATTAATAATACGCATTACTGCTGGGTTAGCTAAATGACATCACTATTTCACACCTCCCTCTAGTTCCTAGGATAAACTGATACCAACAGAATTTAACATATCTCTATGAAAAATATTTATCTCTTAGAAGCTGACACTTATCTCTTAGAAGCTTGCCTGAAACTGGAAGTCGTACAACAGTTGCACACTTTTACCTTTGAAACCTGTAATTATTTCTGTTTCCAGACAATAGAAAAAATTTCTAGCTACAGACATTCTGTCTTCTAATTGTGGTAAACACAATCTTAAAACTATTTACTTGTCAACTTATTTTCTTAGAGTTTTGCAGGTTAACTCTGTTATTTTCCAGTAGGGTACACTGTGGTTACATTCTTGAAGCTTAGCACATAACATACAGTTTTCTTACATTTGTAGGACAAGAATACAAATCATATTACTATTCGCAGATGACATAGAATTATTTGCAAAATTCTAGCTAGCTGGGCTGGCAGTGTCACATTTCTATATAAATCATATTAATATTTTCAAGTGACATATAATTATTTACAAAATTCCAGCTAGCTAGGCTGGCAGCATCTCGATTTATCACACAGGGGATTAGAGGCATGTTTAACAAATGCTATGACATCACAATGAGCTTTGTTCTATGATTAACATAAAGCAATAATTACAATTATAGGTGCCATTTCTGGCATTGTGTAATACTTTTTCCATGATAATTTTTATTTAATTTCACATATTCTAGTAACATCTTAACACCAGTTGCCAGAAATCAATGAAGTTCCATTCAGATACTTGGGTTAAATAGTACAATTTAATAATAAAAATATTTAAAACTGCCATTTCTAGTCAAAGAGGTTTTCCGTAGTTGGGTATATGTGTCTCAAGTTAGAGTACTGTTATAAGAGCAGAAGGTAGCAACTTTTTAATCAAAGTTGATTGTGATTGTGATTAATTCTGTGTGCTTTTTATAGGAACGTCTGAAATTCGTGGACATTTTTTTTTCATATACCTTTATTGAATTATCACTTGTGACATAGGCAAATTTACATTCACATAAAAGTAATCAAATATATTAACATAAACATTATACTTCACATATATTGCCATACATCATATAACCTAAACAATATTATATAAATTATTCAATTCCTGCTTTTTTTAAACAAGACACATCTTTATTAACTCCAGAATTTCAAGAGACTTCCAAGTCTCTATCAGGGGAAGAAAGCGCTAAACCTTCAATAAACTGTTTCACTTGAGTTGTAGCTGTGGTCTGTGTGTTGGTCGAAGCAATTCTGGAGTTGGTATTACTGTTGTTCTTGTGTTGACACATCTTTATTAAACCTTCACTTGCTACATAGGCAATCATATATTTATAAAAAAAAACAAACCACACCGATACAATCCTAGTTGCAAGCATTTTACATCACAAATCATACTGGCACACTCCCAGTTGCAAACATTATACATCACTTATAATCTACCCAATCTTTTTCACTCAAACATTACATATCTCATTTAAGTCCTGCTGCCTTTTAAACCTCATTCCTCCCTTGTACAGTATTTATTGTTCCCACAATTCCCATTTTTCCTATATAGTTTGTTCAAACCCTTTTCTAAAGATCTCAATTCCAGTTGCTTTATCTCTGTTACTATATTCACTATTTCCAGTATAGTTGGCTAAGAAATTTGTGGGTATTTTTATTATTTATTTTGTCTCATAAGTCCTGTGCCTCCAATGATGCCTTAGGATTGAGTCTTTCATTTTAAGAAACACCTGTTTAAAATACCAAGAAGAGCTATTAAAATAAAAAAAAAATGTTGATTCTGCTAATGCTTTCACTATTGTGCTTCATCAGATCTGCCTGCAGGGTACAATTAAAACAATAAATGTTGACATTTAAGGTGGAAATATGTTGTAAGCTTCATTCCACAAAGTACCCATGTGGTGTTGGAAGCTTTAGCAGAGGATATTGTTGTGGTAAAATAAATTAGAAAGGGTTAACATTAAAATAGCTTCTAACGTTGTAAAGTGAGTCTCTAGTGATGTTAGTGAGAATTTTTAGCATTGTCTGAGCCAGTAGTGGTTATATACCCTACAAAAGGAGGGTGCTTTTTAAAAGTGTAGGTTTAGAGGTCAATTACAAATCAAGGGGCTATTATTTAAAAAATCTGGAGGCTATAATTTAAAGAGGAGTCAATATGTTGGTGAGGGTTTGTCAATAAAAATGGTTACTACTGCTTTGTTACAAGTTTTTATTATGTATGTCTTTTATCAAGTATGACCACGTGGGTCAATAATACCAATGGAGGCAGAGTCAAATAAATTGTGCAGGGACTCCTACATGTGTGGGATAAGGAATATTCCATCCACCAAGGCAGTGCATAATCTTTTAATATGCTTAGGTTCCAAAATCAGCACATGATTACCTTCACTCGACTTATGCTGCCCGCACGGGTCTTGGGGGGGTTGAAGGGAAACAGGCTAGAGAGGAAGGAGGGTGCTTAACAAGCTGGGAAGAGACTGTACTAAGTATAGCATGAGCTGTAGTGTGGAACTAATTTGCAGAGTGGCCATCGTATGTGCCATGGGGATTAATCCTTATGGTTAGCTATACAGGAACATTTTATTATGTTTATCTACTAAATTGGGAAAAAAAAACAATAATTGGAGGATAAAATGGGTGGATATAACATCCTGTCAAGCACCATGTCTCTAAAAGTGTCCATCTAGCTAGAGAAGGAGATCTGTGGGAGGCTTGTTCTGTGCTGTATTCAGTAACATTAGTAGTGAATTGTAAAGTCGGACTGAGGTGCAGACTGAAGGGGGGGATTAGAAATAATGCCAAGACGATGGTGAAAGCAAACCTTCCTATTTGAAATGTAACATTTAAAAATAAATAAATAAATAAAATAAAGGGTGTACTGGTGGTCATAAGTTTGTGAGATTAAGAAGCGGGTGGCACAGTGGTGCAGAGGTTAAAGGTGTCACCTCACAGCAAGAGGTTCTCTGATTTGATTTGAGGCAGGGGTGCCTTCTGTGTGGAGTCTGCATATCCTCCCTGTGTTTGCGTGGGTTTCCTCCAGGTACTCCGGTTTCCTCCCACATTCCAAAGACATGCATCTGGGGTATTTCTCCCTGGGCCTCAGCTGAAAATAGGCTCTATCCTAGTCAGACTTTCCCGGTCAACAAATGTTAAATAAATAAATAAATTAAAAATAATTCCAAAGGACAAGAAATATGGCGAATATTCCACTTTTATGGTCAAAGCAAAACCTTGTGCTGAGGGGCCTACTGAATTAGACTTTTAGCCTTATATTTTTATCAACCATATATATACCAGGAGGGAAGAGACAAAAGAAACAGCAAAAAAAAACTTACAAGTCAGAAATTCCAGTCACAATTCAGTAAAATTTGTGGTGGTTGAGTTTCATAAAGTTGAGAATGCAGTCGAAGGACATCATGGTTTTGAGACCGGGGTGGTGGTGGGGGAGGTACAAGTCAGAAATTCCAGTCACAATTCCGTAAAATTTGTGGTGGTTGAGTTTTATAAAGTTGAGAATGCAGTAGAAGGACATCATGGTTTTAAGACCAGAGGGGGGTTGTTTGACATAAGCAGAATCTGCCATTCTAGTTTCCTTTTTTCCAGTTTGTCGTTGATGTTGCCCTGGAATGATTGGTTGGTGATCTTATTGATGACAAGAAAGTTAAATATTTTATGCCCTGGTTTTTCACTGACATGTTAAGCTATAGGGCTGAAGATGATTCCATGGTGTATATCTGTAAAGTGACATGCCATTCTGGTTTTTAATTTATTTATGGTTTTACCTATGCAAAACACTTTACATTTCTGACATTGAGCCCTATACACAACTTTGTTCATGCAGCAGTTGCCATGCCAGGTAATCTTAAAGGTTTTCTTGTTGTTTTAGAAGTAGAAGGAAGCTTTCCCATACATGTATTTACAATAGTTGCAATTGGGTTTGTGGCTGAGCCACTTGGGGAGGTGCCAGGGGGTTGCTAGTTTACAGATGATTTTGTAGGGTGGTTGTTTTGCTCAATGCAGTTGTGGATACTTTTGTTCCTGCAGAGAGTGAGGGTTGGTCTGGGTGGCATTATTTTAAAATGTTGACTTTCTTGATTATGCACCAGTTGTCTGTTATAGCTTTTTAAAGCTTGTGGTAGTTGGTTGAGAAGGTTAACATCATACTGGTGTTCCATTTGTCATTTTCTTTTTGTTGAATGATTTTATTTGATGTGGTGTGAGGGATTGTCACCATTAGTCAAGATGTCAATGTTACTGTGTTTGCTCTTGATGATAGGGTTAAAGATTTGTAGGATTAGTCTTGTTGTTGTTGGACCTAGGCGGAAAGTCCTTTTCTAGCTGGGTGATGTTTTTCATGAAAGTTGAAAGTTCCTTGGTGACTCTGGCTATCCTGAGGCTTTGGGATTTGATGACATTTCTTTTAGTCCCAAAGGGGTGTATACTGTTTCTGTGGAGCAGAAGGTTGACTCTAGTGAGTTTACGGCAAAGATCATTTGAAAGTAGTCCATGTGTTGGGGGTTTGATGATGGTAAGATCTAAAAAGTTGATCAAAGACTGTCTTTGGGAAGTTGTAACTTTCAGGAAGCTGGTAGAGTTACTAATGTAATCACAGAACTCCTAAAGGTTTTGGAGAGTTATTGATAAATCTGTAGTAGCATAACATGTTGGTAATATTGCAAGGTGTAGATGATCTCCTCTTCCCATTCTCCAAGTCCTACATTTGCCAAGCTCAGGGCCATAGCTGCTCCCATTGCTATACCCCTGCTTTGGTGAAAAAAGTGGTTCTCGAACTTGAAGTGTTGAGAAGCACTTCTAGTAATCGGCTAATGATTTTGAATTCTTCTGATAAAGCTTCCTACTCTTTTTTGTTAGCTTCTATGATGGCTCCAATGCAGTAATTGTGGGGTAGAATTGTGTAAAAAGCTTCAACGTTAATAGTGACAAACCAGGCAGTTTTGTCTATGGTATGTCTTTGAATTTTCTTAAGTAGATCTGAGGTGTTGAGTATGAATGATTTACTGCTTTTGGCTAAAGGTTTGATTTGAACATCTAGGTAGATTGACATGGATTCAGTGATACTACCTCCAATGGAGATAACAGGTCTGTATGGTGGATACAAGGTGTTTTTCGTGTGATTTCAGGATTACTAAAAAAGTTGGGATCCTTGGGTGTTTGACAGTGATGAATTCAATAAGATTGTTGCTGATCACACCTTCTTCATGGAGGTTAGTGATCACCATGAGTAGTTCCTCATAGGCAAGTTTAATTTTGCTGTACTTGCTGGTTTTGTAAAAAAGTGGGGTTGTTGAGCATTTCAAGGAGATTGTAGTTGTAGGAACAAGTGTCTCTGACCAGGATGCCACCTCCTTTGTCTGCTTTTATAATCCTCCTGGTTTTGTCTTTACTTAAGTTACTCAGAGCATTGAATTCATTCTTGTGGATGTTGTAAAATTTTCCCTTAGTGGGTTCTTGGAGGATTCTTCTGCTATCCACTTCACAGCAATTTTCAAAGGCGGTAATGGTAGAGGGCAAAAATTGCTAGGTTTCTTCCATCAACATATGGAAACCATAGTATTGGTGGTGGGGTCACTGGTCTATTGTGGAAATGTTTTCTCAGGTTCAATTTTCTGTTGAATAGTTTCAGACCAATGATAGTTTGGGTCAAGTTGCTCCTTTGTTGTGGTATAATAATGAATAATTTTTCGAGTATGCCAATTTCTGCTTCTTGGAGTCATTTATTTGCGTGGTTCCAAATCACATTCATTTGTAGTTGTTGTTTCAGTTCCATTGTCCTGTTGTGTTGTATGGGCCTGCTGGGGGGATCCATAGGTGTTTCAAGTCTTTTGTCTTGCCATGTTCTATCTCTCTGGTGTGGGTTGCTTCTTGGGGATTCTAGTATCCTGGCTTGTCATGATTCTTCTGCATGGTATGATTGTGGAGTCCTCTTAGAGGGTGTTCTTTACATCTGTCATAGGGAGTGTTGAGGTTAAAAGGGATGGGGTTATGCCCAGAATGCAAGATGGTTGATCCATGTGAACATCCTGTTCCAGCTGGTTTGATGGTGGAGGTTGTCCATGTCTTGGTTCCTGGTCTTGGGTGAGGAGGAGGGGTGGAGTTTTCACGGAATCTTGTTGCCTTTCCTGTGAGAGGGTGAGTGTGCTCCTGTTGTCGTGGTGTTGTTTATAGAATCTCTCATTTTTAGGACGGTAACTGTTAGGTACATAGTTATCTGTTGAGTTGTTTTCATCTTTCAGTTCCCTCTTCATTTTGTTTGTCCTTTTCAGTCTGATCTTAGATTCTAGTTCTTTTGTCCTGTAGATGATGCCTTGGAAGCATTCGGTTTTGTTGTCAATGTTGCTGCAAGCTTCTTCTAGGTGTACAAGTTCATTAATGGTGTTCATTGTGGTTTTTTGTTGTATTTAAATTAGGATTTTTTGGAAGTTTCAGGCCAGTTTCCTTAAGGGTTTTGTTAGATCTGGTCATTAGATTCTTGTTGATAGTGACACAGAAAGATTTTTTATGTATCCTCAGTCCTCTGACTACTAAGTTTTTCTTGATACAGAATTCCAGGTATATTACTTCCCATTGGATGCTTTTAAATATTTGAAATCATTGTCTCATTTTTTTAGTTGGATGTTGGGTTATTCTGTTCTTGTGATTCTCCCAACAATTTGAAGTCAAATGTGAGTGCTGTCAGGAGTCATTTTAAGTGTGAATTATCAGCCATATTTAAAGATTTGCCAAGGGTGAGGGTGAAGCTATATATCCTCAGGTAGTAGCCCCTGGTAGAAAATTAGTGAAGATAGAAGTTTCTATCCCTCATAGAGATGATCCAGGCTGGGTAGGATTACCTGCTCCAAAGGGTGGCAGATCTTAACATAAGATTGAAGTCTATTGTGTTACAATTAAAATAATGTTAACACACCACCTACCCAATCTTAAGGTATATCCTTGGTATAAAGTGCTGAAACATTATCACAATATTAGCTGCCTTATAGTTCTCTGTGGGTTCCGCTGGCAGAAATTCAGTTGTAGTCAATAAATCAGTGATTTAAAATAATATTTTAGACATAAGGAAATTTCAAGCTGTAGTAGTTCAAGTACTTTATTACTGGTCAGACCGGAACACATTGCTGTGAAGGAGTAATAAGGAGTTACATTAGTGGTGGGCAGATGTATACAGTCCAGTCCCAGGCCATAGAGCATGTTCCTGTTGTGCTCATAGGGGATAATTATGAAAAATTACTCCTGTTTAAGTGACAGTCTCACAGTGGTGTCAGTATTGAGGATTGAAGCTCCTTAGTTATTGACCCAGTTTAGTAAGGGACATCACATTAACTGTTGGCAGTCTGGTGGGATATTATCTGGATGTCACTCAGGTTATGAAATGTTCTCTACTTCTTTCAATAGAAAGAAATAGAGTTACTGTACTACAGAGAAAGCCCTCTGTAATGCCAAAATTAAAACTATTAATGATTCAAAAGGAATGTACACAATTGTAATTATTCAATTGAATAACAGGATTTATACACTAGCTAATTTTTATTGGATTCCTGGAATAGGAGTTGGAGTAGCAAAAGATCATTAAAGTTTACTACAGAAACATTTGAAATGGAATTTGATATTAGCTAGAGATTTTAAATGCATAATTAGGAAGATGACACAAGTAAACAAAAAAAATAGAATTTCAGCTCCAGCTAAATAGGTTCATAAGTTGGTACTAGGCTATTGGCCCCAGGGCCTCTACAAGCCTAGCCATAAAAATTCCCTGGATATTTCCTCCCACAATATTTACTTCCCTGGACCCCTGTCTAGCAGGGCGACTGACATGATCCCCAGGGTGAATTTCCTATGTCCCATCCAATCATTAAGGTTCCTTTAGAAGAGGGCCAAGGAGGCGCTCTGCTTGACATGTATGGGCAGTCTATTCCAGAGTATGAGGAGTCTCTGGGTCGGGAACCTAGCCCTACAGCATCTTTTGCTCATTGTGATGACAAGGTTTAGATCCCTGGAGCATGTGGCTCTGAGGGATTGGGATTTCTTTAAGTGGAGCATGTCAAACAGCTCAGGGTTCGACAGGGCCTTGTATGTTAAGCAGAGATTGCCTCTGAGTAGACAATATGCCACAGAATATAGCTGGAGTTGTTTTAGATGGTCAGCATATGGCATCTGCTTTAGGCCTATGATTCTTTTAGTGAGGTATTTCTGCAACCTTTCCAGCTGTTGCAGATGTCTTGTGAGGTACATACCAAACAGGGCGTTATACTCTATAATGGGTCTAATGAGGGATGACTACAGTGGGACAATGGCCTCCTTTTTTCTAGATGAAAAGCCCTTAGTGATGAGGTGTGCCACATAGAAGGATTTCCTGATGGTTGTGGCAATGTGGTTATCGAAGGTGAGACCACTGTCCTCCTGTGTCCCTAAGTCTCTCATCACACTTTCGGTGTTTAGTGTACTGTCACCTATGTGGTAATTCATGGGTATATGTTTTTTCCCAAAGGGGATAAATATACATTTCTTGGCATTAAGCTTGAGCCCATGGCTCTGGCACCAAGCATCTGTTTCTGTAAGGCCCTTTTGTAAAATATCCACATCATTTGGGGATTCAATAATGGCTCCCAGTTTGCAGTCATCTGCAACCTTTGTTAGCCAGAGTCCCTTAGTGTTGGCCTGTACTTCAGAGAAGTAGAAACCAACCAAGAGCAGTCCCACGACTGAACCCTGAGGTACTCCATTTGTCACTTGTCTGTAGCAGGATTTGGAGTTGGTTACCTTTACAGTCTGTGTTCTGTCAGTAAGCCAGTTGGCAACTCATCAAGTGATGTAGGGATTTATGCCCAGTTTAGTAAGTTTATCTATGAATCCAGAGTGGGGGATGGTGATGAAGGCCTTGGCGAGGTCCAGATAGGCTGTGTTGACTGCCTTACCCTCTTCCACAGCTCTGGAGACTGAGTTGAAGAAGTCAATCAGGTTCAGGAGACAAGATCGGCCCTTCACGAACCTAAACTACATGGGGTCCAGTGTTTGAAGGTTGCCAATGTCTTTGTTTATAAGTTCCATGATAATGCGTTCCATGCCCTTGCAGATCAGGCTCATCAGACTAATGGGACGGTAGTTTCTGGAATCCAAGGTGGATCTCGCTTATGGAGTGGGATAACTGTAGCTGTGCACCACTCAGTGGGCATGAAGCCTGAGGTGAGGCTATGATTAAACATGACACTTAGGTGAGGTGCTAGTTCATTTTGTAGCTCATGTAGTACACGGCCCGGGATGTCATCTGGTCCCATGGATGCTGTATTCTTAGCTTTGGAGAGTGCGGTTTCTACCTTAATTGACTTAATATCATCGTAAGGTAAGTCATAATTTTTATTCATTTTTCTTATGTGAATGGGACACAAACTGGAATTGACAAGATTTACACTTCTGTAGATTTATTTATCAAAGTTAATCATTTAAAGACAATTTTTCACAATTTATCTGATCTTCTGTGTGGAGTCTGCATGTCCTCCAAACGGTTGGGTGGGCATTCGAAAGACATGCGTAAATGGGCGTGCCTTCACTAAAGGTTGAACGTCGAGCTGGCACCTTGGCGTTTGTGAAAATCTACTGCCAATCATTAGCTGACTGGAGTTCCGCTGTGGTGACCCCTAACCTGGAAAAGCCGAAAGACAACAACATCTGATCATAATGACCTAAATATTAATTTAACAATGGATCCAAAGAAATATCTGATTGTTTATAGAAATCCAGAATATATGACAAAGCTAAAGGAGTTCAAAAGCTATCTGAGAGAATAAATAGAATATTTTCTTTTCTTTAATAATAATGGGTATGTAAATCAAGATGCATTTTAAAAGATAATATGGGAAGGTGGTCTTGTAGTAAAATAAAATAATGGAATAACTAATTATTAAAAATACAAGACAATTTGCAAAAAGCAAAATTGGAGCAGCAAAGAAAGTACTTATTTGAAAAATAACAATGCAATATCAAAATATTTTAGCTCAAAGCTGAAATAGCATTAAAAAAATTAAAGCTACACAGTTATGAAATGACTGCAAAAATGTCTTCACAGATTGGCTAATAGGAGTAAAATGTTAAGTAAAAAAGTTCAAAGTTTAAATATCAGAAATTCACAACCAATAAAGTAACTTCAGATGTAGAAGAAATGCTTTATGTCTTCAAAATATCATGAATATCTAAATAATATAAAATTGGTTGAATGCAAAATAGATAATTTAAGAAAATTACTACTAGTAATTTAAATGAACATCAAATGTCATTTTAAATAAAGCAATATCTTTATTAGCAATTAAAGCTATACTGAAGAAATATAAAAACAATAATGCACCAAGATTAGATAGTTTAAGTACACAATTGTAAAATAGTCTTCCTTTAAATATAATAGATTTACTTGGTGATGTTTCGGGACGATTCAAAGGGATAAAATAATCTCCCCACCATGGAAATTTTCTTTAATGTCACACATTCTTAAGCAAGGAAATGAAAAAAACTTAATCACATCATATAAACCAATTTCTCTTTTAATGTAGATTATAACATGTATACTTCCTATTTTTCTGTGAGACTAAGGGATAATGTAGATAAATTGGTTAATAAGGATCACAAAGTGTTCAGTGTTACTTGATTAATCTACAATAATATTAAAATGGTAATGACAATTTTAGATTTAGCAGGTAATTTAAATAAAAATATCAGGTTTGGTTAGCTTTGATATTGAAAGAGCTTTTGATTCTATTAATTGGATTTATATAATTAAAATTTTAGAAATGTTTGGATCACAAAAACAGTCTGTTAAAATATTAAGAAATGTATATATATTTTCTAAATCATATATCAAAACTGGTACTTGTATAGCTCAATGATTTACATTAAACAGCGGTACTAAACAAGGATGTCCTTTATCTCCTTTACCATTTTATCTAGTTATTGAAGCTTAGGCTAATAACACAAGAACTAATAGTAAAACTGAGGGCTTTTCTAAAAGGAAGAATTTCATTCTAAGAATAGTAGAAAATCAGCAACCACTTGTATAAAGCCACTAGTAATCCAAAATAACACACAAGTTGTGCAACAAGTGCTGAGAAATCATGAGATGACAAATATGCTTGATGAAGAGCTTTATAAAAGTAAGGTAAGTGCTTTTATCCAAACTTGCTCTATTCCAGGGACTTCATCAGAACTAACAAAAATCAGGTGGAGACTTATATAACCCATGCCAATCATACTTAATCAGGCTAAATAAATTAAGAAATTAATCATAATCTATTAAAATACATATTACACATACAAATGAGTACAAATAAATATATATATATAAATATAGATTGTGCGTTATAAGTTAGCTGAATGTAACTTTAAAATACTAGCTATAGTGACAGAACCATTAAGTCCAAGAAGAGTAATGGCATTCAATCCAAGCTGCCAAACTAATTCTCTGTATTCAATTCACTCTTTCCAAACACTACCCTGGGGTTCACAGGCACAATTACTAAAATTGCAAATTAAAATCTATCAGATCACTGACATATAGTATTATAACACATTGAATAGCAATGCCCATATCTATGTGCCCCCTCATGTTTTTTTTTTCTTTTTTTACTACCATATCTGTCTGTTCAACTATGTGACTATGGAATCTGCATAGAGAAATTAAATTTCTTCCCTTACTATAAACAAATAAAGATGTTTCCTCCACAATTAAGCATCTCAGGGTTACCCTTCAAAATACATCAATTACTAGTTACAATATTTTTACTTTCTGTGAAATGGAATTGTATTCTAAAACAAAAGAACCTATGTAATTCACTTTGCCACCTTGGCAAGTCTGTATATTACATTTCTTTTTGTTCAAACCTTTACCTAAAAGGGAATATATTTTATACAACAGAAATCAGTTACAACAGCAAAAAGTCATCAGAATTGATAGAGTCTAATGTTACTGTAAATTATGACTTAAATGGCATGATTACAATATATTTAACTATAGTACAATGAACCCTAGGGTGATGTTTGGGAAGAGACCATTGAAAACAGAAAATTAGTTTGGCAATGATTTGCATATCTATTTTAATGTAGTGTGATAAATTTCTTAATTGATTAATTTAGCCTAATTAAGTATGATTGGGAGGGTTACATAAGTCTCCAACTGTTTTTGTTAGTTAGTTCTGATAATGTTCATGGTGTAGAATGTGTTTGAATGAAAGTGGTTCACTTTTATAAAGTTCTTTAACAAGTATATTTATCATCTCATGATTTCTCTGCATTTATTGCTCATCTTATGTGCAATTTTCAATCTAAAATACAACTGTTTGCTGTCAACTTCTTACTAACTATAGGAAATTTGAACAGCTCAATCAATGCAATAAATGAATTGTAAAATTCCAAGAAATGTTACTGCTGAAATTTCATGATAATAAAAAACTGAAACTATACTAATGAATTAATAATTGGATAGTAAATTAAAAGATAAATATAAATACAACTGTGAATAACAAGAACAATACTATTTAGGAATTCAAATTCAACAAGATATTAGCAGGACTATTAATAAAAACTTCACAAAATTAAAGAAGTGTCATTCCTTACTAAACAATGGAATGAATTTTTCTTTACATTTGAAAAAGACTAGTTCTTATTAAAATAACATCTAAAATTATTTATTTATTACAGTCAACAGCACTACTACCAGAAAAAAAGATTGCTAAATAAAATGTAGAAAATATTAATGTCATTTTTATGGCATCATAAAAAAGAAAAATAGTACATAGAAACCATATTAGACTCTGGCAGTATGATGAAACTGGTTTTCCAGATACAGAATCTTATTCTATTACATCAGTTTTTTAACACAATCATACTCTGGTTAGATCTAACTTATATTAATCAATGAAAAGTTATTCATGAGTAGACTATTGTACAGTCACATAAAATATTAGTTCTGATAAATATGAGATTTAATATTCATTTTATTAAATTATGATTTGCAAGCAAGTTTCTTATCTTAGATTCTTTTTATATAAAATTAATTTTGAAAACACTTAAGAAATATATTTGTAAAATCTCACTAATCAAAACATGGAAGTTTCTATGTTTTCCAAATAAAACTTCCTTAGGATTTAAGGAATCACAAAATATCACCAAAACAAGTTTGTTAAAGGAAAATGGATTAGTATTATGGTATGACTGCTTTAAAAATGGAAAATTAAGGTCATTAGAAAGTTTACTAAGGTTTTATAAACTAGACTCATCTTCTAGTCAGTTAATATTATCTATTACAGATAAAATTAGGTACCTTTATAAAGGTTATGAATGAAAATGAATGGAACACCATTCCTTAATTATATGAGTAAATGACTTCCTTTATAATTAAATTGTCCTTTGATAATGGAAGTTTATCTAGGTTATATAGGTTAATAATAAATAATATTAATTTTTGTATAAATTATTGGAAATGTTTAGATAGTAGGGGTTTAAGTGATGCAATTGATAAGAATAAAACTTCATTACTTAAGTCAGTATCCTAGTTTATATTGGAAAATCTTTATGTGGAAATATATACAAAGAGTGTTTATTACTCGTTGTAAAATGTCCAAATTCAATAACTTAGTTTCATCAATTTGCTGGAGATGTAATAAGGAATTGAAAGTGGATTAGACTCATGTTATTTATGACCTGTGAAAGACTAAGTGATTATTGGGAAAAGATAAGTATTTTTTTTCAAATATTTGTGGTTTGACAATTATATTTCAAGATCATCACTATTAATGAATTTTCCAGTCCTGCTAACTGTAAACATTAAACGATAGAAAATATTATGGAGGGTTTTGGCAGTAGTCAGAAAATTATCACAAAAATGGAAAACAGATGCAATGCCATTGTTTAAAGAATTTATAAATTTTGCCGCAATTTTGTGTATGAATGAAAAACAAGCAATTAACTTAAGATCTGCAAATAGTATGAAAATACATAGCTGTTGGGATACTCTTGAAATGCTGTTATTAAAATATCAAGAGAATTGACATACTGATATAATTAGAATACTCAGACAGTTTAATATGTTTTTGACATTATATGATATTGTTTATACCTTTGAATTATTCTCCTTTCTTTGTATATATTCTGTATTTGTTCAATTGATAAAAAGTTTGGAAAAATATTATTCTATACTCGTCTTAAGATAATACAATTCTTTTTTTTTTCAATAGTAGATATAGCTTCCTCAGAAATTCCATGCCCGAAATGTAAAGAATTACATTTGTTTCTTTTTTCCCCAGTGTGGAGATGGAACTTTAAGTTTGATCAAGGCAGATATCCGTTTATTTGAAGGAGTATGTTACTTCTGATGGCTTGTTTTTGTCATCCTGAATATTTTTTTTTTTTTTTAGGATTTAAGAAGTAATTTCACACTGATAATCAAATCAGTGAGTTGGCAAAGTGATACTGGAAGGCATTTGTTCTAAAAAGGACCACAACCACTACATAACATGGAAGGAAATATTGGATAGGTCAGTGGGTAGTGTGTTAATAAAAATGAGGAAAGGAAGGTGAAAAGAATGGAACCCTTTGCTTAATGGGGAAGCATTAATACTGATGGACTAATCCTAACTTGAAGTGTTCTATCTGAAAAGTGGTTATTGATCCAGCTGGAGACAGGCCAATTCCTATTGATATCAGGTGGTTATGTAAGACAGTGTGATCAATACGATTGAAGGCTTTAGTCAGATTTACAAAATATGACACTAGTGAGATACCCTCTTTCTATGGTTCATCTGTCAGAAATCAAAGTGCAGTAATTGTGCTTAATCTAGTGAAGATAGCATGATTCACAAATACTCTCTTTCCTAAGGTGGGCACTACTGGTACATAGTGGAAATTGGACATTAGGAGTAATTTAAGCTGTTTAGGCAATGCTCTTCCTTTAGATTCTTTCTATATAATAGGCATTACATATTGCAGATATATACAGTGTAAATATTATAGAGGAACAGTGATATACTCTTAGCAGTACTCAGGGATCAGGGATATTCAGTGTCTAAACTTGAGAGGACATTGGATGGAATTTGTTCAAGAAAAGTTTCAATGTCTTTGAATTTAATATGTTTAAAATAAAGTAGTGGTGTATTTGGGGAGGAAATCAGGAAGGATGTGTGAAAAAATCAAGTATGAGAACACTATTGGTAGCTAGTGAATTTTATTCAGAAAATCAGAAAGTGACAGCAGGTCCTGTATACACAGAATGTTGTATTTTTTTCAAATGTTAACCTCTTTCCATAATTTTTGGGTGTTTTTTTAGAGTGGAATTTTCTTTGAAATGATAGTAGTTTGCTTTGTGTCTGCATACAGTAAGGTTGCAAAGGAATGCAAACCTTGCTTATGTGTCAATGTTTGGGCATTGCTTTCCCTTGCACTGGGCTTCATTTTTGAGGCCTATGAAAGTTTTTAGTTCCTTGGTTAACATTTGTTTTTGATTGGATTTATTAAACATTGCCATTACTGGTAAGAATGAATCTGAGGCTATTTGAGAATTTTGGAGTTTTACTAGTCCAGTTTGGGTCTGAAGAGTTGAGAAATGGTGGCTACACAAAACTGCATACGTGGATCATAAGGTTGTTAATGTTCTTGACAGTTATGAATCTAACAATTATCAAGAAGGAGATGAGCCTAGGCCATGCTAGTCAGTTTGAATTAAACTGGGCAATACTCACTTTAGCTTGGATAGTGTATGTTGTTGGAGGTTACATTCTTGAGAGTATTTGTAGTTTAAAGGTCTATAAAAGTATGCTTCCCTGTGTTTAGATTATGCCATGTGGGTTCCCAAATAAGATAGATAATCCCAAGTCAGCATGATATTCTTTTATATCATTTAAATGTGTACCCCCAAAAATGTTAAAGCCTAAGTTACTAAGAATCATAACATTATTGTACCATGAGACTATACAAGTGAATTTATATTTGCAAAGGATGCTGTAATAATAAGTTATTTAGGGTCAGTCTGGTGGTGCATTATCTTAGGCATACATTAGAATGTTAAGGTTTGACTTGTTAAGTATTTGGTAACCATCACCTGCTTTTAGCAGGTCTTGCATCAAAGCAGTGCATGTTTTAAGCTGTTAGATACTGCATGCTTAAATATAAAATACAAACAGTTAACATTAATGCATTGAATTTACTTTTGTCTCAGTGAAGTCAGCCCTAAAACATTTGTGAAAAAAGATATCAGCCATTGCAGCAGACATTAACCTAAGGACACACAGCATACTTCACAGAGGAGAAATGAAGTAGAATTTTAAGTGGACAAAAAGTTCAGTGAGACTGTTGTTCATGTATGTATGAGTGTACTAGGTAAGTGAGGCTGGAGATAAACATGCTAGATCTAGAGCACCTATAACTGGGCTAGTACTGTTCAAACAAAACAAAGTTGAGCAAGTTGAAATAATGGAGAAAGGCAAACTATTAGAAGATGTAGAAGAATGCAACATAACTATTTCTCAAAGAGATGGTATTATTTCAATGTTGTTTTAGTAGAATAATTTGGGTGAGTTGTAATTTATACTACACACACAGAAAGTTTGTGCAGAAAATGGTTAGACAGCTGTAGCAGTAGAATGAGTCATAGTAGTGTGGAAAAGATGAAAACTAATACAGGTAGCAGTAAGATTTTCAAGTTTTAAAATGAAAAAGTAGGGTATTCCACCAAAAGATTAAAAATATCAGTAAAACAGGACAGTATGGTAATGAAACAAGTAGGTCCAGTTGAGATGTCTCTGCTGCTGAGTAAGATGTCTTTAAAAAGGTCAGGAATAGCTCTGGGCATGGTAAAAAACAAGCATTGAAGTTTAAGCACCAATGACTCAAATTAATTAGTGCTGGAATTTAGTCATCATTGCAAATAAAGACCTCAAGTAAAGTCATTGTAAAAATGGTCATCATAGTTTCAAAGAACATGACCAATGCATCTTCTATCTTCTATGGAATAGATACAAGAAGTTTTAAAGCAAAGGTATCTTTTGTTTGGATGCCCTTCTGGAGATAGACTACAGAAACTACTTTGTAGTTGAGGAAACAAAGACCTTGACTGTATTTTTGTCTTGAAGCCTACTGAAACCTACTGCTGATAGTTGAGAGTTTTGCCTGACTTATACAGGATTTAAGTACTGTCAGCATGCCCGGGACCTGGTGTCTTCATGTCCTTGTGTCAGATTACTTGTTTTAGCATTGAAAGCATTGAGAGTATAGTCACACCATCAGAAATTCTAAAGCAATGTATTCACTATTGGATAAGCAAGCATTGCCCAATACATAAGTTATTCACTTACAATGTTGAAAAAATTCAAACATGATGGAATTAGAAATAAGACACAGAACTTCACTATTAAAACTCTAACCACAACAGTATGTAACCAGATAACTCTGTGATATTCAGCCAAAGAATGGTATACAATCCATTTATTAAAAAACAAGTTAAGCACTTTCGTCCAACCACAGAACTTCCTCAGAACTCCGAGGAAGTCCTGGGGTTGGACAAAATTGCTTAACTTGTATTTTAATAAATGGATTGTATACCATTCTTTGGCTGCACAACAGTATGTAGCCAGTAGAGTGATGGGCTACTAAATGATATATGCAAATACTAATAGAATTTGTGTCAATATAAAAGCAGGGAGTGGAGAGGAGTGGGAAATGGCATCAGATGGGAGACTGATGGCAAAAAATACTCTGCATTATATCTGTGCATTCAGTCCAAATCAGTTTGTGTAAAGTCATAACCAAAACCTTCCTTCTGTTCTGGCTGATTAGTTACTAGCTTTAGAATGGTCCGCAAGGAGCATGGCAGTGGCAGTATGTATTTCAGCATTACATATGCCAATGAGAACACCTGAAAAGGTTGAACATTTTGCTAGAATTAGGAAGTCACCACAGAAGCAACTTTGTACCATAAAAGAAACTTTGAAATGGGAGACAATGTATACTATAAAAGGGTTGACTGTGCAGAAGGACCTGGAGTCATCATAAGCCAGGACAGAGCTGTGGCATTTGTGAGGCATAGTGTTATTTACATAAGGATGCAAAAAAAAGGTCTGATGAAATGTCACCTGTGGAAGATGCCCTTATAAGACTACAAAATGACCAGAAACAACCCTCTAACTTCCATTTAGACCATGCTGTACTTTTAGCTGAGTGCATGTCATCTGAATCACCATATCAGGATGAGATGCAGAGTGAAATGATAATCTCATTTTTGAAGATGATGATAATTCTGGCCAAAAATGTATCTGCACTAGATGGGTATGGACCAACAAATTCTAAAAGCATCAACACTGATAGCACATTACATGGCTAGAGGGCTTGAAGATCTCTGCAGAAAAGAACTTCCCAAGATTCACCAACATATTTTGTTTTATTTATTCTTTGTTGACTGGGTTAGTCCCACTAGATTATTTGCCTCTTTTTACGGGAGACCCAAGGTTGTATTTATACTACTATGGGAAATTTGAGCAGGGCATTGGGAACTTACCCAACTCTTGCGTATGGGGATGAGACTGTATGTGGTGCATTCAGCTTCCTGTTTCTGGTCTGGGTGTGAATGTAGCTCAGAGAGGCAGGGAGCAGTATGGAGAGTAAGGGAGAGGTAGAGAAGTCAGTTGAGAGTATGGAAAGAAGTAAGGAAACAAGGAAGAAGGTAGTCAAGCCTTTACAGGAGAGTTGTTGATTGCAGGAGATAGTAAAGGAGGAAGCAAAAAGGAAAGATGATGAGAAGGTGGACAAGGATAAGGAATGGTTGGTGAAGGAGGTCAATTCTTCACAAGACAGGGAGAGGTTATTTCAACTAAGGTTATTTAAGGGAAAGGTGGAGTCGCAAACATAATGTAGTGTTACAACCCTCCAGTCAGGAGAGTTATGGGATGTCTACTTAAAAGACTTAATTGAGCAAAGTGAGCTGGAGAGTGAAAAAGCAGTGTTGTGAGGTGAAATAATAGATAGGATAGAAGAAGAAGAAGTAGAAGATATAAGAAAAAGGTCATCATACAAACCATTAAAGAAGGTGAAAAAAGGAAGAAAAGAAAACAGAGATGGAAAGGAAGTATTGTATTAGAATAAGTAGAAAGAAGGAAAGGAAACTTGAAAGGTATGAAATATGGGACAATGTTATTGCACCGCTGGGTATGTTGCCCAGAGAGGTAAGAGCATTTATTGTTATTAAAGACTCTTTGTGACATTTTCTTTGAAACTGGACAGCGTATGGAAATTTTTTTAGAAAATGAACAAAGAAAAAAAAGATAATCCCTGGAATTTATATGTTGTACAAGCATTTAACAGAGAGGCAAAAAAGAAAATGGCTGTGCAATTTCACACTGAAGGAGCAAAAGAGACTTTGAAAGACTATTTAAAAATTGTGCACAAAGATGTTATGGACATTACAAAACTCTATGACAAAAGAGGTTTATGGATGGGGGTGTTGGGAATGTGGTGTTGTTTTGCAAATGAAAAATGAAAATTTAATACATGTAACAAGTGTAATTAATGTAGACAGAAATAGGGGGTTTCTGAAATATTGGGGAAAGCCAAATGCATTTTTTATGCTAAGAATGATCACTTAGTAATTGTGACAAACAGAAATATTTTATTTGTGGAAAAGTAGGTTATGAGGCCAAAATATGTGAACTAAAATGTGAACAGATGGGTCATTTATGGATGGAGTCTGAGGTATATGGAAAAGAAACTGTGATAGAAAATCTAGTGAACAATGATGTTATAGAATATAACAAAGAAATACGACAAGTGCCATTCTACCATAGCCTTATACAAAGTGATATAGACCCAATAAGAAGTGGTATAAGATAGTGGTGCCCAACAAGTAGTATCTTATTTGCCTTAATATTGAATACAGTGGTTAATGAAATGAGGTTAAAGGTAAGGGGAGCAGAATTCAAGTCCCAGTAAAGTTTTCCTTTGCAGATAACATAATATCAATTATGAAAAATGAAGACAGGATGAGCATAGATATAGGGGATCTTAAAACAATCACCTTCAACTCTTGAATATGTATTAATAAAGAAAAATGTAAAGGATTAGGATCCATGTATAAAATAGTAGGTTTACAGTTTAATAAAAAAGAGAAATCTTAGGTATAAAATTTGGTAATGAACAGCAGAAATTTATACAGTGAAAGAAAACAATTGATACAATAAGTAACATACATAGGTTTTGGAGAATGTATAAACTGGCATTCCGAAAAAAATTATAATTCATTTGGTTATATTGGGTAAAACTGAATATTTAGCAAGTGTGTTTACAATACCAAGAGAGTATGAAAAAGATTTAATGACAGCAGTGTTTTCATTAATATGGGAATCAAGATTAAATCTGGTAAAAAAGGAATATTATATGTAACAAAAAAAAAATCTGATGGTCATACCTTTCAACCTGGAAACATGAAAAATCTGGTTAAAGGCCCATGAAACATGGATAAAAATCTGTATGCTGATTAACATAAAATCTGCATGCATAATGTAACCCCCGCCCACTCCAATGGAATTGTGGGATACCAACTTTCAAACACAAACTGAAGAACAGACAACCAAAATATGGCCCCCGAGAAAATGGTAACCATTTTTTTTAAATGTACAGCAATGATGTTCACTGGGAAGGGAGAAGATGATGAACTTTAGGATTTTGATTTTCGTGAAATGCAGTATGTGGGTTTTGTGGCATAAGTAGGACATTTAATGGTAGACAATATTCTAATCCTAGCAAAAGAATATTATAGTATGGTAGGACCTCCAAAAGTTATTCTCCATGGCCTAGTGATCAGTGGCATAGCTAGAGTTTGTGCCGCCCAGGCCTGTCTTTGAGTTTGCCACCCTTCCCCTTCACAAAATCATGGTCGAATGGGGCCCCCCTATACACAGCCCTCCCCCCAGCAGCCATTCCAAAGTCCCACAACTTGGCTATTTCACCCCATTTACCATAAACACTATAATGTGCATACTGCTTTACTTCTACAATGATTATTTGGATTTCATTTAAAACTTTTACTTTATATTTTATAGCACAAGCACTAATAGACAACTGCTAAACAAAGCAATACGGTCTCACGATGAAAATAGCCTTAGCATTAAAACTTTCAAAACCACAAGTTCAAACCAGAAAAGGTACCAAAATGACACACAAGAACAGCAAACAGGATCCCAGTTTATTCTTAAACTTTAGTGCCTCGACTTTAACAGTCTTCAAGAAGTATAAGCACAAGTACTAAAACACTTCCCTTAAATACTATCTACAATCAATTAATAAATCAATTAAAAGAAACAATTAAATCAAATACTTCCAATTAATTTCACAATTAAGACCATATGGAACCAGAGTATTATATTTAAGAATAAATAAAGATTCTTATCTTTTAATGTAGTTTCATCACCCAACTTTACAAAAATTTGTGTGTCGTTTTAAGCATTAAAACTTCTCTGGAAACTCACATTCAATGAAACAACACTGAAACCCACATTCAAAGAGAATGCATCTGGATTACCTTTGGGCTGTTTTCAAATCATAGGCGCCTTGCACACGAAGCATACATGTGTTCTTTGATGCACCTTCCTGATTGTATTAAATTATATTCATTGTATAATACAGCACACTTGTTCGAGTGTGTTTTAAATTTATTGTTTTGAACATTTTTACAGTAAGCAATGAAACAAAATGCATTAACCAATAATAACAAAACTGCCCAATTCAGAACATTTCCATCATAAAAGTCTACTTAAACTTCTACAATCCACCAGTATCAGCAAATATGCACAGTCTCTGCAGAAGTAAAAGTCATCTAAATAATTCCACATTAAAGAGATCTGCAACTAATGAAGAGGTTGCTGCTAGCAAACAACTTTATATTTCATTGTTTCATCTACAAATAAAGTGCCTGTTGCCCTTGAGGAATAAATTGCCTATGTTACATTAAAAGAAATGATACGCTAGTAATATTGCAATAGGGAATGGATGGCAAACTGATAACAGGTTCAGAGTTACTAGGTATCTCCACCAAAGAGGACATTCTCAGGACTGCAACATCCACCCCTTTAAAAGTACAACACAGCACAGCATCAGCAATTCATCTATATACTGTGGGAGTAGAACCCACAGCCTTCTGCATCAAAAGCAAGTATTCTACTTGTGTTACTAACAACACAAACAGACTTGGCATATGCAGCACTAAACTTCTCTCTCCCTCAAGAAATATGCAGCACAATAAATCTAGAAAAAGCCAAAAATCTATTGAGGGGGTGGGGGGGGCAAAGGTCCAAAACCAGGGACACATTTTTAATATTGCTTTTATACTCTTAGAAAAGTTGCTAGAATAAAATGTTTTGAGTTACCATGCATTTCCTGAAAGATAGGAAGACCTAAACTTAAACTATCATTATTTGGTGAATTCAGTTCTCACTGATTTGCCAGAAAACCACAAATTTTAAGAGGAACAGACCAAAAGTATGAGCCAAACATTCCAGACATTCTGTATAACTTTGGACTTAACTCCTTGAATAACAAGTGGTGGTGGTATGGGTAGAGAATTCAGGCTCTTGCTCCTTGTACCCAAGGTACAGGGTTTGAGTCTGAGTAATGGTAACCACCAGTTATATCTAACTGGGCATTTTACACACACACACACACACACACACCTCTGCTTAAATAACTTCACACATCCACTCCCCCTTTGCTTAAATAACTTCACACCCACACTCCCATCTGCTTAAATAACTTCACACACATCTGCCTGTTTAAAGTAACTTGGCAAAATAACAGCCAGAATTACATAGCAAAATAATGGCCAGAATTACACACACACTTAGATGGTGACCCGTCTGCTTAAATGAAGCTCCGAGCAGACTTCAATAACTTAGCATTAGATGGTGTTAAATGCAAGCTCCGAGCGGACTTCAGTATAACTTAGCATTGGATGGTGACCTGTCTGCTTAAATGCAATCTCTGAGCAGAAATAATGGCCAGAATTACACACATACCTCTGTCTGCTTAAATAACTTAACATGCACACCTCTGCTTAAATAACTTGACACACACACACACACACACACACACACACACACACACACACACACACCTGTCTGTTTAAAATAACTTAGCAAAATAACGGCCAGAATTACACACACACTTAGATTTTGACCTGTCTGCTTAAATGCAAGCTCTGAGTGGACTTCAATATAACTTAACACACACATCTGTCTGCTTAAAATAACTTGCAAGCTCAGAGCGGACTGGCAAATAATGGCCAGAATTACACAAGCACCTCTGCAAGCTCTGAGTGGAAAATAATGGCCAGAATTACACACACACCTCTGACTTCTTAAATAACTTAACACACACACCTCTGCTTAAAAGCTTGACACCTCATGCCTCTGTCTGTTTAAAATAACAGCAAATAAAATAAAACAGATGGTGACAGCAATATAACTTAGTGGCCAGAATTAATGAAACACTGTCTGCAAGCTCCGAGTGGACACAAATAATGAACCACACACACAGAGTGTACTGACAGCAAGACTGCTGCCTACAAATAATGTACTATAGATGGTAGCCACTAAAATACACATACTTTGCTTCCTGTTAAATAGATGCATAGAATCTAACGGACAGAATTAAGAACTACTGTCAATACTGTTTGCTTAGCTTAGCTGGGCCCATTAGTGGTGTTTGTATCAGAATGCTTTTTTCTTACCTGGGAGCCCATTTCTGTGGGGCAGTGCTGGGTGGACTGAAACTTAAATTTGCACAGCTGCCATTGCTGCTATATTCCCTCCAAAACAATTCAAACTCTGAGTCCAATGAAGCATAGTCATCACGCACACCACTGTAAGCAGGTGATGCGTGATGATGTCAGCCATAAATTTAAAGTTGCAACACACAAAAAAAATAAATAAATAAGCAAAAATAAATAAATAAAGGGGCCACTCGGGAATTCATGGCACCCCATTATTTTACCCTCAACAACAGTAAATACTGAGGCATTCAATATGGTTGAGAGGTATGCTAATGATGGATTGGAGTCAGTTTATCCTACTATGTATATGGCATCAATGAATTTATATAAAATTTTGAGATGGTTAAAGGAAAAAGAAAATATGCTGATAAGGGAATAACAAAATATGGGGAAAATAAAACATTTAAAAAGAGGAAAAGGAGACATAAGTGCTGAAATGAAAATAATATAAGAGAAAATACTATTGTGGAAAGTTAGTATGGCTAATGCAGAAGAAAATAAGAGGATAATGGTATAAAAATGTGATGATTAACTACTATTATGTATTTCCATGGAAGCATCTGGAAACAAAAAATAATTAAATAAACAAATAAAAGGCATAAAAAACAAGCTTAGAAAGATTTGAGAGATATGTTGAATGTACAGAATTTTTTGTGGAGATTAATGATAAATAAGTTACCAGTAAATGTGAATATACCATATAAAAAAGAAGAAAAAAATAAATTGTAGTTACTGTAGTAAGAAAGAGACTACAGAACAGGTTTTTGGAATGTGAAAGAGTAAAGCAATTATGACAAGAAATATGTTAAAGAAATTATAAAAGGTTTGAAAAGTTTACAAGAGATAAATATGGACATGATAGAATACAGATATGGTGAAATAAGACAAGGTAATTTTAATAATTTAGAAGTGCTGTAAAATATGGACTGTGTGGAATGAAAGAATAAATGTGGTAAAACATAATGATAAATGGATATTGTCAGAGAGTTTGGAAAAAATACAGTTTTGGTTGTGGAAAAAAGAGTAGGGGGAATTAAATTAAAGTATAAAGGTTAATGTGCTGTAAACTTTTATAAATAATATTAAAAGTTTAAATAGTTGTAAATAATTGTAAAATAATCTGTATAAGTTGTATATGTGATGTAAATAATGTATATGATGAATTTTAATAAAGGACCTCTACTCATTAGGAGAGTGCTTGTTCTGATCTTAGTGCAGTGGTGGCTGGAAGAGTAGCATTAAAGCAAATCCAAGATGATTGATAGCACAGAGCCATTTGCAAGTGCAGTGTTTGAGGTTCTACAAGATTCTGAGGAGCTGTTTCAGAAAAATGTATTTGTTTCATCAGAAGCAAATGTTCAAAACAATGATGTATGTATTATTACAACCTTCCAGTTGAAGGGTTTCATGTTGATATTTTCATTAGATGAAATTGTGGAAAAAATTCAACTGGAGGGATTGGAAGCCATTTTAAAAGAGATTCAAGGAAAAATAAATCTTGTGCAGAGACTGGTAAGGAAACTGCAGGGGAAAGCAATAACAGATGAACAGAGGGAAGGAAATGTCAACAGTCAAAGAAAATTCATGGAAAATATTTAGGAAAAAATGGACAGTTTATTACAATTGGGATAATTTAATGGAACCAAAGGGAATGAAGGATCATAAGGAAAGCATTTTTTTATTCATAAAGAGACATTTTATAGCATTAGTTTTGATACTGGTTTTGTTCTGGACAGTTTTTTTTGGGGGGGGTTATAAGAAAAAAATTGTAATCCATGGAACACTCTTATGGTTAAACCATTTCACAGAAAATACATGTTCAATTTCAAACAAGCTGAAAGAGAGACTTTAAAGAGACATGCAAGAAAAGTTTGTAAAGAAGTTATGGGCATTAGCAAAGTGTATGATAACAGACAATTATGAACTGGTGAATGGGATTGTCATATTGTAGTGAAAATGGAGAAAGAACAATTGTTATATCCCAAGTATGATAAACATAGAGGGTAACAAGAGTGTTGTAAAATATTGTGGACAGCCTAAAATGTTTTTCCCCCTGTGTAAAAGATGATTATTTAATAAGTAAATGTGATGACAGGAAATGTTTTATTTGTGGTGAAACAGGTCATGATACAAAAGGACAGTATACAGAGAGAAGAAACAGTCACAATAAAAGTTAAAAAGGAAGTAGGGAAGCAATATTGTGGTAAAAATAAAGATAATGACAAACAGAAAACTGAAACAGAAGTTAATATAGAAAAAAGTTTGGAAATAAGTGATGATAAAGATATAAATTGAAAAATAGTGAACGGTTAAAAAAAATCTGTCAAAATATTAAGAGATTGAAAACATTTAAACAAATATGTGTAAAAGAGAAAAAATGAAAATGGATAATGCAAATGAGACAAATACTTCAAATGTATATAGTGTCTGTTAAGCCACAACATAAACAATGACAATTTTACAGTTCTTTCAGTAAATGTAAATATTAAAATATATTAAAAGAACAGGCATCCTAAATTGGTATAGTACATGCAATGTTGATATAACATTGGAAGACTTAAGATTTTCGACAGAAGAAGGGGTTACAAAGAAACTTTGGGAAGGAGATAAAATATGTAACATAGAAAAAGAACTATGTTCAGGCTTAATTGTACTTTGCAGAAAGTCAGTAAAAATATTGAATATAACATTAGTAATGATATAAAGATTAACTATTCTAGACTTCAGATTGCATAATATGTATATAAAATTATAGCACTGCATCCCTAGGTTACAATTAAAAAGGGAAAATTGAGTTCATAAAATTCTGGATTTTGTAGTAATTAATGTGAATATAATATTAACAAAATATGATCATTGTGATTTGAGAAGAAAAAGAAGAAGAGAGGAAATGATGTTAAGAACAATTTTGATGTGGACATATATTTGAGGTGCATATTAGATGGAAATAAAATATTTTATTATAACACAAGGTTTAAATATATCTAAAGGAGAAACATTTGTAACAGGCTTTTCAGATCACTTAGCCATATGGCTAGAAATACAAGAAAATAAAGATTATATCAAATTGGGAAGAGGAATAAAAAAATAAATAAAAAATTATGGGGTGACACTAGAATGAAAATATGTATCTGATTATGGAAATATCACATTTCCAGAGGTGGCTAGCTTTTAAATAGAAATATAAAAAATGATTTTCAGAGTGGCAGTCAGATATAAGAAAAAGGGGAAAAGTAAATTATAAAACAATGTGTGCATATGCTTAAAAGGATTTGGAAAGGAATGATAGACTGAAGAATGGAGAATTTATAAAAAGAGAAAATTTAAAAAATTATTATTTAATGGTAAAAGAGAATTGCTTTCGACTTATTTGAGTAGCATAGTTAAAGAGAATACCAGTATAACGAAAGAAATGAAAGATGATAGGGGAGAGAAAAGATCATCTGAGGAACAAATTATGAATACCATAATAAATTATGTAAAGAAAATGTTTCAAGACAGAGGGTACACAAAAATAATGGCATGTTAACAGGACAAGAAAATAAAGAATTGAAACCAAAAATTTCCTTATATTTATTAGACAAAGTACTTGAACAAGTTAATTTACAGTCAGTTTCAGGACCAGATGGAATAGGATTCCAATTTCATAAGAATGTTATTGATAGTTAGAACAAAAACAATTCTAAAAAGTTATGAGTAAGCAGTTAAATTAAAGACTTTTATGTATAAAGGGTTATGTAGTGGTATACATAAATTTATATAAAAAAGGAAGATAAAAATAAAATTGAAAATTGGGGACCTATTGTATTGAACAATGCAGCTTATAAGATTTTTATGAAATTAATTCAGAAAAGAATGGAAAGTAAAATGAAAAATATTATGGAAGATAGTATACATAGTTTAAAAGGAGAAGGATGTTAGGAGTTATTATTCATAGTAAGGGAAACTGTGGATGATATTATAAATAGGACTAATGCGACCAAGATCATGATAGCAGATTTAAATAAAGCATTTAATACAGTACAACATTAACTTTTGTAAACAATGTATATTCCTTGTTATATGCAGAAAAACAAAGTATAAATTTTAGTGAATGGATGGTTAAGCAAGAAATAGATATAAAGAATGGCGTATTTCAGGGATGTTTTATGAGTTGTATATCATTTGCATTAATTATGAATATATTAGAGATGTAAATTTGCATGACAGGTGCTACTTACAATATATTACTATTGAAGGGATAAAAATGTCAGTTATGTTTACTTATTTAGATGATATTATACTGATTGCAAGAAACAAAGTCTAGATGAAAGTTATATGTTATATACATCAATGTTTAAATGTAATAGGCGTGATTTTACATAAAGAAAAATGTAAAGGACTTGATGGTATGGTAAAGATAGGAGTATCTTTTTTGATGAAAGAAATCTCTGTGTTAGGAATAAGATTTTGTGATAAAATGTAAGTGAGGAACAAAAGAACAGGATAATAGATGAAATAAAAGAGCATTGTTTTTAGAAAACATACAAGCTATCGATTAATAAAAATGTGTATTTGATTAATTCAGTTATACTGGGAAATACTCCATATTTATATGTTGCCAATAATCTAATAAAAAGAAATACAAGTATTTTTTCTTTTATATGGGGTTCAAGACTAAATTCAATGAAGAGTGGAGTCGTATATATGAACAAAGAAAATGGAGGTTTAGGGTTAATAAACCTAATTGTTTATGCTGCTTGTTTGAATTTGTACAAAGTTTTGTTCTGAATAAATTATACAAATGAAAAGTTAGTAGTAAATTTACTAAAGTACTAATATGAGCATCGTTGGGATATGTTAAAATGTTCAAAAGAGGAAACTATATATAAATAAAGACATAAGATGTTATCAGGAAACAATTATTTTATGGAAAATAAAAATTGATGAAATAGAAAATGAGAGGAAAGTATGGTTTAAAAATATCATGATACAATATTATGTTAATCATGGTGCTGAGTTAGTGACTGAAACAGTTAAAGCTACAAAAGTACAAAAAGCATGGTGTAATAAGCAAGTAGAATATCAAGAGTTTTTATGGAGATTAGTGATTAATAAATTACTAGTAAAAGGAAATATGCTGTGTAAAAAACAGTGAAAGAGTTTGTATATATTGTGGTAAAGAAGAAACTATAGAACATGTTTTCTTACAATGTATAAGGGTTGCAAAACTGTGGTAATAATTTCTTTGAAAATATAAAAGAGGTAAATTAAATAAATATGGATATGTTTATGAATGGATATTACAGCCATAAAATAATGAACATGTAAGACAGATAACAGATTATTTTATGCTGTGTGGATCATTTGGAATAAAAGGATAAATGAAATAATGTTTAATGGTAAATGGAAACTAGGAGTAATTTTAAGAAAAAATAGATGGTGCTTATGGAAAAAGAAGTGGGGTCAAATAAGAATAATGAAGCTAGAAGTTTAACATAATAATGAAAAGAAATACATTTTAATTGTATAACAATAATGGAAAGGAATGGTAATTGTACACTGTATAAATTGTAAATATGTAAGTTTGTAAACAGTCTTGAAAATAATGTTTTTTTTTTAAAAAAAACCTACTCTTTTTGATAGGTGCCATGGCATCATTTAAATCCACCTGAGCAACCATTATCAACTCAAGCAGACAGGGCCTTGGTTTAATGTCTCAGCTGAAGGATGAGCATCTTAATCTCTTTATCTCCTTTTGACCATGATCTGTAAAAAGTAGTGGAAAGTTCATTCCATGGCCACAAATCTGTGTTTCTGTGGTGTATGAAACTCCTTCTCAATACATTTATGTCTGGCAGACACATTGTACTACTGGTATAGCAAAGCAAAAGACACTGTTTTCAAATTAGGAGGGAGGAACTCACAGGTTGACCCTGCTTTCTTCTACAAGCTAGAGGGGAGCAGTATCACCACTAAAGTGCCTGCCTTCCATTCAGATGACAGCATGGGGTCAGGCCACAAAGCTTTGCCACTTCAGTATTCCCTACCTAAGATATATCTTTCAACTCGGCTGTACAAAGCATGACCACTTTTATTATAAGAAATTGCTAACTACTGATGGAATAATGTTGGTAAAACAAGAGCTACATAAAAAAATCATTCTATTGTCATGTAACCATCAGAGGTACTACAGTAAAACACTGCTTGTAACCAAGTTGACATACTTAGGTCAAAAACAGGGAAAATTATTTAGGTTGCCAGGCAAAGTTCATAGGTTCATAGATTAGTACTAAGTTAACTGCCCTTGCAAGCCATTTTAAGCCTAGCCAATTATTCCTTGTGAGACTCAAACCCTACACCTGGTGTTTGTAAGGCAAACACCTTAACCATTAGGCCACCCTCCCAACCCTGCAAAGTCATCTTTTACACTTCTTGTGGGGGTACCAAGCTTACAGCATGCCACTGTACAAACTAGTCATGAAATAAACACTGTTCAGAAAAGACATTATACATTCAGGATGAATTCCTGAAACTGGTGAAGTTCCATATGGAGACCTACCTGATGGTAGCACACATAGATGGTATTAAATTGTAAAAGGAGAAAGTACAATTGTGTAAATGTAGATGTTCGAGTGTATTCACTGTTGAAGTCATCACATTTGGGTTATCTGCTTGCAGTAGCCCTCAGTCGGCCTGATTAACAAAGTCTTGAGTCCTGTGTTGGTTGCTGTCCCTTCTTCCATGACGTCAGGGGTATAAAACCTGCAGCCGACGCCATTACCTCAGTCTTTGTTGCCCTAGATGTCAGGTACCCCCCTAATGGGAAGCAATTAAATCTATAAATACACAGATATACCTCCAACAAAAAAGCAAATACACCAAAATGCTTTGTGAGCATAGTAGGTGCGAGTAGAGGTATAGCCAAAGGAAGACAAAAAGGGGCTGAATGGAGGGTAACCAGGACTGCAACAGTGAATACACTCAAACATCTACATTTATGGTAAGTGTACACAACTTTACTATGTTCTTCGTGGTTCACTGTTGCAGTCATTACATTTGCATAGATTCCCAAAGCTAAGGTTGGAAGGAGGAATTTAAATAGAATTAGGACCAGCTATAAGGCCCTGCAAGACTGCAGTGGCAAAACTAGCTCTGGATTTAGAGAATATTGGCAAATGATAATGCTCGGTGAAAGTATGTACAGAACTCCAGGTAGCAGCTTCTAAGATGTCCCAAGTAGGGACGCCCCTGAGAAAGGCTGTAGAGGTAGATGCAGCCCTGGTTGAATGGGATCTGATGCCCTGTGGGATAGGTTTTCCATGGTGCTTATAGCAGAAATGAATGCAGTGGCCTATCCATTTTGAAATGGTTTGTTTTGAAATAGCTTTTCCCTCTGTCCCTGCAGCAAATGCCACCAGCAGTTGTTCAGATTTCCTTTGAGGTTTAGTCCTATCCAACTAGAATCTAAGCTGTCTATGCACATCTATAGACTGCAGTATCTGTTCCCCTTTGTTCTGTGGATTAAGAAAGAAGGTAGGCAAATGAATGGACTGATTAAGAGCCACACTGGATACTACCTTGGGCATGAATGAGGGATTGGTTCTGAGGGACACCCTGTCCGCATGAAACATGATGAAAGGTTCCACTGTCATAAGGGCCTGTAATTCAGAAACCCTTCTTGCAGAAGTGATTGCTAAAAGGAAAGCTGTTTTCCAGGAAAGAAATTTTAAATCTGCAGTAGCAGCTGGCTCGAAAGGCGGAAGATTGAGTTTCTCCAAAACAAAGTTAAGATCCCAGGCTGGAGTTGGAGCTCTCCGGGGTGGCCTTAAATGTTTGGCTCCTCTGAGGAACTGCTTGAGCAGTGGGTGAGAGAAGAAAGGAGGATCTGTGCTATAATGAGCTGAAATGGCTGAGGCATGAATTTTGATGGAGGAAAAGGGCAAGCCCTTATGAAGCATCTCAGTCAAGTATTGTAGAAGCTGAGGTAAATTGGGCACTGATGTGTTCATTCCTTGAGATTGGTTCCAGGCACAAAATCTTTTCCATTTTGCAGCATAAGATTTTCTAGTACTAGGCCTCCTTGCCTCTAAAATGATATCCATCACTGATTTACTGAGGGATGGTAAAGGAGAGATTAGGTAATTAGCCAGGCTGCTAGGTTCAGGGATTGCAGCTGAGGGTGCAGAATCTGGTTCTCCTGCTGAGACAACAGGGAAGGAGTCTGAGGCAGGTGCCATGGAGCCAAGCATGACACACTGCACAAGAGTGGGTACCAGTGTTGGCGAGGCCAGTCTGGTGCAATTAAAATCATCTTTGGCTTGTCCTGTTTGATCTTCAGTAGTACCTTGGAGAGCAGAGGCAGAGGAGGAAAGGCATAAACTGATAGGTTTTTCCAGCTGAAGGATTTTATTTTTTTTATTTTTATTTAACATTTGTTGACCAGGAATGTCTGACTAGGTTCCACAGAGCCTGCTCAGATGCATGTCTTTGGAATAGAGCATCTACTTTCTAAGCTAGCTTGTAGGGAATCCTTGTGCAAAATCTGTCCAGTCGATGGTTCTGGGGGGAGGCAAATAGGTCTATATCTGAGCACCCCATTTGCTTGTCAACATGTAGAAAATGTATTGCCTTTTCTGGGTACCAGGAAAAGTCTTGAATAGAAACCTTGTCCCTTTTCCTCTTCTGGTACCAACTGAATAGCCCCCATGTTTAAGAGAGAGAGTACTTGATTTTGGGCCTCTGGCCACCCGCTTGGTGTTGGTAACATGTGGAAGTGAAATCTGTATCCTTGGGACACTATATTTAAAACCCATTTGTCCTGGGTAATGAGTTCTCAGTTTTTGGCCTGCAGACCAATCTTTCTGCCTAAAGGATCATTCATTTGGGAAGTGCTTGGACATTTTAAAAACAAGTCATTGAGACAGTTTTCCATAGGGGGGAGTCTTACTACTCCCAGATTTGGGTGCGGATACCCCCCACTTCTTAGTCTTGTGTGTCCCTTGGGACTGAAGCCTGGGGTTTCTGCTGTGTCTGGGTTTGGCTTAAGAAGACCTGGAAGGGGCTGGAAATGACCAATTTTTAGAGGGCCAGTGCCTACTAAATCTAGGAGGCTGAACTTATAAGAAATCTTTAACAGTTTGCATCTATTTAGCTTTATCTTCCATCTTTTTAAGAACTTCCTCAGCCTTGTTGCCAAACAGGCGGTCCTGATTTAAGGGAGCATCCAACAATTTAGCTTTATCATGATCAGGCAAAGATTGCTCCTTAAGCCAAGCATGCCTTTTGAGCACAGATCCAGTAACAGCAGCCTTGCAAGAGGCCGCTAATGAATCAAATCCACATTGCAAAGTATGTTTTCTAACCTGTTGAGCAGAATGCATTAAATCCTGTAATTCTTTACTTTCAGCACAGTCAGGAATCAACATAATTTTCTGTTTAAGCAATCCAATAACATGTTGTTGAAACTTTAACATATGAAACTGGCAGTTTAAAGCCCTAATGGCCAAGGTTGCAGAAGTGTAAACCTTCTTACACCATCTATCCAGCGCCCTGGAGTCTCTATCAGAGGGGGTAGGATTTTTAGCAGTAAAAGCCTTAATGCCCTTGGGTTCCTGTGAAATAGTCTCTGGATCTGCAATAGGATTTTTAAAAAGGAACTTGTGCAAATCAGGAACCCTGTAATATCTGTCAGGTTTTCTGGGAGCAGGAGGCAAAGAATCAGGGGCCAAACTAGATTCTGAAAAGGCATCATCAACAATGTCTAGTTCAGGAAGTAAAGCTAAAGGCCTATGCTGAGGCAGGAGTAAGAAATCCCTAAGCCTCTTTTTTGAATCAGAAAAATCATGGTTTTCCCAGTGGAACTGCTCCCTTAGAGTATGTAAGGTCTCACCAAAAGAAAAATCCTCTGGAGAGGAAGCAGAGGGAATAGAGTCCTCTGCATCAGAATCCTCATAAGTAGATAAGGGCAAATCCAGATCATCAGAAGAATCAGAAAAATCAGAATCCTGGTCAGAAGATTCATAAACAACTTCAGTCCTAGGTCTCTTAGAAAGGGGAGGCTGGCTTCCCCTGATTAGAGTTATAAGATCTTCAGCCATTCTTATCATTTGTTTTTTAGGCATAGAGGCCTGAGCATGCAGCCTGGGCGTCAGTTTCTTAGGCATGGTTCGAGATTTTGGTCTAAATGAAGAAGGAGGCATTGGTTTAATATGCAAGTCCATAGGCCTGAATACACCCTCAGAAGCCGGTGACTGTACAGCGGCTCTGGACCCATCCAAGGTAGAGACATCTGCAGGTTCCACAGTTGAAGCATCTCACGGCATACTGGACTTCAAATGGGTCTCAGTAGAGGCCTGCGAGTCTGAAGTAGCAGGTATCAGGGGCTGGGAAAGAGCCTCACTGAGTACCGGCGAACTGGCGACTGGCTTAGGAGAAGCGTTGTCGGCAGCTTTGGACCTCGGCAGCCTGTCTCTGTCTTTATCTTTGCCTTTTTTCAGAATCCCGGTAGTCGGGTGGCTTACCGATGACATTTCTGGATAATTAAACCAAGAACCGAAATATTTAGAGGTGAAAATATACCGATGACAGCAAGGTACGTCGTGGTCAGAGCCTAGGCAAGGAATACAGTACAAATGAAAATCTTTGTGAGGTATTTGCTTTCCACAAGTAATGCAATTATTAACTTTTACTGAAATCGGTAAGGAGCAAAAAAAGTTTCTCCAACGTGGTACTTAGCTTTAGTTGAAGACTTCGGTTCTGAAACTCGAAAATGAAAATTTCAGGAATCGGCCGACTAGCACTTGTGAACTGCTTCTGCTTCAGGCACTGCACGGCAAGAAAGACTGAGGTAATGGAGTCGGCTGCAAGTTTTATACCCCTGACGACCTGATGTCACGGAAGAAGGGACAGCAAGCGACGCAGGACCCAAGAAAAGACTTTGTTAATCAGGCCGAATGAGGGCTACTGCAAGCAGATAATCCAAATGTAATGACTGCAACAGTGAAACACGAAGAACATAAAGGAAAATTCTTACCCACTTCCTTGCAGTCAAAAAGTTAGAAGAAAGGTATGCAGTGCTCTCACAAGAGAGAATCCTGTTTTGTCAAATAGCCACAGCAATGCACTCTGTGCTCTATTCTCAGCAAACAGATGTCACCTAAGGTGTGATATCTTTCCAATAATCTGTGCCACAGCTAATTGTTCTCTGACACAATTAACTGTACAAACCTAGAATAATTTAAACTGTACAATTTACGCAGGTGACATAATCACACTTACCTCTAGTAATTATATTCCAAAACTGCAAGAAAAGCTCAAATAGAGTTTCAGTTCTATATGGCTCTAACAGAAATGTACCTAATGATAACATTATATAAACACTTGGGTATTTGATACTACACAGACAACAAAAACAAACCCTTTCTAAATCATTTTTATCCACATAGAACACTTCTAACAACAGTAACCAAATAACATGTCTGGAAATAATCTTTAAATTCTATAATGGTAATATACCATTATAAACATATTGAAACAAGTCATGAGTACCAAATTTATAGTACCCATTTAAAGGGCATGTACCATGATATACAGGACACATACCATATATAAATATGCAGCAACACTGAGACAGACAAAATCTATATGCATTTATTACATATGATTAAAAATAAGGAAAAGAATAATATCTTTACCAACATATCTCAGTTGTTGTTTGCATAAATCCTTATAAATATAACTTGGTGTAATATGAGGAAAACCCATAATACAAATGGAAAATATCCACTAGAATGTATCCTATATTATAATATTGATATCCATAAATCATAATAATTACGACTTAATATAATATAAGAAAAACCTAATGGTACATGACAAGCATCCCCACTAATATGTTTAATATACTGAAGTTCATGAAACAAAACTATTCCAAAGTGTTTAATCCAGGTCTAAATAAGCCACCCAATTTTATGATCCACATATTTTCCATCTGATTAAGTTTCTGATGCCATCCAGCTTTAAAACCCCTATGTAGAGTTATCCTATCTATAATGACAAACTTAAAAATAATCTTTGACTAAAATCTAACTTTGTCTACACACACATGCAAAACATCACAAATATAACCCTCTGACAAGTATTAACAGTCTAACATGCAAAGCATCTCATAAATGTAACTTAACCAACTAACAGCAATCTACAAATCCTCAGTGTTACTTTGGAGTCAAGAAATGCGATCGCATAACCAATGATCATGCACAAAATTAAGCACTCTCTACTATGATTTGCAATGAACACTGCTCAGAATATTGTCTGTCCTTTGGCTAAGAGAGACAGTTGGCATAATAGTTGAGGTCTTTACCTCCAATACACAAGGTGCAAGATTTGATCCTGACCTCTAGCCAGTCTGCATTGTTCTCTGTAGTGTTCCTCCCACCTCCCAAAAATATGCTGTGTGCTTACACTTCAAAGTATTCCAAAAACTGAATGGTGTCATGGGCAGCAGCACAGATTCTACATGGTGCCTATTGTGGGAAGCACTGTATAGACCAACTTCTTTAGGCATCAGCTGTGGTGAACAATATTTTCTAGATAGGTAAACACAAATCACAGACTGTGCACAGTGTCAGGGCTAGCCATTTGATGATATAAAAGAAGAATAGTCTCTAGTTGATTTTGTTACACTGACTCAAGTCACGACAAATGTGCATCGGTATCTACTGATGATACTTGAGTCGAGGACCAAACCTACTCTGACATACACCAAGCACCTATGCTAACAGCAGAAACAGTCTGTGTGCTTCTACTGGCCAGTGAGTGCCTGCCATAAAGCCCAGCAGCCCTGGGTCAATAAGCTACTTGCTGGCCAGTGTTCCAGATCACCCAGTTTAGGTTATCTGGGATAGCTTCAGTGAGCAGAAGCTAGATATAAAACAAAACAACCTGCCAAACATGAACTGAGGACCACTGCACTTATTATAGCTTCACTGACAGGATGCATCTTGCAAGTAGATGACATGATAGTAAGGGGGAGGCTGGACATCCTACATATCTAGGAAATAATATGAAAAGGAAGTGGCAGCAAATCTACTTGTCTTTGGATTCAGAGTCTAGTACTCAGGGGATAGCAGACTAGAAATGGAGTAGGAATTGTGGCGAGGATAGTCTTCAGAAGACAGTGAGGGATGTCAACAGGATTCATGGCAATTAGACTCTTGTGTAAAGATAAGGCAGTATCTATAATCTCAGCCTACGCTTCACAGCATTGTTGTGATAGACAGGAAAGAATGCATTTAGGCAGCAGCTGTGGGACCTACTAGATAACACGGGACAACATGAATTGGTGTTGATAATGGAGGACGTGAATGCTCATAGTGAGACAGACAGAGAAAACAGGTCAGGAGGACTGCCAGGGTCCACATGGGTGGGGCGAAAGGAATAAAGGAGGAAAAGCCATTCTGTACTTCTGTCTGGAGATGGCTTGATGGTGGTCAACAAATGGTTCAGAGAGAGACATTCACATGATCACATGCAAGAATAGCCAACATGCAATGCAGGGAGACTTCCTTGTGGTAAGGAAAAGACACTGATACAGTCAGAGATTCCAAAGTCATCCATTGTGAAACAGTCAGTCTGCAGCAGAAACCAATGGTGGCCGCAATCAGCTACAAGCAGTAATCAGAAAAGGTTCTATGGTAAAGAAAGACTAGGCTGAAGTCCAAGTTGATGGCTGGAGTGAAAACACAAAAGTTCAAGGAAATACTCGGGGCTCTAGCTACTCAGGCAGTACAGGAAATAGATGGAGTTGGAAAAAAAATTGCAGAGTCTCAAAACACCACGTGTGTGGACTATAGAACTGATATGCAGCAGACCAGGTATGGAAATGGGGTACATAAGGAAGGCTGGTGGTAGAATGCATAAGTCCAAGAAGTTATCAAAAGAAAGGAGGAGTGCAGGAAAAAGTGGGAGATAGAAATATCAGGCAAAGAAGGAATATTAGTTAGCTAACAAGCTAAGAAAGCAGTAGCAATTGCAAAGGACAAAGTATCAGAGTCACTCTACTAGCTTGTGAAAAGTGACGTAGAAGATGGCACAAAGAAGCTATCAGGTTTCAAGGCAAAGACAGAAAGATGAAGATCATCAAACAACTTTCATAAAGAAGACCAGCAAAAACCTGCTCACCTGTCCACTGGACTTCAAAAGCAAACGGACACAGTACTTCCAAGAACTTTGCAATGAAAACACCATAGAAGCTGCACTATACCCGACATTTAGGGAAGGTTTGGGGGAGAAATGGCTTCAGTGGGTACTCATAGCAGTATTTAGAGAAAGGATTGTCCCAGATAACTGTGGAATAAGCACACTTGTGCCTGTGTATAAGAACAAAGGAGACATTCACAACTGTAGGCAGTATAGTGGTATCAAACTCCTGCCACACCGCATGAATGTGCTGGAGAGGGTGATTGATAAACTAATACACAGAATAGTAGAAAGTAAGACAGAAGATGATCAGTTCTGATTCAGATCAGAATGCAGCACAACTGTCCCAATTTGTGCAGTGAAACAGATACTGGAGATGAAACTAGAGATGAGGAAAAAGTCCAACTGGGTAGGTATTACTAAACTTGGAGAAGGTATATGACAAGTTCCCAAGAAAGCTGATCTGAGCAGTCTTGCAGTGGTCCTAAGGCCTAGAAACATTGGTAAAATTAGCACAGGCTACGCACAAGGTCCAAATGACAGAAATACAAACAGTTTTCTGGCTCACAATGGCGTTCACCTCTGAGCCCAGTGCTGCTCACACTGGTGACGGATTACATTATCAAGCAGTTTGGTGAGATAGATCAAATCTGCTATATGAAATGTGGCATTAAATGCAGATTCATAGGTTCATAGGTTCATAGGTAGATACTAGGCTATCTGCCCTAGGGCATTTATAAGCCTGGCCAGTGTATTTGGCTTCTGCTTCCCTATTAGATTAGCCTACTGTGCCTCTGTAAAGTAGGTCACAGAAGGTACCCTTTTAAGATTAGTTTACTGTGCCTCTGTCTAGCAGGGACACTGGGGAGATCCCAGGGGTGAATTTGCGATTTCCCATCCACGTGTCAAAATTTCGCTTGAAGAGGGTCAACGAGGGGCTATGTCTAACATGAATTGGGATTCTATTCCAGAGTGAGGGGAGCCTCTGGGAAATTAATCTGTCCCTCCAGCATGTCCTATTTATTTTTGTGCTGAGGTTTAGGTCCCTGGAGCGTGTAGCTCTAAGGGACTTGGATTTTTTGAGGTGGAGCATGTCCATTAATTCTGGGTTTGACATGGCTTTGTACATCAGGCATAGATTGCCTCTGAGTAGGCGGTAAGCAACTGAGTAGAGCTGGAGTTTCTTTAGTCAAGCTGCATAGGACATCTGTTTGTAGCCCATGATCCTCTTGGTGAGGTACTTTTGGGGTCTCTCCAGTTGCTGCAGGTGTCGGGTAAGGTACATCCCAAAAGAGGCATTGTATTCAATTATGGGCCTGATGGTGGCAGTAGAGGGGCACAATGACCTCTCTTGATCTAGATGCGAACCCTTTCGTGATAAGGTGGGCTATATAGAAAGTCTTTCTAACCACTTTGGCAACGTGATTATCAAAGGAGAGATTACTAAACAAGAACTTGTTAGGGGAATGAAATACAAAACCAAAGACATGGGATGAAACTGTGCAAAGATAAGACAGTCGTCATGGCAACAAGTGCGGGAAACCAGAAAAGCTAAAAATTGTAATTGTAGGGAAATAGTGAAAAATGTTAACTGCTTAAAGTATCTGGTTGGGGTAACTGAGGAGAAAAAAAGTCTGAAAGATTAGGTTAGAGCTAGAATCAGAGTGTCAGCAGCCAACTGACACAATGTCAGGGGTAGTGTAGGACAAAAAATGCCAAAGAAGCTGAAAAGTAAGGTGTACAAAACAGTGGTGTAACAAGTGCTACTGTATGGTACTGAAACCTGGGCAGTGAAGGCAAAGTAGTTGAGGAAGACAGACGTGATGGAGATGAAGTTCCTGAGATGGGTGGTAGGATACATGCTGTGGGACAGATGAAGAAATCAGAACATCAGAGCAGATACCATAGTAGTTACACCTGCAGAGAAGCTAAAAAAGAAAAAAAATATGATAGTTTGGGCACATGTGCAGAAAACAATCTAGTGAAAAAGATTTGGAAGAGACAAGAAGAAAGCAGGAGGATAGGACGGTCTCGAAGAGGTGGATGAATTGTGTGAGAGAAGACCTGAGACAGTCAGGCATAACCATTAAAGAAGGCTAGAGAAAGGCTTTGAATCAAGATGTAAATAGCTGACGCAACACCCAATATCATGTAAATAAACTGGAAAATGAAGGTTCATGTCTGCTTTTAACACTTCTGGTAACTAAATAAGATGTGCAGATTCATAGAGACAGTGGCTCAACAGGTAGCTCATTCACTTTTGCTGCTAGATGATTGAATGTCAATGGGTTCTATTGCCTCCATAGGCGATGTTTGATTTTACATTAATGGTATCTCATTAGGGGTGCTGCATTCATTAGTATGCTGTCCTTTGGATGAGATGTTAAACCCAGGCCCCAACTACCTGAGTTGGTGGTAGTCGAGATGGATCTAAGCGATCCTATGGCATTTCTCTCACTGTCTTGGCCTAATTTTCCCTAGTCAGTATAAATATCTTCTTGCATTCCCCAACAAAAGGGGCTACTAGCTTGGTGGGACTAGCCTCATCAACCAAAGATAAACAAAAAAAATAATAAAATAAATATCCTTAGATTGCTCAAGGGAACAAGAAAAGTCATTTGGTTACTAAGAACTGCCAGGTCAGCACTGGTAGTACATTACTTACAAACTGCTGCTATTTCCCACGACTAGTATCCTAACTCCAGACAGTGAGCCTATCCATTATTGCCTTTACTCATCTGTAGGTAATGTAACTTTTCTGGTACGGCTATACTTTACTAAAGCAGATAGGGTAAAAGCTTTGTCCAGACTTGCTCCTACAGCTTGGAATTCACTCCCTCAAAGTATCAGAAAGCTCATAAAATGTGAGACATAAAGGAATCTAACTCATCTTCTTAAAAACTAATAATAATTGTTTTAACAATGACTACAAGCCTACCACAAGGCAATAGGAACAAGCTAGCATATTTCTTGAACTATAATTCATTTGTTTTGCATTTTGTACACAGCACCACTTGTCATTGTTTTCAGCACAGCAGTTGTAAATTGTACTGTCTCTGTGTATTACACACACTGTAACATTAGTCTTTGGGTTACTTTTTACTGTAGAGTCGATGATCATAACCATGCCTCTCAACTGTCCAGATTTTCACATAATTTCCAGATTTTTGTCTCTTATTTTTGGTCTGTTCCCCCCCAAAATTGTGATTTTCTGGCAAATCATTGAGAATTGAAGTCACTAAATAATATTAATTAGAGACATTTGAGTTTCAAACATTATATCCTTCAGAAAAAAATATAATAATGTAAAATGTATAATTCTAACAACTTTCTAAGTTTAAAGGAACAATATTTAAAATCTGTCCCTATTTTGGGGCCTTTGTTCACCCATAATTTCTGGATTTGTCGAGATTTCTTGTGCTAAGAGGTCTGATCATAACTAATAATTTGTGTTTTTAATGTTTGAACAAAACTGAAAGAGCCTGTGTGGCCTGGGTCTTGGCTGACAATGGCTGAACAGCATGCTCACCATCCCAGATACCAAAATACATAAATAAAAACAAATGTAACCCTGTCAAAAGAACTGGGCTTCACCTCAAAAATCAGTGCAATAAAAGAACTTGTGTCAATACAGTTAATGTACACTGTTCTGCAGTTTTCTACAAAAATGCAACTGTCAGAGTGCATTACTATGAAAAGGGGTTCACCTTGGGTCACAAAAATCCTTTGATGAAGGAATATGGCACATACTGACTACTAAAACTCTGTACATGTTGTTTGTTTTTTCAGCTTTTCCCGGTTAGGGGTCTCCACAGCGGACCTCTGGTCCGCTAATGATTGGCAGTAGATTTTTTTTTTTTATGGTGCCAAGTTGACAGCCCAACACCCAACCTTCAGCGAAGGCATGCCCATTCACGCATGTCTTTCGAATGCCACTCTACTGCAGGGAGGACATGCAGACTCCACACAGAAGGCACTCCAGCTGAGAATCAAACAGGAGTACCTCTTGCTGTGAGGCAACAACGCTACTGCTGCACCACCGCGGCATACACTAAAACTCTATGCATAATGTTAACTAATTTTTCACTTTGAATAATTTCTTGAAATGACTAGAAATGCTTACGACACGGAGTCACCAATAAGTGCTCGCTCACCAACGAGAACCAAACAGATGAATGCAACAGTCACCAACCACTTCTCGATTAAAACGTTTATTATAAAACGAGACAGAAAATAAAATCTGGTAATACACCAAAATCCAATGAACTGTTGTTAAGTGTTCACCCAAGTAATGGGCTTCTTCAGAACACTCATTGAATTTTTAGGACGCCTTAAATAGCTTTTTTGGCGCCAAAATTAATACAAATAGTTAAAGAGATACTACTCTATTTAGGCTTTCTAAGGTAAACATTCCATCCTTAGTATTCACTTATTTGTACACAATGATTTAACTTTTTATTATATTTGCACATTGTCTTAACCTGGCCTTTCAACAACTTTGCTTACATTAATATATCTCAATAAAATATTATCCAAAAATGTAAAACACATACAAACATCACAATAATAATAAATCATCGCTACTTGATAATATAAGAATTGCCTTTCTCTTAGTATAATATTTCAGCACAGTGATTCCTTTTATGCATCTAAAAACTTTTAAAACCTTCTGTATTGACTCAGATTGTTGCTTAGTCTGACACATTTTTTTTCTTAGAATAAGCAGAACAAATTAGTTAAAATGTGTCGGACTAAGCAACTTTTTCCTGTTGAGTCTTCCAAGAGGTATGAACAGAATCATGGATGCCATGAGATCCAGAATCCGGAGGTATTCCCAACCAATGACATGTCCAAGTGGAAAACCTCTGGAATAGACCTAAATATGGATTTTTTTACCTGTTGAATTAAAAAAATCATTGAACTGAGGTGTCTAACAAGCACCTGAAAAACAATCCTGTGTGATGGATTCAAAAAGGACTTTTGAATGTTCTCTAGGTATCCCAGCCTGTGTAGATCTCTTATCCTGGTGAGAGACATCTGACACTTTGAAAAAGACTGTGCAAAGATAAACAAGCCATATAAATATGGAAAAACATGGATAACCTGTAGATTGCAATAGGCTGTGACAGGATGGAGACACTTTATGAACACTATTGGAGCACTGGATAGCCCAAAAGGTAAAGCAAAGAACTGCTAATGTGATTCAGACACAAAACCTTAAGGATGGCCTGGATGAAAAGGAATGTGATGATATCCATCTTTTAAATCAGTGGTTATTGAAAAACTTAAGTGAGGAAGGAGGAGTAACCAACTGACAAACACAGTTTTAAACTTGGCCACTATCAAAACTGCTTTAGGAAAAAAAGATCCAGAACTGATCTCCAGAAATTTTCTTTCTTCAGCACTAAAAACATTCTTGAATAAAATCCTTTTTTCAAATGGGGAAGAGGAACTGCTTCTATTACCCTCTGAGGCAGCTTGTTGTGTAGGATAGGAGGGAAGAGAACGGTTTAGTCTGGCAGATGAGGAGGAATTCCCTGTAAAGAGGTATTTCCTCCCACTGCCATCTGCACCCTAAGTGGATTAGTTTTGGAAGCCATTTGTCTGAAACAATCTGTTGCCAAACAGAGAATGGAGTTTCAGACTTTCTGGAAGGGATAAGGCACTGCCAGGGTTAAGGGGGGGGGGTCCATTCAATAGTCACTCTGTCTTGGTTCTGATTGAGAGGGGGGGTCCAGCTTTCTTTTACATCCCCCCTTACAATTGCTTTTTAAATGTCTACTTATCAGCTTTCTGCTGAGACTGTTTATTTTGTTTCTCACCAAAAATGTATGAGAAAGCAGAAAATCCATTGGAAAAATTTAGAGGAGGAGGTCTGAAAACATCAGAGATTTCCAGAATCAGCTTACCTCTCTTACTACAGTTTTGATAATCTCTGCAGCAGAGGGTTGAAAAGGAAAATCTTTATAAAAATGAGATTTCAAAATCTCATTTTTGTCATTTGCTAGGAGGTGCTTGGAATGCACCCAGGCAAACATTCTTGACACAATACCATTGGTAACAGCCCTGGAAGCAGTTTCTACAGAATTATACAGATGACTAGAGACCTGAGAAATAGAAGAAATTGCATCACACAAAGCAGATTTTAACTCAAAAGGGGAAACTTCAGCCAAAACATTCCTCATACATTCACAGTCAGTATAAACTTTAAAATATGAATCTAACAATTCAAAATTCTAAAAAAATCAGTGTTGCAGAAGCATATACCTTTTTCCAAAGATATCAACACCTTTACCATCCTTGTCAGAAGGAGAAGGATTTTTATTAACACAAGGTTTGGCAGCAGCTGGATTAACTAAGGTTATAGCCGCTGGGTCAGGTCTGGGATTAATGAAAAAATACTTGAAAGTATAAGGAACTTTGTACTTTCTATTTGCTTTCTTAGGAGCAGCAGGTTGGCTGCCAGGAAAACCATAGACTGTCACAAAAATATCCTTCAATGATGGCAATTCCATTTGTAACAACTCACAGCATTTTCTAAGGGACTGAGAAACCTCAGTGTTCACCAAGCAAAAATACCGGCACATTCTGGAAGCAGTCTCAAAGAAATTGGATCCCTTTCAAGGCAATACCATACTCCCCTCTAAATCTGAATCAGAAACGTGAGGAGACAAGCCTGCATAAGTCCCTTCACATTCCCCTATAGACCGAAAAAGCTGGAACCTCTACAGGGAAACCAGAATCCCTTTTTCTCTTAACCACCTCTTAAGAAGGGTCAATAGCCTGTACAACACCCTGAGTAAAGCCTAATAAATTTCTTCTGGTAAGAGAAACGGGCACAGGAACAGGCAAATGTTTAGTTTCCTCTTTTTGACAGGAAAGTTGGTATAGACCTAGTACTACCTGTAGATCAGAGTGTGTATGTACCTTTAAGAAGCTTTCCAGTGAGCTAGCACCTGTATATAAATACTGAGCACATGCAAGCAAGACGGCCATTTTGTAGTGAGCTGCAGAGGTGTAAGCATGTATGTATGTGTACTAGTCAGTTAGTTTGTTTAAATTTGATGTTGCTGCTATCAGTCCTGATGTGCATTGTGGCCCCCCAGGAACTGAATATCCCAAAAGAAGGGTGAGAGGATTAGTATTTTGGCCTTCTATGACAAGAGATATCGAGAGAGTACTTTCATCTTGTTCTGTTTGCAATAGTACTAAACTGCATCAACAGAAAAAGCCACCTCAGCTAAACCCATACCTCCCAACCATTCCGAATTACTCGGTAAAAAACGAGTTTTGGGGTCCAAGTAATGGGGTGCCATGATTCCCGAGTGGCACCCCTTAATTTCCAATTTCCCGGCTTTTTTTTTTTTATTTATTTTGGTGTTTTGCATTGACGTCAGCTCCATGAAACGGTCAGCTAGCCTGTCGGAATTGAGCAATAGCTCACAACATGCATGTATTTCCGGCAGCTCCAGCAAGCCGGAAGGGAATGTATAGCTGCAAGAAACATGCAGGCATGGTGCTGGTTCCATGAATGCAAGCTGCCTACAAGGTATTTACTATGCGGCAGCTTTTTGGATTTGAGGTTGCAGAGTGTGTGAACGCAGAAGATTTTGCGGATTCTGGCTTCAGAGAGAGGGACTTTGTGGATTTACTTTTGATAGCTGGTTTCAGAGAAAGGTATTCATTTTGCAGCTGGTGTTATCTGTTATATATGGTTTAGGAGTACTTGAGCATTACAAAAAATAAGTGGAAAATGAATGGTTCATAGCTGAACCCCAACATCTATATTTACATATCATTAAAGTTGATCTTTTCTGGATTGTAAGATGAGAGATAATGACTTCTTTTAGTTTTTATAACTGTCAGCTATAGTGCAATACAGCTGTCTGTATCATTACATAAATAAGTTTTCCTTTATAGTGATTGTAAACTGGCATGTTCAGAAGACTAGTATTAATATTTATAATCCTACTAGGTGATATGTAGTTAGATTTTGTGAACAAAATCTTTACTTATTCAAAAGTTTTAATTCTTTCTTAGCTTGTCAAAGTTCGGAGTATACAACCGTTTTTTTTTCCAACTGTAGATCAAGCGTACTATAGTATTAAAATAAATAAATAGAATCGAGAAGCACAGTAAATATGTAACATTTTATCACAACCTGCTGTCATTTCAGCATCTACAGTCATAATCTCCTGTACTACTTTTATATAATCTACATAGGCAGTCTAATGTAAACACTGATCACACATCCCAATAGCAGTAAATTTTGAATTTAACAACTGGCTGTTGAGGGCTTCCCATGCTTGCACTTCTGCTAATGCAAACGCTTGCTCTTGCTTTGGCTGGGTGCCTTTGGAGGCCTCTTTTCTTTGCTTGTTAATTGGTTCAGACCACCAGAATTCGGAGGACACTGATAGTTTGCCTAGGGAGCACATTCAGGCCCATCTGTTGTGGTCTAGAAGGGTGTTCCTATATGAACTAGGCCCCTCATTTAATTCTGGTCAGAAAGTAATGTAAATCCAGTTTAACTTTGAGTTTGCAGCCAAGATTTATGTTAATGAGTTATCAGTTGGCACTCTGTGATATTCCTGATTATGAGTTCAGGCAAAAAGAGTAAAAAAAGCTGTTAATTCCAAATGAAATGCTGAAGTTCCATTGGCCACTAGGCAGACTAAAACCCCCCACAGTAAACCACTCTATTCTATTTAGACAATATGATAGAATATATTAAAAACTATTTAACTGGTGTTGGGATGTTTTATGCAAGCTGAGGAATAAGCATGTATTCTTAAACTGCATGAAGCACTTCTGCCATGCGCTAAGAGTGGCATGGGGGGGACCAAAAAGCCCTAAAGTAAAATAAAATTTTTAAAAAAAAATAAAAAAAAAAGCTTAAAAAAAAGTTTAAACAGGAAAAAAGACTTTCAAAATTTTTAAACAAATAAATGTTTAAAAAAAAACCCCGGAAATTTTTTTAACCAAATATTAAAACCCAAAAGACTATTCTTAATTGGTTTTTTTTTGGGCCCCAAAACTAGAATCCCCTTTGGAAATATAATTTTTTCCCCAAATTTTCCAAAAAAAAGACCCTGTTTCTTCATACGGCCCTTTATTATTAATTTTTTAAAAATTTTTAGGTTTTTTTGTAAGATTCAACATCCCCTTTAGAATAATCGAAGGCTTTTGAAAATTTTTTTTTTAAAAAAGAAGAACAACTTTTGTTTTAAAAAGGAAAAAAGAAATTTTAACACATTGTTTTAAATTCAGCTTTTGATTCAGAAGGGGGACTTTTTTTAAAAATGAAGGCACCTTCCAGACTTTTAAATCAATTGATTTTTAACAAAGGCAGGTTATTTAAGGGGGAAACAAGTTTCCAAAAATCCCACAAATAAAAAACGGAGCCCTTTTAAAATTTTCTTTTAGAAGGACCGGGGGCTTTTGTCAGCTCTGACAAAGGGGTTTTGAAAAAAAAAATCCAAATAAAATTCAATTTTTTCAGTGATGCAATTCATCAGAGGTCTTTCCTTGCTTTATTTATAAAATGTAATTTTAAAAGTAGGTTTTTAAACAAGAAAAAAACAAAATCACCTTATAACACAAAAATTTTTTATGTTTTCAAATTTACCCTTATCGTCTTTTTATTAAACTTCAAAGAAAAATCATTTTTTAAAATTAAAACCCTTTTTCAATTAAAAATTTTTTAATCCGGAAAATTGTTTTTCAAAGGTTAAAATTAAAAAAATATTATTAAAATTTTATATTAATCAATAAAAATTCCATCAAAAAAAAAAAACTAATAACAATTTAAATTTTAGGGGATAATAATAGGTTTGCATTAAAAAACAATAAATTTAAGGGGGTATTTTTTTTAACAATTTAAATACTTTCATTGAAAAATTATTTATTAATAATATATATTAAAAATAAAGATTAAGTAATTAGATATTCATGAAAATCTTTCCATAAAAAAGTTTAAAAATAACCCTTTTAGGTTATAAAGGTTTTGAACCAACAAAAAAATATGGTTTGCCCCCAAAAAATTTTTGATGAAATACATCCCCTAAGTATAAAGGGAATTTTTTAATTTAAATGAATCAGGGAGGTTTATTCAAGGCTATTTAGTTAGAAAGACTTCTGGTATGTTGTTTGAAATAAATTTAAAAATTGTTTTTAAAAAAGAATTTGATTAAGGAAATTGCGGGTTTGGGTTCAGCCCTTTAGAAACATTAAAAAAAAATATTTTAAATTTTAAAGTTAAAAAAATTTTCCCAACCATTGTTATTTTTAAATTTCCATGTTTCTGAAAAGGTAAATTTATTCAAAAATTTAAAAAAAATTTTTACATTTAGTTTAAGGAATTTTTCACTTTTTTAAGGGGCCCCCACCAAACAAAAGTAAAAAATAAATTGGAATTTTTAAAACTGTCTTATTTCTGGGCTTTAAAATTTTTTTAAATGATTTTTTTAAAATTTGAATGAATAAAAAAAATTAAAAAAATAACATGTGGGTAAGAAAAATTTAATGTCCCTTTAAGTTTTAGAGAAAAAATTGAAAGTTGGGTAAAATAATTTTTAGGTTTTTAAGATAATTTTTTTTTTAAAATTTTTATTTTTCAACAATTCCCAAATGAAAAGGAAGCCCCTTTTTTGGTTTTTCTGACAGGAAAATAAAAACCAAAATTTTTAAATCCCTCCCTTAAAGAAAAAAAAATTTTATGAAAAATTTCCAAAAAAAAAAAAACCAATTAAAAACCTAGAAAACATCTTTTTTTTTTATAAATTTAAAAAATTTTTTTTTTTCAAAGCTTTATTTTGTTTAATTAAGCAGTGTGGATTTTTTAAAAAAATTTTTTATTTTTTTAATTTTTTTAAATTTTTTTAAATTACTTTTAAAAATTGATGTTTTCCTTTTGTTAAAAAAATCCCTTTTTTAAAAAAAAAACCCAAAGGGTTTCCCGAAAATTTTTTTCCCCCTAAAACATTCGAATGTCCCAAATAAGAGGAACCTTTATTACCCCTACATTGGTTTTTAATAAGGGAAAAAATTTTTGATGAAGGTTCCCCGGGGAATTTCCCCTGCCATCTGCCCCAAAACTAATTTTCCTTTTTAAAAAAACCCCGGAATGGTTTTCAGTTTCTAAAAAAACCTCCCGGGGGTTAAATTTCTTTGCCCCTTTTTTTCCGAGGGCCCACTTACCCCGCTTTTTTTAAAATTCTCTTCCATTTATTTTTATTTTTTTCCCCAAAAATGTATGAAAAGGAAAACCCATTGGAAAAATTTAAAGGGGGAGGTTGAAAAATCTTTTTAAATCACTTATTTTCACTTTTTTGAAAAGGGGGTTTAAAAAAAAATTTTATAAAATGGATTTAAAAACCTTTTTTTGCATTCGGGATGCTTAATGGGCAAACTTTTTAACAAACCAGGGGTCACCCAACTTTTCTCAGAGATGGGGTAGGCCTAGTAGAAAAAAGATAAACCAAAAACCGGGGGAAATTCACCAAAAATTTCATTTCAAATTTTAAAAACCCAAAAAGAATTAACAATTAAAATTTAAAAACGGGTTTTGAAACAATATTTTCCAAAATACCCCCTTTACCCCGGGGAAAAAAATGGGTTTTTTTAACAAAAAACCCAGCTATTAACAAGGCATGCCCCGGGTCAGGTCTTTTTAAAAAAAAAATTTTAAAATAAGGAACTTTTTTTTTTTTATTTGAGGACCTTTCTCCCGGAAACCAATTCCAAAAATATCCCAAATAATTCCTTTTAAAATCACACACCTTTTTCGGGATAAAATCATGTTCACCAAAAAAAAACCCCCACACAACAGTTCAAAAAAATTTTTTTTCAAGCAACATCCCCCCCCCCCAAAAAAAACAACCTAACCCTTCAATTTTAAAAACTAATCAAAAACCAAATCCCTTTTTTTTTAAATTTAAAAGGGAATAGCCAAAACAAAAAACCCCAAAAAAATTTTCCTGGAAAAAAATGGAAAAAGGAAATTTTATTTTCCTTTTTACAAAATTGGCAACCAGACCCGAATCAATTTTTCCCCCAAAACCCCGGGGGGGAAACCGTTTAAAAAACTGAAAGGGGGCAAAGGTTTTTTGAACCAATTAACTTTAGTTTTTACATCATTATTTTTTTTAAATTTTATTTGTTTCCCACCTGATGTTTGTGGCCCCCAAACTTTTCCCGGGAAAAGATTTTCCTTTCATGAAAAAGGAATCAAAATTTAAACGTCCTTTTAAATTAAAACCACCAAAAACCACACTAAACCCATACCCCCCCCCTTTAAAAAAAAACCAGTTTTTCAAATTCCCGATTCCTATCCCCCCCTTTTTCCAATTTTTTTTTTTTTTTAAACCCACCCCATGCCCCACCCATAAAGGCAGCACCTGTAATTAATCCCAACATGCATGTTTTTTGGGCGCCCAGAACCCCAAAAAAAAGGGAAAAAACTCACAGGTTCCATGAATGCAAGCTGCCTACAAGGTATTTACTATGCGGCAGCTTTTTGGATTTGAGGTTGCAGAGTGTGTGAACGCAGAAGATTTTGCGGATTCTGGCTTCAGAGAGAGGGACTTTGTGGATTTACTTTTGATAGCTGGTTTCAGAGAAAGGTATTCATTTTGCAGCTGGTGTTATCTGTTATATATGGTTTAGGAGTACTTGAGCATTACAAAAAATAAGTGGAAAATGAATGGTTCATAGCTGAACCCCAACATCTATATTTACATATCATTAAAGTTGATCTTTTCTGGATTGTAAGATGAGAGATAATGACTTCTTTCAGTTTTTATAACTGTCAGCTATAGTGCAAAACAGCTGTCTGTATCATTACATAAATAAGTTTTCCTTTATAGTGATTGTAAACTGGCATGTTCAGAAGACTAGTATTAATATTTATAATCCTACTAGGTGATATGTAGTTAGATTTTGTGAACAAAATCTTTACTTATTCAAAAGTTTTAATTCTTTCTTAGCTTGTCAAAGTTCGGAGTATACAACCATTTTTTTTCCAACTGTAGATCAAGCGTACTATAGTATTAAAATAAGTAAATAGAATCAAGAAGCACAGTAAATATGTAACATTTTATCACAACCTGCTGTCATTTCAGCATCTACAGTCATAATCTCCTGTACTACTTTTATATAATCTACATAGGCAGTCTAATGTAAACACTGATCACACATCCCAATAGCAGTAAATTTTGAATTTAACAACTGGCTGTTGAGGGCTTCCCATGCTTGCGCTTCTGCTAACGCAAACGCTTGCTCTTGCTTTGGCTGGGTGCCTTTGGAGGCCTCTTTTCTTTGCTTGTTAATTGGTTCAGACCACCAGAATTTGGAGGACACTGATAATTTTCCTAGAGAGCACATTCAGGCCCATCTGTTGTGGTCTAGAAGGGTGTTTCTATATGAACTAGGCCCCTCATTTAATTCTGGTCAGAAAGTAATGTAAATCCAGTTTAACTTTGAGGTTGCAGACAAGATTTATGTTAATGAGCTATCAGTTGGCACTCTGTGATATTCCTGATTATGAGTTCAGGCAAAAAGAGGAAAAAAAGCTGTTAATTCCAAATGAAATGCTGAAGTTCCATTGGCCACTAGGCAGACTAAAACCCCCCACAGTAAACCACTCTATTCTATTTAGACAATATGATAGAATATATTAAAAACTATTTAACTGGTGTTGGGATGTTTTATGCAAGCTGAGGAATAAGCATGTATTCTTAAACTACATGAAGCACTTCTGCCATGTGCTAAGAGTGGCATGGGGACAGAGCCCTGAAATCGGCATTGCTTGCTTTATTTAGAATGCAGACAAACTACTGTTGTACAGCACAGAAAGAACTGCCTCCGCAAAGTTTTAGAGCTGATCTGCTGCTTTCAGCATAAAAAGGTTCTGTGTGAATAATGCTAGATTTGCTGTTGAAGTGAACAGGTATTCCAGACAAACTGTATTCCTGTGTTTTAATAACCAGCTTACTTCACTGATTATTTTCCTAAATGAAATTCTACATATATAGTTATGACGTGCTGGTGAACTGTTTGGTGCCTCTGTTTTTTTTTTTTATTTCTTTTACGGCTATCACATTGAAGTCACTTCAGTACTGCATTTTCTTTTTTAATAATCTCAACACATGAAAGTAAGTTTGAGAAAGAGACTGAAGTGATTTTCCTCAGAGACAACATGCTTTTTGTTACCTGTCTTAGTGTTTTGCTTTTTGAAACCTTGGATTTCAGTAAGCTTTCTTGTTTGGTTTCTACTCTGCTCTTTTGCTGAGACAACAAAACTATTTCTGACCTGAGGCATGCCATCTGTATTGTCTCTCAGTGAAAGGTTTCTGATTGTATTCATACAGGGTGTAAGATGTGCTTTTGTAGAGACTGCCTCATTAATTTTGGAGAAGCAAATTGTCAGGTAGTGTTTATGATTCCTGAGTAGAAACATACTTCATTGTTGAAGCACCCCATTAAAATGTTGTACAAATCTGTCATGCTCCAGACTGGTTTTAAAATTCTGCTCATAATTTGACTAACGTCTGAATGTTCATCATAAGGTGCATGCTGTCCTCAAGTAAGACTGTTTAGATGTGGAAGAGTACATGTTTTTTTTTTGGCATAGAACTCAGACTGTGTGAAATGATCTTTCATAGAAAATCTCTTATAACCATAGATGAAGACACTTGGAAAATAGGCTCAGTGTTGTAACTGCATGTTCACAAAACATTACCAGGACTAATTGTTTATGCAGCAATATGTGCACTGCAGTAGTCCTTCGTAGGAGAACAAAGCAGTGACAAGCTGACCTTTTGGACTAGCAGCACTGCTGTAAGTAGACATATCACTATCAAGTTCTGGAGGGAGCCTCGTGCTCCAAGTGTGCTGAGTAGGAGAAAGAGAGAGTATCTTCGTGCATCTGTTGTCAAGGCAAATGAGTGTCATTGGAAACCTAGTATAAGCATGGATCCATTAATGCTCAAGCCAAGAACATGCACTGGCTGTCCAGACTCAGCAGGTGTTAATGAGGCACACAAAAAAGTAAAGCAGCATGCACATTAGTGTTTGTGGTAAATGGGGCAAAATAGCCAGGTAATGGGACATTGGATTGGTTGCAGGGGGACTCTGGTGCCATATTTTGGTTGCCTGTTCTTCAGTTTGCATTTGAAGGTTGGTATCTCATAATCCCATTGGAGTGGGTGGGTTTACATAATTATGTATGCAAATTTTATGTTAATCAGTGTACAGAGTTGTACCTATTTTTCATGGGCTTTGTCCAGATTTTTGATGTTTCCAGGTTGAGAGGTATGGCTAAACCAGATTCCTGAACTACCTTAGTTGACAGTAGCTACAGATATTTTCGAATGGAATGGTCAACATTATTTGGTGTTAGTAGACTCTTATTCAAACTGTTTCGAGATTAAACTATTTCCTAATCTCATATCCAGTACTGTCATTACTAAGTTGAAGAGACAATTTTCTGTTCATGGTAGTCCGCACAAAGTTATTTCTGACAATGGTGCACAGTTTACAAACCAGCAGTTCAAGAGATTTGCTGAAGTGTGGGATTTTATTCATGTTATGAGTAGTCCTGAGTACCCACTGTCAAATGGTTTAGCAGAATGTGCATTCAAAGTGCAAAACAGTTGTTAGAGAAGTCAAAATGAGACAATACCAATGTTTTTCTGAATCTCCTGAATCTCAGAAACATTCCTCGCAATAATCATCTTTGTTCACCTGCCCAGAGACTTATGTTGAGACAAACCAGAACCATATAACTAATCAGCAGCAATTTGTTGGTTCCATGTACTAACAACAACAAAGCAGTGAAAGCTCAACTACTGAAAAACCATTTGCCCGAGAAGGCCTATTATGATAAGACCAGCAAACTGCTCAATTCATTACAAGAACGGGAGATAAGGAGGATGCAGACAGCAAAAGGTTTTGATCGATTGGAGTCATGAAACGTTTATGTCCAGAGCTGAGATCACACATTGTGGAATCGCAAGGAATAGAATTTAGATGGAATCTGAAACATTTTAATAACAGTGTCCAAGCCAGTATTGCAGCATTTTGCCTGTGATAAAGACTTTAGTTCTCAGAGTGACATCCAATGTTCCAGTTCCAGAGGACATTCCAGCAAATATCCCTGTTCCTGAGAATATCCCTGACAGTCCTAAAGCAGATCGTTCACCAATGACTGTCCCTGTTACTAAACCCAGTCCCAATTGCTACATTACTAGATCAGGTCACATTTCCAGACCTTGTTCTAGATACATGGTAACTTGGGCATGAATGTTGTTTATTCTTTATTGTCTGTATAATTTACATGCCTATTCAAATGTCATTATTATTGCAAGACAGCTCAGTAAAGAGGGAGGATGTAGATCAGTGTGTATGTACCTTTAAGAAGCTTTCCAGTGAGCTAGCATGTGTGTATAAATACTGAGCATGTGCAAGCAAGATGGCCATTTTGTAGTGAGTGTTAGAGGTGTAAGCATGTATGTATGTGTAGTGGTTAGTCAGTTAGTTACTTTGTTTATATTTTATGTTGCTGCTGTCAACCCTTATGTGTTTGCATGTAATAAAGTATATAAATGAACACCTGAGCCTCTTCATCTTAACTATTCACATAAAACGAGTGACACTGCCAGCAGCAGCTTTGCCAGCAATGGGCACACTGTTCTAAGGAAGGGCACATTTCCTGCCCCCTCTCCCAAGACTAAACAGCTCTCCCTTACCAAATGAGGGGACTCCAACATCCACAGAGGACATGTCTAACCCCTGGACCATAGTGGCTGTGTGGACGACACCATATGCATCAGAAGGGCCAGTTTGGCCATAGAAATCACCCACCTGTGTATGACAGAAATGATTAGCCTGCTGTGGTGGCAAAGGCTGCTTATTTAATATTTTCTTTTTGTGATTAAAGAAGGTCCAACTTAGAGACTTTTAGTTTGTTCCATGGTCAAGTCAATAATGGTGTTTGTTGCCAAGGGAAGCTTACTCTCCACAGACTCAAAAAGTAAAATAAACTCAAGTTTCTCTACAGAAAAAAAGCTTTCAACAACTTTTTACCACAAAAGTAAAAAATACAGCTCCAATTTAAAAGTAAATAAAAGTAACATGATAGTCAGAGAAAATATCTTTTACTTATCTTTAAAGTACCTGTTTTTCACAAAAAAAACTAGCTTAAACATAAAAAGTAATGTGGACATTTTTTCCCCAATGGGAACTTACCTTCTCAGCAACAGAAGAGAGTTATGCGACCACTGACCCTTGTAAGCTCTCAGAGGACCACTCTCTTCGGCAGCAGGAAAGCTCTGAAGAGCTTGGTGCCAAAGTCTGTCTATTAGTCAGCTCAGCTCGAGCTGTCTAAAGTTTTGGGCATGTGGAAGGTGCACTGAAGCTTTGGAAGCTGCAGGATATAACCCATACAACTTAGCCTACTGCAGCAATGATCCGTGTGAAGAACATTAATATTTTTCTGGCCTAATTCTTGAACATTGGAGAATAAAGCTTGATATAGAAGATCTGTACTGGTTTTGGTTGCTCGGTACATTTGCAGATTGGAGAATTTTCAGATTAGGTGCTGTCTGCTTATTAGTTGGAGAAGGTAGCAAATTTAATTGAACAGTTTAGAAAAACAATCGATGTGGACCTAGAGACAAAACAAAAAAGTGCTAAATATCCTTTAAATGAAATAAAGGTGTTTCAAGACTTCCAGTCTGAGGGTAAGGAGAAGTTATTTTTGATTAAAAAGGAAAAAGTGATATGGGGATTAGGGGCTGGTTACAATCAAATATATTAAATACATATTAAAAAAGGGCCAAAATCTAAGAATCTAATAATGTACATTATTTGCATTTCCCAGCAGAAGCTCAATAAAATAGCAGTGTATTAGCAAGACTAATAAATGGGGTAATAGATAAGATCCTTGATGGTACTTGCACCTACCTAGAACATAACAGCAACATGAATAGTAATAGTGAATGCAAAACATTTTAGGGAGCTAAACTCAGTATTTGCTACCTCAGCTACTATAAAGAAAAGAGTTGTAGATTAGAGTTGTTAGCAGTTACTTCTTCTTTTAGCTTTTCCCAGTTAGGGGTTGCCACAGCAGATCACTTGTCTGCTCATAACTGGCAGTGGAGTTTTATGGTGTTGAGTTGCCAACTTCGTACCCAACCTTCAACAGAAGGCACACACATGCACGCACTCACGCCTAGGGCCAATTTAGAGTATCCAATCCACCTACAGCATGTCTTTGGGATTTGGGAGGAAACCCACACGACCACAGGAAGGACATGCAGACTCCACACAGAAGGCACCCCAGCCGAGGACCAAACCAGAGAACCTCTTGTTGTGAGGTGGCAATGCTAACCGTCGCACCACCGTGGCTGCCCCAGAATTGTTAGCAGTTACTAAGGGTACAAAAGTTGTATGACCTCATCTGACACCTGAGGCACATGAAAGAAACAACTTGCAGAAAAAGTGGGGGGGGGGCATGGCTGACCTGGAACAAGATGCTGGTTAGTTTCTTCTCTATATCTTCCAGTTCTTACGTTTATGATTGAAAATAATATCATTCTCCTTGATGAGAATGGTGGTGCAAGTAGAAATAAATTTGGACACTGATGACCTGCTTAAGCTCTTCAAACGACAGACCCTGTTAGTCCCCCACCAAGACTACCATCCCCTGACAATCCAGCAGTAGGCAAAATTGGAGAGATTGAAAGAAGTAAATGAGATTAAAATGCTTTTACAGTGCTGCAGGGGGCAATGGAGCATTATCTAGTATGAAATATAGCAGCTGCTAAAAAAAGAGTGAGCAAGGAAACAAGACCGATGATCTGGAAAATCGTTCCAGGCAAATCAATATACAAGTCATTGGTACCCCCTGACAACATGACAAATGGAGACCTATAGCCTTTTTTGAACATCTGCTGGCTAAAGTAATAAACATATATATGTACCTGGACAAAGGTATAGAAAGAGTGCACAGAGCTGGCAAGCTGAGGATGGGCAGACAGACAGACAGAAGGCACATTTTGTTGGCAATGCACTCCTACAGATTGCGATCCTGGCTATTGAATTTTAGTAGGTAAGACAATGGTTATAATTTACTTTTTGCAGAAAACTATACCCCCCAAATGTCATATTTTAAGACATATTATGCTCCCCTATATAAAGCATTTACAAAGTTAAGGTTGTAAGACAAGTCTGGCTTACCAAGCATTAATGGTGACAGAAAAGGAAGGTATAAGGAATATTAAAGAGTGTGGCAGAGACTAAGAACTTTGTAGTTAATTTAAAGGTACAGCTTCAAAATTTGGACTTAAAGGAGGAGAGGAGGAGGAGGAGATGGTCAGAAAGAGAAATGGAGGGGGAGATGATACGCAATAAGCATCAGGTGCTATATTCAAAACAACAATAATGTCAACTCTGGCTAGCAAATGAAAGAGTAATAGAATGGAGCAGGGTCAAAGGAGCATAAGTTGGCATAAACCAGCAGATAGCCCCACAAAAGACCAATTGGTGTGCAATCTGGATAGCCAAAGGGGATAACAGGTGGATCCCGACTCACCTAAATACAGAAAAAGAGGGGAGAAAAATCAACAGTTACTGACAGATCCAGTGAACACAAAAAGAACGACAAGAACTTTAGCCGGTGGAGAAGCACCCAGACAGTCACACAGAGGGTTAGAATTTGCAACATCTACAGAAAAAAGGAAGTACCTCCAGTGGTAGACTGTGGTCAGAATTTTTTGGGGGTCCTCAAACTCTGCAGACAAAAAGTGTTAGACAGCAGAGTGTCAGGAGAAACTAGATAGATGCAGGGTGAAGGATGAAAACCAGTAAAGAGGTTTACTGATTGTATGCTTTTTGTAACTACTGCCACTAGGGAACATCTCCCTAGATGATATGTAAAAGGACAAAAACGATGACTGGGGATGCTTAAGTGGTTGAATGTTATAGAAGTATATAAATGTACTTTTTCCCCCTGGTATTTGTGATAGGTCTTTCCCCTGGTATAACTTATATATTAATGCAATGCAGAGTGTTTGTTATAACCTATTTGTTTTTGTACATGGGTGGGAAGTGTGGAACAATGATCTAATGGAGAACACAGAGCTAGAAGGTAAGTAGTGTTGCTATGATTTTAGTTTTTAGAAATTTATCTTTGAGGTCGATCCATTATATTAAGGCTTTGCATCAATTTGTTGAAATTCTGCTATGCCCTGAAAGATGAATACTTGTATAATGCTTTCTAAATCTGCAACTGTCTTGCATATAAGATGTTTAAGTTGTTATCTGGACATATCAGCTATAACCTTTGGAAATCTGTAAAGAGGTTCAATAAATAGTTTACCTGGGGGGGGGGGGGGGATTTTGACCAATTTTTTATAGCCACTTGGAACAGCATTCTCTTTGTATTCAGGTCGCACATAGCAGGGGGTACCCAAGTGGAAATGTTAACATCCCCATCTGAGGAATGTCCCTGGATCACTTGATATGTGTGTGTTGGGGGGCTCACAGCAAGACTACAGGGGTAAGGAAACCAGACAGGTGATTTGGCCTTGCAGAAAAGAGTCCCCCCAAAATGTTAACATCCTAGAATGTAGAGGGAGTTTACATAAGGAGAACAAGAATGCACCACAAAATTAAAAGGGAAGGAGCCCAAATAACATGCTTAGAAGAAACTAAATTAAAAATTAAAGTAGGTAAATTTAGGCATAGGGATTTTCCTATTGTGCCTGTTGATCTAAGTCTGGAGGAGGTAAGAAAAAAAGGAGTACTAATTATGTTGCATAAAATGTTGGTAGTTGGCACCCAGACAATTCAAGTGAGTTATAATGGTACATGGCTGATATGGAAGGCATATATCAATAAAGAAATTTGGCTTATTGGAAATATGTATGCTCCCAGTGAACATAGCAGGGAATTTTCTGTGCATTTTTTAAAAATTTAACAAGCAGCAGTTCAATCAGACCAATCTGGAATTCTGGCAGGTAATTTCAATCTAGTTCCTAACAAAAATAAGGATAGATTAAATGGCAGGAAAAAGCCGTATAAGAAAAGCCAGGCAATATTAAAGGACTGGATGGACAATTATGAGAAGAGGGACATTTGGAGAGATTGCCATCCAGAAGATATAACCCCCACCTTTTCAAGGAACCTGACATGATAGGGCATAAAAATACACTTTTTACTATAGATTCATAGAAGGGTACTAGGCTAACTGCACTAGAGTTCTTACAAGGTTAGCCATACGTATCCCGAGTTGCCCCAGTTGTTGGTGGTTAGGTGAGTGAAATTCATAAACGTAAGGGTCTATGGTAGTTAATACTGACTTCCTCTATCCAGGAGAGATATGGGCACCACCACAGGAGTGAATTTGTGGTCACCTATCCTTGATCTAGGTTGTATTTCAAGAGGGTCAGGGAGGGGTTCTAATTCACATGAACTGGAAGCTTGTTCCAGAGAAATGTCAGTCTCTGGGAGATGCATCTATTTCTCCAGCATGACCTGTTCACATCAGAGGCTAGATTAAGATCCCTGGAGCGAATAACCCTTATGTAGTTTGATTTACAAATGTGTAGCATTTCCATCAGGGACAGATCAGCAAATGCCCTGTAAGCCAGCCACAGGTCACCCCTTAGCAACCTGTAGAGACAGAATACAGTAACAGGGCTTTCAATCTTTCCATATAAGACTTGTTTTGTTGACCCTGTAATTTCTTGGTGAGAAACCTCTGTGGTCTATCGAATTGTTGCAGGTGTCTGGTGAGGTACATGGAAAAGAGGGCATTGTACTTAATTATTGCTCTGATCTGGGCTGAGGCTAATGGAATAACAACATCCTTAGATGTAGATGCAATGCCTTCATTTATAAGATGTGCCAGATAGAAGGGTTTCCTTACTACTGTGGACATGTGATGGTCATTGTTCAGAAGTTGAGAATCCAGATCAGGTACCACAGGGTCTACTCTTAGGAGGGTGCTGCCTATAATGTAATTAGCAGGGATGTCAGCTTTCCCAAATTAAATAATAATGCATCTTTTGCATTTAGCATTAATTTGTGGCTTTGGCACCAACTATTTGTCTATGTTAACCCTGTCTGCAGTATATTAAAATTGTTGGGGAGCTCCATGATTGCTCCCAGTTTGCAATCCTCAGAGAACATGGTCATTCACAGGCCGAACAAGTTTGCCTGGACTTCCCAGAAATAAATTTCGAACAGTAAGGGACACAGCACAGAACCATGTGGTACACCACTTTTGACTGATCTTTTGGTAGAGGTGAAGTCACCCACTTTGACAGTATCTGTCCTGTTGGTGAGTCAGCTGGCTATCCATCTGGTAATGTAGAGGGTTAATTCCCAAATGGAAGAGTTTCTCTATAATACCTGAGTGGGGCATTGTGTCAAATTTCTCGGCTAGGTCAAGACAGGTGGTACACATTGTCTTTCACTTGTCCAGGGCCTTGGCAACTTTCTTGAAGAAGCCAACCATGTTTAATAGGCATGCACTACTTTTAATGAATCCAAACTGGGTTGGGTTCAGAGTTTGGAGATTACCTATGTCCATGTAAATAAGGTCCATAATGATTCCCTTGCAGATGAGGCTAGTCAAGCTTATGGGCCTATGATTGCCATGGTTGGTTGATGGTCCTCCTTTGTGCAGAGGGATTACTGTTGCTGTCCTCCATTCTGACAGAACATAACCAGTTCATAGGCTGTGGTTAAAAAGGGATCCAAGTAGGTCTGCTAGATCACATTTTAAGTTGTTTAAAAGGCAAACTGTGATGCTGTATGGTCCCATTGATACTGTGTTTTTGGCCATGGGGAGCACTGAGATTACCTGCTCTCTTGAGATAATAGGCTGAGGAATAGTGGCAGGTATTTATTTATTTTATTTGCAGTTTGTTAATTGGGAAAGTCCACTGAGCCAGTATGAGCCTTTTTTCAATGGAGGCCTGGGGAGAAAAGCTCCATGTACATACATACAGAAACAATACAATTAACAATCACATCAAAATGAATAAAGGGTAATACAGAAATAAGTCAGCAGAAGTTATTACAAACAATTTCACAATACCATCAATGAATCACATCAAACATAATGCAGGGTATTACAGAGATAAAAGTCAGCAAAAGTTATTACAAACACATCAAAAATAACAAAACTCTATAATATGCCGAAGTTATAGTTAATGGTGCATTAAGCATTAAGATTTCTGGGAGGTAGATAACCTGTAATTTTTAAAGTGAAAAAAGAAAAAAAAGAGGGAGAGAAGGAAGTTCTAGGAGTCGGGAGAAGGAGGAAGACTAGGATGTCTGAGTGGAAGGTAAAGTTTTGAGAAGGTATACTTGATAGCAGTGGAACTATAGCATAGAGATTAGGAGGGGTGGGAGTAGGAGCATTCCCATTTAGAAGAGAGATAAGAGTGTAGTAAGGTCTTAAATGTACAGAGGTTTTGGGTAGTTCAAATATGGGGAGGAAGTAAGTTCCATTTCCACGCTAGGAAGAGATAAAAGAAATTGGCCAAGAGTGCATAATGGTTTATACACTTCCAGTAGGTTCTGTTCATTAGACCTGAGGCATCAGTCAGGAAGGTGCATGGTAAGGGTAGAAGAGAGAGATGAGCATTGAGAAGGCTTGAAGCTGAGTTTATGGGCAGTGAACAGTTGAATGAAGGAGCAATCACTGAGGAGCTCTAGCCAGTGTAAGGAGTAACAGTAGTGAGAGGAAGATTTGGTGCTTGTAGCAAACTTTGAGGTTTTATTGTAGCAGGATGCCAGTTTAGTTTTAAGGGTGGCTTGAAGATTGGTAAGGATGGTTGCCCCATACATGAGAGATGGGAGCAGGTAGGTAAGTAGAGATGGTAAGTTTAGTTGAAGAGGTTTGATAGTGATTGTGGCGGTAAAACATACCAAGCTTCTGGTGAGTTTTTTTAATGTTAGTTTGAAAGTGGATATCAAACTTTAGTTGTTCATCGATAACAATTTCTAGAAGCTTGGTATGAGGGACTACTTCGACCGAAGTCATATTTTGGCTTATTATAGAGAAGTAGTTTTTGTTTATTTTGGTGTTTTTTAGATGGGGTGAATATCATGATTTTGGTTTTGGTTGCTTTGAGACCTAAGTGACTATTTAGCATCCAAGCCTTAGTGCTGTTGAAGGTGGCCTGAGTTACTTGCAAGAATATGGGGAGAGATTCAACAGAGTGAATGATCATAGAGTTATTGACGTATTGGATGAGTTTAGCATTTGGGATGTAAAGATGGAAGTCATTTAAAAAGTAAAGGGCCCAGTACAGAACTTTGGGGGATGCCTGTGAGGGTGTCTAGGTAGTAGGTTGTTCCATTTAATGGCCTGTTGCCTATTTGAGAGGTAACTAAAGAACCAATTGATAGTTGGGGAAGAAAAATTAAGGTAAGAAAGTTTAGACAGTAGTAAGGTATGGGAAATGATATCAAACACCTTGGATAAGTCTAAGAAAAGGGAAGATACTATATTTCCTGAGTGGTGGGCATGGTTGATATTGTCACAGAATGATAGGAGAGCAGTGGTGGCACTGTGACCAGGTCTAAAACCATGTTGTGTTGGGATAAGGAGATGACTGTCTAAAAGGTAAGGTAAGAGTTTCAGTTGAATGCATTTTTCAAGTATTTTTGAGATAGGGGAGAGGATGGCTATGGGGCAGAAGTTGAAAATGTCAGTGTTGTTGCCTCCTTTATGTAAGGGAATGATGAAGGCTTTTTTCCAGAGGAGGGGTACATAGGATTCTTGGATGGACCGGTTGATTAGAATACAGATGGGGAGAGCTATGCCCTCAGCAGCTAACCTGAGAAAGTTGGATGGTAAGTTATCGGGGGCATTAGAACATGGTTTTAATTTATTGAGAAGTTTTTTGTAGTGTTGACAGGGATGGGTTTGAGGGAGAAGGGAAGGGGGTGGGTAGTATTGGTGGCAGAGGGAGAGGAGTTGGACGGGGGGAGATGTAGAAGGAGCAGATGAGTTTTTAGGGAAAGATGTAGTTAGCTTGGCTATTGAGTCAGTGAAGGAGGAGTTAAAATTAGAGGCTATGGCATGGTCTGGAGCATTAGGGTCGAGGCAAGGGTTCTCTTTTCTGTTGGGACTAAAGAGAGCTGTGATAATACTCAAGAATTTCTTGGGGGTAGATTTATGATTATTTTGTAGCTTAGAGTAATAGGATTTACAGTCAGAGGCAATCTGTTTTTTTAACTAGATTTCAAAGTCATTTATATTCGGTAAAGGAGTTTGGTATCTTATGTTGTTGGTGGAGTTTCTATGATTTATTATGGGTATGCATAAGGGTTATGGTATCTTTGGAAAGACAAGGAGCAGTTTTGGATTTGACTCTTAGTTCTAGGAGGAGCAAAGCTGTTTAGTATGTTAATGAAGTAAGAATCAAAGTAACAGTGTCATCTAGAGGAAGAGTTTTTAGAGGGTTCCAGTTAATTTTAAACAGTCAGAGAAGGATTGAGGGTTGAAATTTGTGAGGGTATGGGTTGAGATATAGTTACGTTTCAGGTGTAGGGGGAAGGACAGGGAAGTGCAAAGGCAGGTCGGTGATCACTAAGTGGATTGGGCAAGGTGCCACTGTTAGAGATGTTGTAGGGATGTAAAACTAATATCCAGTCTAAGATAGTGCCTGAAGAGTTATCTTTAGTGGGCCTGGTACGAGATGTAATTAACTGAGAGAAACCATATAGGTATATACTGTGGGAGGTGTTGGTTGACTGTATGGAAGACCAGTTAATGTTGACGTCTCCTAGGATAGTTGTTTCATTACTAATATTGGATGAGAGCCAAGAAAGAATATCTTCAAGAATGGGGATATTGTTACCAGGTGGAATGTATAGAGCAGCTTTTACTATGTTTTTATGATTGTTAATCTTTAGGAGAGCCAGGATTATTTCAGCTGTAGTAAATTGAGGTGTAGGGTTGGTGTAGGTTGCCACTGTTAGAGAGGAGGAAAAGAGCGGGGCTACTCTGCCCCCTTTCTTGTGAGCTCTGTCATTTCTAATGATTCTGTAGTTGCTGGGGTGATCTCAGAGTCTTTCAGGTGAGGCTTGAGCCAGGTTTCATAAATGGATAGAATGTCAGGGTGGTTATAGGAGAGCCATGCATAGAAGTTGGGTAGTTTGTTGCAGAGGCTTTGGGCATTAATAGTAGTGAAGAGGAGAGACTTGTAGGGAGAGGGTAATGGAGTTGGAGAGCAGTTGGCATTAGGCTTGGCAGGATGCCCAGGGTTAGGGTGAATCCCACCAGAAAGGAGGATAGAGATTAGGCCAAGTAGGAAGGATAGCAGTTCCTTAGGATCTCTAGAGTTGGGGTTGGGGGTAAGGAAGAAGAAGGGATAGTGAGTATGAGGGGTGGAAGTACTTTTGGGGTCACAAGAATCTTTGTGTTAAAGAGGAGATAGTCGTTAAAATGTTACAGGTAGGGAGAAATGTAGACAGAATAGTGGGAAGGGTGGAGAATAAGTGAAGGCAATGGAGACAGGTGAGGTGGAGTAGAAGGTAAAGGGAGCAAGGAAGGAGAATTATAAGTAGTGGCATTGCAGGTACAGTATGCATGGTTAGCATGATGTTATAGTAAGGGTGGTTTATAACAAGAGAGGCTGTATTAGTGTGTTGATAGCTAAAGATGTAGTGTATTAAAGGTGTTGAGGTATAGGTGATTGGGATTATACAAAGGAGAAGAGATGGTATAAATGGTCAGGGGGAGGGGAGATTGCAAATGGTGGGAGGGAGGAGCCTGGTGTGATATGTTCAGTGAAAAGTAGGAGGGGCTTTGTGGCTATAAATATAGAGATAGCAGGGGCGGATGGGAAGTGGGGGCAGGGTACATGAGTGGAGTTCACCCGAAGGGGGAATGGAGCAGGCAGGGCTGAGGAGGAGAGCTAGTCACAAAGAAAAACAATCAATGGAAAAGTTTGGAGCAAATCACAAATAGTGGCTGGAGAAGCCCAGAGGTAAGTTTAATATCAAGGAGTGCTACGGCTATACACTAAAGGGACATTTGAGTAGCAAGTAGAAAGGACAAAATCCAGGGAGCTGCAGTGAGCAGTAGAAATAGTCGTAAATACCATTTCTAATGCCATCACTGAGTCAATTAGATTTAGATTACAGTTATAACAGTAGTTGTAGTACAGAATCGCTGCATAGAGACAAAATAGCTGCAGTGGTAATGTCAGCAAAACACTGTTGCTGAATGGCAGAATCAAATCAGTGAAATAAACAAATAACCACAGTAGTAGTCAAGAATCAGAAAAATTAATACCAGTTGTATAGATCCAAATAATTAGCTAAAAACAACACTTTAAGAAATTCCTGAGGTCTACTGGCTTACCAGCAAGCAGAATTCAACTGCTAAAGAGCACTTGTGTTCCTGATGGGAGACTAGTCATTTAAAGATGGCTCTATAACTAGCAGAAACCTAATATAGACATTATTGGGGGAGGGGGTAGCAAAAAGGGTGTGAACCAGGTGCAATGCAAATAAATCAGCTAAACCAGAGAGGCAAATGGTGGAAAACTATCAGTGAAGGCCTCAGAGGGGGGTGAGTAATAATACAAACTCTATGTGTAAAGTGAAGGTATACATTGAGGGATGACTGGGAGGGAACAAGGGGTGAAGTTTGCTCCAAATCTGTCAGCTATCATGTTGGCTATTATGTCCATTTGAGTATGGGTGGTGCCATCCACAACCAGTTCAGCGCATAGCTGGGTATTCTTTTTTATATTCTGGATGTAGTTAAAGAATGCCTTGTTATTATCCTTAGCTAGTGAGGCTATTTTCACTTAGCAGTTTGCTTTGGAGGACTTGACAAGATCGCTTATTTGTTTGTTTAAGCTAGAGAGGGATTTCTTCCTCTGCTGAGCCAGTTCCATCTTGTTCGTGGATATTAGTTTCTTTCTCTTGTTGTATAGCCTGTTTATACTAGGAGGTCCACCATGGTGGCTTGTTTTTTTTTGACAAGACCTGGTTTTAATCCTGTCAGGTACAGTCGGTTCTATACAACTGCTTAAGTGGTTATACAAGGCATTGATGTACACCTCTGCATAGGAGTCTGTGTTATCTGCATTTGAGGGGGCTTTGAAACAATCTTTCTGCCTTAGGATCCATACCACAAATATACTGGAAATGGGTCTGTCATATCATGCTACAATAATCTTAAGGGTAAATTTTTAGGAGACAGGGTGAAAGTTAAGAAGCTGGCGGTGGCCACAGTTTAGATGGAATAACAGTAAGGATAGGGACCTATTAAGCAGTACAATAGAGAATATATTAGACAGGAAAGAATGTGATGGGAAGGGTGCAAGGAAAAATATGTGGTGATCTAGTGGTACAGGAAGGTCTTAGCTAGAGGAGGAAACAATTAGAAAGAGATAAAAATACAAATCAAATAAGAGAGATTCAGAAAGAGACAGTAAAAGATACAGAGGTAGAGAATATAAAGAGGAAGGAGAAATGGTTAATATGGGAGGTTAGCATGTTAAAAATTAGTAGCGTGGCAGCAGAACTAACAAGGAAGTGCAGTTTTGGTGGATTAAGATAGTGGGACCCTAAATATGTAGCCTTTTTCTTTAAATAGTGGCAGAACAGAATGTACATTAGGGCATTAACCTCAGTGGAGGGCAGGAAAATACAGGAGGCAGTGAATGTAGGGAAACAACGTGCAACTTCTACATTTCACTTTGCAAGAAAACAAGTACTGTGGATATAGCGTGGTACTATGACTCAATGGAGCAAAGGCCTTTAAGAAGAAAGAGGAGAACAAGAGATATTAAATAGGCCCAGTTCACTGGAGGAAGTAAAGAAAGCAATATCGATCCTTAAGCTTAAAGCCCAGGGGATAGATGGGTCTCCATCCAAAATCTATAAATGGGAGTTCTGCATTATGGGAACCTGGTTAATATGTTTAAATCCTGGGATTTTGTTAATGACAACTTAAGGGACTTAAATCAAGCCTTTACAATAGCTTTGCCTAAAGTTAAGGGGACTGTACCAGCAGCAGGGGATCTCAGACCAGTTTTATTTATTGATGTGGACCTAAAATTATTTGTTAAAATATTAGCTATTGGACTGGAGAAATTTCTATCAGTATTAATTAATAAAGGCCAAAATAACTTTGTGAAAGGGGGAGATGTTTCAGATAACTGGCAGTCATTCATCAACTTTCTTCACAGCCATGGGGAGAAGTTTGAGAGAGCTGGATTTGTGTTTTATGGTATTAAGAGGTATTCATTTCCGTAAAACTATGATTTTTTTTGAGGTGTTAAGACAAGGGCAGTTAGGAGAAATGTATATTGGGTGCATAAAGGGACTTAATACCAACCCATCTTTTAGAGTCATAAATGGAGGGCTTTTGGAAGTAGGACGGATTTAAACAGGAACCAGAAAAATCCTATCATAAGGGCTGTTCCTATTTGTAAATGGAAGAGATGGCAATAAAATTAAGAACTTATTTTCAAAATAGTAGGAATAGGGTCCTAAATATTTTTAAATAATTTGTGGAAATCTCAGGGTATGAATGTACCATGGTGAAAACAGTGATAGTTAATTGTGGAAAAGGAAATCCTCCAACTACCAGAGAGAATTTTCAAGTAGAACAAACAAAGTATCTAGGCTTGATGGTATATAAAACATTAGAGCTTACATCTGAGGGCCATTTGAGATTTTGGCATTGACTCCAAAAATAAATGTCTTTTTAACATTAATGGGGGTACCTCAGGCAGTACAAAAAATGATAATGCCCCATATAATGGACTTATTTTAAAATGTACCCATACCATCACAGCATCTGGGTTTACAGGATTTACAGAAACCTTCAATTATAGTGTTTTAAGAAAAGAAGCAAGAAAAATTGCATTTAGCTGGATACATGCCGAAAACATTTGGGGTGGTGATTACCCATACAAGAACATACAGCATAACATTTAAAGTACATCACATACTGTGAAGGGCTCCTGGTAAAGATTATATGTAAGAGACACAACTAGAATGGGAGGAGGCTGACATGTTAAACATACCCCAGGTATGGTTATAGGAAATATATATGAAATGTAGGGACATTAGAGGTATAAGCTTGAGTAGAGGCCCTGACAACAATATTTGGCTATTTCCTGATTATTTTTTTAATAAGAGGGAGGAGAAGGGCTCAGTGGATGGAGAGAGGCGCCGAGTATTGGGACCACCTACTAGAAGGCCGGGGTGAACCACATTTAGAAAATGTGATATTAACACAGAGAAACAAGTTAAGTAGCAGGAACAATTTATCCATATATAGCCGTGTCAGACTGGGAGTAATTTTTATGGACAAGGAGTGGAAGTTGGTTAAATGGAAGTTTATACCAAAAGGAAGAGTTGGGGTTAAATATAGGAATATATGGGAACCAAAAGCCAAGGCACAAAAAGTCAATGATTGGAAGATTAAGACAGCAAATGGGAACTAATTTTTCAATAGAAGAGTGGGCTCCACTTTGGAGTGCCCTGACTAGATTAAGTAGATGGCCCAGATACAGAGACCAATCATGGTTATTGTCAAGATGGCATTTTACCCCGAAAGGAGAGAATGCGACAGGACTGAGGGGAGATTATCAATGGAGCTGCAAGCAAACAAATGTGTATAATTATCATATGTTATGGGCCTTTAAATATAAGGGAACATGAACTATATTATGCAGATACTGAAAGAAGGATTTAGGGAAGAACTTCAGGTGAACTGGCAGTTCTGGATTTTTGGCTCTGTTTCTGAAATCAAAGAAAGGGAGCCAAAACATGCTCAGGTGTGTGTTTGACATTAATTTTACGAAGACTGGCTAGTGTGGGCTAAGCAGTGTGAGTTTAAAACATTGATTTCAATGAAGCAGTTAAGTTATGTGATTAGGCAACATTTAGGATGCATAGGGTTCTCTTACAAGAGGTCTGGCTAACCTGTTGACATTCCAGAAGACTATGCAATTATTACGACATAAGAAGAAACTGTAATTAGAGTTATATGTAGAGTTACTACAACTTAACTACTTTTATCAAGTAGTCTTGTCTGAGCAATAGTTGAACCTTGTTTATAGTTTATATGTTACTACAAAGCTTTGGAAATGTTTTCTTATGTAGTATTTATTTTGGGGTGATGAAATACTTCACGTTACTTACTAAACTTACTCTGTTGATGTCATGTTGCATGTTTTTAATATTCACCATGACCTTCATTTTTGGTTTATTGAAAATGTTCAATAAAAATATAGCTAAAGAATAGAAGCTTGCAGAATACAGTGGTGAGCTGTAGTTTTCAGCGAAGGCGTTAATCTGCCACGTAAGGCATTTGTAAATCAAGTGAACAGGCTATCCTTAGCGGGTACATAAGGCTGCAACGAGCAGGCCGAGTATCTCTTTATTATGAGTGAAGAATGAGCATGCCTACGCAATGAAGTAGATCAGTAAAATATTAAAAATGGGAAGGTCTGTATACAAGTGCAACCTATACATTAACGCCCACATTCAGAGAAGAGGGCTGTTTCTAGAAGATTTTCTGCAGTTAGCTATGGCCAGTACATTTGCTTTCAGATTAGGTGCTGCGTACTTCGACGATGAAGAAAACAATGACTGGAAGAGAACAAACTGCAGACCTCCATTGGTAATTCCCTGTATTCTAGGTTTCCATGATTTGTTTTTTTTTTCATGCTTACACATCAAACAAAAGTTTAAATCTCAATTCAAAGAGCATTTCTCCAACACCTGGATATGCTTATGTTGTTCCCCTGACTAGCTTCAGTATCTAGTTTAAACAAACCAGCCTCCTCTTTTCAGTAACCCTTATCCGTTTGTTGTCTTTCAAGTGCCTGGTCAGAATCTGCCTTGCCTGCAGTGATCCATCTTTATACTTGGCACTTTTGGCTAACCTACTCAGTACAACCTATCTTCACCTACAACTTCATTTTCCACTTAGTAACACATTGCATATTGTGATATATAACACACAAGATGAAAACAATATGCACACTACGTATTTACAAATCCTCCACAAAATATCCATTATCAGTCCTGTTCCATATATTTTATTAGTTTATCTCTTGATTGCAAATTGACTGTCAGTACTGCAATAAGATGCTTTTACTTTATGTTCTTCTGTGATTTACATTTGAATATTAGAGTTTTTTATATGTTGATACCATATTATCATTATTTTCTGGATGTAATTACTTCTAGTGCTAACTGCTTTTCATTGCTATGTTTTCATATTTGTATTACAGAGTTTTTCTTCCCAATCCTCTGCTGAAAACGGTCTACTAGTCCAGTGGAACTTTACAGGTCAACAAAAGCAAACAAGTTAAATATTAATAAACAGTTGAAAAAACTGAGAAAGGTATAGAAATATGTAATTCTTATGAACAAGGCTGCCACCCAAGTACAAAGATAACTAGACAGTTTTATGATGCAGGAGAAAAAAAACTATGTGTTTGAGCTATATGAACAGCTGCCAAGTGCATAAAAGTTTAGCCAGTATTAGTTGTGCAGAGAGTAGAGGTGAATTCAAACAGTAATTTCAGTTAAATGATTGTTAAATAACTAAACACAGAGTCAATGCTAATATGTAGAAAAAAGAGCAGTCAAAATATAGAAAATAGTTGTTAAAAAGTATTCTGTTTATAATCATGCAGGAGAGGAAAGTACTGCCACAAAATGTACGTGAAGGGCAAAGCTGCCATCAGCACACAGGACAGGTAGATACAAGTTCATCACTGCAGCATACTGAGCTAAACTGTAATGGTAAATCGGTAGGAGGGGGTGCAATGTGCGATCTAGGTAAGACCCGTATAGGAAATAAGTGCATAAATGCACACGGGAGAGCTCAGATGCGGTGCAGTGTTGAACCCGGGGAGCATCTGCATTTAATTATTATTTCCTCAGTTTTTTTAGATGCCTGATAAAAACTAACATTAAAATAATGCAGTTATCAAGTGTTACTATTAATCTGTGTCTGTTGTGCTTATTACCAATAGCTAATGTATGCAACAGTAGCATGACTCAGTTGTCAAACAGGATATATTTTACACAAGCTGCACAGGTAAGCACTAACATAAGGAAATAAAAAATCCTTTAAAAGGGGTCTCCTTTAGAAACCCGAAATCCCATTTACCCAAAATCCAAAAGGCCGAGACGAAAACCCCAACATCCAGGAAGACCGACCGTCTGGAACACCAACATATCACTAACGGTAAATAACCCCTTGGCCAGCATGCTAACCTTTGTCCCTTACCTCCATGGTAGTGCGATTTCGGAGATGGTATATTTAGTTAGGGGGTGTGTAGGGGTGCAGCCCCCCACCTAGGGGGGGTGATGGTGATGGGCAAAGCCCCACACATGGGTGGGTATTTTTGTGCTTCAATGCTAGTGTGCATGCTGATTGGGTGATTGGTTACTTACCATTAGTGTTTTGTTGGTGTTCTGGGCGGTCAGTCTTCCTGGATGTCGGGTTTTTCATCTCAGTCTTTTGGCTTTTGGGTAAGTAGGATTTCAGGTTTCTAAAGGGGATCCTTTAAAAGTTATATGAATCCAGTGAAATAGAGGTGTAGTGGGTGATGAACCTGAAACTGGTGTCATCACATTTCAAGAAGGCATCAGTAATGCTGTTTAATAAAAATGACAGAGAGAAATGGACAGCTACTCAATACGGAGGGTGAATTGTTGATGCTTTTCAAATATCTATTACAACAAGTAAATTAATGACATGAATAGCCTGCATTATAGTAACACCTGGACAGTAATCAGACCAGAGAAGTTTAATGCACTTAGAAAAATGCTGTTATATCCACAAAGAAATCCTTGCTTAAACAATGAGCTTCTAGGTTTGGTGATAGAGTCTGTTTAAGAGTCCTTTATCTGTTTAAAAACTTTCATTTTGTGTCTTTCTGTAGTGTTTACTGTCTGTAGGCTAATAGCTTTAGTATTGGTCCCCACTCTCCCTCCCTGTTTGTCCGTTGTTATACTTGGTGGCTTTGCAATTGCCCGCCCCTACTATAAATCTGATCTGGGACACTCTTCCCAGTCTAGTGTCATTAGTTCATTCTACCTAATACAGAGAGAACATTTGATAAGGCCTTCTGTTTCTCCTTTTTCCCTTTCAAAAAAAAAAATGCCTGAATCTCCTTGTGTTCTGACTGTGCTTCCCAAACATTTTGGAAATATAGAGTATATTTTAGAGAATTTATTATAACAGTAATTGCCTTAATATTGCTACAACTCAAGTGCTCTAGGTTGCACTGCATCCGAATTGTTTGTGTGTTTTAGCTACCTTTCTGTATATATAGACTTCTCTGTATATGTAGACTAGCTACTTATTCTGCTGTATTACTGCCTCTTAAATTGTTTTTCTGTTGTGCACTTGCCTTGCTTCATTTAAAAAGTTTTAAATTGCTAATTTTGTAGAGTTTTTATTGCATTTACTGTTTAGGACTACACACTCAAGTGTGTTAGCCTTTTCTGTGTTTATTTACTGTATTATTGCATTGTTTAGCCTGTTTCAACAACAAAAAAATACTATCTTGTTTGCTCATTTCCCACCTTTCCTAGCCAGTCCATATCCCAGGTTTTGCTTGTCTCAGGACTTTATTTTCTGTGTTCAGAGCTATCCAGACCTTGCTGTGGTAAGAGGGAAGTCCTACTGCTTACCAGTGGGACTGGTGAGCATTGTACTGCCTATCTAACGCTAGAGGAGTGGTTTCCAGCTCTGAAATTGCAATTTTATTAGTCTTTTTGGACTGATTTCTATCCCTTTCAACTTTATGGCTTAAAAACGCATGTGTTTGCACATTTTTCGCATCGTGCAGCACTGTAAGGCTACAGTTAAATAATTTCAGGTGCCAGAAAGTGTGGTCTTCAAATTTTCCCTTAGAACTAGCTGGTTTCTCAATAGTAGCACTAAAATCTGAACCCCTGTGACTAGCACTTGCTCTAGAACCTGCTGGAAAGCACTAGGGAGCCTGAAACTGATACAAACACTCAACTCTCCGTGTCAATAAGAGAAATTAATTGTAGGCACTAAACAGCCTATAATTGCAAAGTACCTTGCAAAGGTAAGGGAAAACAGCTCTTCTTCTTTTGGCTTTTCCCGGTTAGGGGTCACCACAGTGGATCACCTGTCCACTCATGATTGGCAATGGAGTTTTACGGTGTCGAGTTGCCAGCCCGGTGCCCAACCTTCCACAGAAGGCACACACATTCACGCACTCACACCTAGGGCCAATTTAGAGTGTCCAATCCACCTACAGCATGTCTTTGGGATGTGGGAGGAAACCGGAGCAGCTGGAGGAAACCCATGTGACCACAGGGAGGCCATGCAGAATCCGCATAGAAGGCACCCCAGCCAAGGATCAAACCGGAGAACCTCTTGCTCTTAAACTTTACAAAAAAAAACCTAAACAGACATGTCCAAGGGTCAGTTTCTGGTGATTTCTCCTGTCCACCTAGTGAATCTGGGCATACTGGGGCAATGTGGCAACTGCCTCATGTACACAGACACTCCTCTCCTCCTTCCACCCAACACTAACTTGTGAGAGATGCACTTACATAGCCAAACTGGAAGCAAAGCTCTCTCCGGCCAAGATTGTGCTAGACAGTCAAGAGGAGAAGGTTAACATCTGCACTACACCTCAAGCAACTCATTGCCCTTCAAAACCCACACCATCAACACCTACACATAGCAACCATATGCGGAGGCCCTTAACATTAACCTGCCCAAGCAACAAGGACCTCCAAAGCTGAAACGCAAACAAACACCAGTCACAACCAAAGTGACACATAGCTCACAACACCAGTGTGCCACCCAACAACAGCCCCTAAGGCAAGACAATATACCCAACACTTTAGTCATAGGTGACTCTATAGTCAGGCACACTGATGCTCACCAGGCTGAACAAGGGGAAAATTATAGTCAGCTGCGTGTTGGGTGCCAGGATCGGCCACATAGTGCATGCACTCAAGTCACTCCACAACAAGTACAAACACGACTCTGTCATTGTCCATGCTGGAGTGAATGACTTGAGATATACTTCCCTGGACTACATGAAAAGAGACATGGAAGAGCTCTTGGATCATGTGGCCCAGGCAGGTATGACCCTAGCCCTGAGTAGCATCCTGCGTTCACCCGAATGATACCATAGTATAAGGACAAAATGATTGACTTCAACAATTGGCTAAGCTTCTGGTGTCATTCAAAGGGGATCCAGTATCTGTCTGCCTGGGAAGACATGATCGACAAACCATGATGCTTTGCCAGAGATGGTCTGCACCTGTCACCCCTGGGATTCAGGTTACTGGCTAAAGTTCTTGCCACCCCTATAGTGCCTTTTTTAGGCAAGGTTCAAAGGATAAAACCACCATCGTAACAGATACAAGCATGCAAAATCTGAAGGTAATGCTACTCAATGCTAGAAGTCTAAACCTCAAAATGCACTCTCTCGAGGCACTCCTAAAAATGGAGAACATCGATATCGGTTCAGTAACTGAGACCTAGTTCAAGGCTCCAGAGAGCACCCCTGCAATAAAAGACTACAACTCTTACCACACTTTTCAGCCACAAAACCAAGACTGAAACACTAAAGGTGGAGGAGTGTCCATATTCACCAAGGATATTCACACTTCTGAAATTTTCCAGGTGCAACTAACACTAGGTAAGACTGCAATCCAAATTGTAGTTTGCTACAGATCCCCCAACATGCCCCAAGATTCTCACTACACCTTTCTAAACATACTGAAAAATATTAAGAAAACACCCTAATACTGGGTGATTTCAACTACCCTGACATTAACTGGGAAAACTACTTGGGTACCAACTCCTTTTCCCAATAGTTCTTGGAATTCATAAATTCCAACGCCCTGGATCAACTAATCCATTGTCCCACCAGGGGCTCTAATATCCTAGACCTGGTCATTACCAACATGGGAGATAGATGCTCCACACCAGTGGTCACCCCCTCATTGGTCAGGTCTGACCATAAGCAAATCACCCTTGACATCCACATCCCACCCCCACCCCCCAGTAAAGAAACCTCTTTAATAAACTTCTCCAAATCCAACTTCATGCTACTGAAGTCAGAAGTGACAAACTTCATGACACCCATGCAGACGGGATCTGAATGTTCAACTGCAGAATCCTGCACTAAGGCACTGTACGAGCATATCCACTCGTGCATGAATCGTGCCATCCCAAATAGAACCAAAATGCTCTTCTCCAAAAAAAGGAAGCCAATCCGTTGGTTCCCTCCTATAAACAAACTATACAACAGAAGGAAGAAACTGTTGCTTAAAAGAGGAAACTCCCAGGATGCAAAAAACTCCCTCACCAGCCTCAGTAAGAAGCTGAGATCCCTCATAAAATCCGCAAAAGCTAGTTATGAAAATAAAATTGCCAAAGATTCCAAAGACAACCACAAGGCATTTTATAGTTATGTCAGGAATCTAAATGGCAATGCTCAGATCTGCTCTGAGCTACAACAGAATGGCATTAAATATACTGATCCCAAGGATATTGCCAATATCCTGGCAGATCGATTTTGTGCCAACTTCACCCCCTCTCACCCCCTAAAGGGCCCATCTCAATACCAAAAGATTGCCAAATTCCAGTAATCATGGTCACACAGGTAGAAACCACACTCTCCAAAGATAGGAATACAGCATCCATGGGACCAGATGACATCCCAGGCTGTGCACTACATGAACTACAAAATGAACTGGCACCTTACCTAAGTGTCATGTTTAATCATAGCCTCACCTCAGGCTTCATGCCCACTGAGTGGTGCACAGCTACAGTTATCCCACTCCACAAGGGGGGATCTGCCTTGCTGCCCTGAATCCTGGGAACTACCATCCCAACAGTCTGACAAGACTGATCTGCAAGGGCATGGAACACATTATCATGGAACTTATAAACAAAGACATTGGCAACCTTCAAACACTTGACCCCACCCAGTTTGGGTTTGTGAAGGGACAATCTTGTCTCCTGAATCTGATTGAATTCTTCGAATCAGTCTCCAGAGCTGTGGACGAGGGTAAGGCAGTCCACACAGCCTATCTGGACCTCACCAAGACCTTCGACACCATCCCTCACTCTGGAATCATAGATAAACTTACTAAGCTGGTCATAAATCCCTACATCACTCGATGCATTGCCAACTGGCTTACTGACAGAACCCAGATTGTAAAAGTAGCTGACTCCAAATCCAGCACCAGACAAGTGACAAGTGGAGTACCTCAGGGTTCAGTCCTAGGACCACTCTTGTTTGGCATCTACTTCTCTGAAGTACAGGCCAACACTAACAGACTCTGACTAACAAAGTTCATGGATGACTGCATACTGGGAGCCATTACTGAATCCCCAAATGATGTGGATATTCTACAAAAGGGCCTTACAGAAACAGATGCCTGGTGCCAGAGCCATGGGCTCAAGCTTAATGCCAAGAAATGTATAGTTATCCCCTTTGGAAAAAAACATGCACCCATAAATTACCACATAGGTGGCAGGACACTAAACATCAAAAGTGTCATGAGAGACTTAGGGACACAGGTGGACAGTGGTCTCACTTTTGATAACCACATCGCCACAACAGTCAGGAAATCCTTCTATGTGGCACACCTCATCACTAAGGGCTTTTCATCCAGAAAAAAGGAGGTCATTGTCCCACTGTACTCATCCCTCATTAGACCCATTATAGAGTATAATGCCCCGTTTGGTATGTACCTCACAAGACATCTGCAACAGCTGGAAAGGCCACAGAAATACCTCATTAAAAGAATCACAGGCCTAAAGCAGATGCCATATGCTGACCGTCTAAACAAACTCCAGCTATACTCTGTGGCATATAGTCTACTCAGAGGTGATCTCTACTTAACATACAAGGCCATATCAAACCCTGAGCTGTTGGGCATGCTCCACTTAAAGAAATCCCAATCCCTCAGAGCCACATGCTCCAGGGATCTAAACCTTGTCATCACAATGAACAAAACATGCTGGAGGGATAGGTTCCTGACCCAGAGACTCCCCATACTCTGGAATAGACTGCCCATACATGTCAAGCAGAGTGCCTCATTGGCCCTCTTCAAAAGGAACCTTGATGATTGAATGGGAGATAGGAAATTCACCCCGGGGATCATGTCAGTCGCCCTGCTAGACAGGGGTCCAGAGAGGTAAATATTGTGGGAAGACATATCCAGGGAATTGTTATGGCTAGGCTTGTATAGGCCTTAGGGCCAATAGCCTAGTACCAACCTATGAACCTATGGTATGGGTCCAGCAAAAACAGTAACTTAAGTAAATGGATGAGGAAAGGACCTTTACATCAAAGAAAAGCATATACCTAAAGAAACAGAATAAGAAAGAGAAATGAAGCAGTAGCTTGACAGTACAATCCAACACCAAACATAGTGCAGGTTAAGCTACATCCCAGACAGTTAACAAAGGAATTTAACTTAAGCAGCTTCTTAATATATTAGCCAATAAATCAAATAGCTAAGGTTTACACCTCATCTGGTGCAAAATACAGACAACACATAAAGTAGCAGTAGCTGATTTCTAATAAAAGCTAAAAGCTGTACATGCTAACAAAAGAATGTACAAAATAATAGCAGGCATCAATTTCCAATAGCCATCTGAAGTACACATGCCACTGGAGCAATTAACCCATATCACACATATCAAATAAACTTATACAGAAAATCATATACTCATGGGAGGTTACAAACCTATTGGCCCTGTGAAGAAACTAGTCACTGTTATCTGTGCTAGCATGTCTGGCTTGAAGTTTTGTACATAATTTTAGATTAGCCTGTGTATTATATGCATGACTAGCTATGGTATTGCAAATATGTTCTTGTATGTTGATTAATGCTCTGTATGTGCAGGATGTTTTAAAGAGTTGAACAGTGTTCTGTTACATGTCTAACTGCTCATGTTTCTGAAGGTGATTCAAACTGCAGGTTGGTTCAGAGTAAGCTGATCTACAGATGATGTCATTGTAAAGTTTCCAGTTGCTCTGTGTTTACTTTCAGAGACTGAAAGACAGGAAGGAACTTTAATAAACAGAGTCTGTTGATTTTCAAGCAGTGAAATGAAAATAAGAACTGGAACAGTTGAGATAGTGAACCTAGTCTATAAAAGAGCCTGCTGAAGACAGTTGAAGTCAGTTGTTCAGCTGTGTTGAGTTGAGTTCACAGTAGTTGTTTAGTTTGCAGTTGTACTGAGCAGTGGATTCCCAAAGGACTCACCAAGAATTGTAAGCCTGCCTTTGCTCTGTTGTGATATTTAGTTTAGATCAGGGGCAGTGTTCTTCAGTTAGATAGAAAATTATAACTAAATTAGTCAGAGTTTTTCTAAATGTTGGCTTTCTATCCTACACTATTAATTTAATTTTTCTGGTGACTGAAGTCTGTTTATTTTATTTATTTTACATTTGGTTACTAGGAAAGTCCGACTGGACATGGGTCCTTTTTCCTAGGAGGCCCGGACAATAATAAACATATGTTTGAATTCACACATTATAGTACATAATGATAGCACACTGACATATGATGTAACATTGTATAACAATCAGTTGGCTTGAATACACATAGTAGCACAGTAATGTTAAATACGCACACTAGTAGAGTAATGCCAAATACCCTAATGAACAGGTAACAATTTAGCATATGGCATAACATTATATAATGTAATTTACAAATATTACTTTCAGAACATACTAGTATTGCATTCCAGCATCTGCCAGTCAGTAAACTACTGGTGTGGTACAGGTGGGTATAATTATAAGAGATGTGAGGAGTGAAGAAGTGTGGGATGAAGAAGTAATTGGTAAGTATAGAGGTGAGGTGTTAGAGTGAGAGAATGGTGAGTTCAGGTATTAATCTGGACTGTTGCAATTGCAGAGCTAAGAGTTCATCAAATGTGTTTTTAGGGACTTTTTAAATTTATGTATGGAGGCAATGCCTGTGATGAGAGGAGGAAGTTTATTCCATTGTTTGGCTATTATATTAGAATCCCAAGACCCATTTTAAGCTTAACATCACTCCAAATTTACCAAAATATTACTTATGTGTCAACACCCCAAGGAAGTTTACAGTTATGATATGCACTTGTATGCATCAAGTGTTCACAGGCTATCTTTGTCCATTAGAAACATAGGACTCAAACCAGGGGTAAATGTGTGATTTCCCATCCGTTAGTCCAGATAACACTGGAATAGGATTAGGGATTAGCTTTGCTTCACATGGATGTGAAACCTGTTCCAGAGAAGGGGTAAACTTGGACAAGCATACGTTTCCCTCTGACATGTCCTGTATACATCGCAGATGAAGATTAGTTTCTATACTTCTGATGCTATTTGTTTAGAAGATGTGCAACAGATCCATCAATGTGTGATCAGAGGATGCCTTGTAGGCTAGGCATAGAAAGCCACACAGCAGTCTGTAGGAGACTGAGTACTGTGACAGGACTTTGGGACAGTCTACAAAGGACTTGTTGTTTATCCTCTGGGTTAGTTTTGTGAGGAACCTCTGTGATCTTCCAAGCTGTTTCAAGTGTCTGGTCAGACACATGCTGAAGAAACATTGTATGCAATGATTGCTCTGATGAGAGACATTGAGTGGAACAATAGTCTTCTTGGATTTGGATGCCATGCCCTTACTTATAAGTTGTGCAACATAGAATGTCTGTCACCACAGTAGGCACAAAGTGGTCAAAGGCCAGGTTACTGTCATCATGCATTCCCAGATCCCTGACCATTAAGTTTACTTTTAGGTGTCTATTATCAATGTAGTCATTTAAAGGCATAGCAATCTTTCCGAAGGGTGCCATTATGTAATTTTCCACTTAGAGTTTCACTCTATGCTCTGTAACCAGATGTTACCTGTATCAATCTGTCTTGAAGGAGATCTGTCTCTTAAGGGGAATTCAGTGCCTATGGCATGTTTGCAGTCATCTGCAAACTTGGTAAGCCAGAGGCCCATGATGTTTGTCTTGACTTCGGAGAAGTAGATGTCAAAAAGAGGAGGCCCTAGCATTGATGCCTGTGGAACTGTGCTAGTGATTGGCCTCTTTATGGAGGTGGATTCCCACATCCTAACTTCTTGTATCCTTTCAGCGAGCTATCAGTTGGGCGATATATGGCTTTATACCTAATTTTGTAAATTTATCCACAATTTCTAAGTGAGGTATTGTGCAGAACTCCTTGGCCAGATCGAGGTAGGCAGTGCACACTGTTTTGTCCTTGTCCATAATTTTACTGCCCTTCTCAAAGAAGCTCAGTATGTTAAGTAGGCATGATGTGCCTTTAACAAAACTGAACTGGGTAGGGTCCCTTTCTCATTGTTTATCAGATTCATGATAATTCTTTCAATGGCCTTTGGTATGAGACTAGTCAAACTTATGGGTGTGTAGTTCCCTGGGAATGGAGAACGCTCAAAAGAAAAAAACATGGCAACGTACAACATACATTTAATGAAGAAAAAGCAAAGCTTTCAGGTTCATAAAAAAACCTGCCTCAGTGCAAGATAAAAACTGTCAATTAAACCATACTTAAATCCACAACCCTATTAAGCACAGCCAATAAAAATAGTCAAACAATTAACCATACAATTTTTAAAAATAAAATTCACTCTAAATTAATTTTTCCCTTAAAATAATCTATAATCACTATCCAATTTTGGCATGCATGCCCTACATGTATTTAAATGGATTATTAGGGGACAGTATTTACGTACTTGCAGATTGAATACAAATATGGATAGATGTCTTGAACAAATGGAAGAAATAACCAATGAATTTTAGAATAGGGGTTATGATCAAGATTTATTGAATAACAAAGAATGAAGTTATGTTAATGAGAGAAGCTCAAGTTCAACCTTACTTTAATGGTAGTGGAACATTAGACAGAAAAAATTATATACCAGTAGGGGTAATATACTTCATTACCCTAATGGATAGATGCAGTGATGGTGTGAGGAGAACAGTCATGGATAATTGGGGTATTCTAAGGACCCTACCAGAATTATGTAATATTATAGATAATAGACCAACTTGCTTTTTAAAATAGTTTGAACTTGAAACAAATGCTATCTTACAAGGATATTAAATGTAACATAAAAACTACACAATTTTCAAAGACGGGTACTTTTCCTTGCCATAACTGTAGTTGCTGCACCCTTATTAATAGTGACTGTAATTTTATACACCCTTCCACCAATAAGACTTGTATATTCAAATGTTTTGTAACTTTTAATTCTTATAATACAGTTTACTTGGCAACATGCAAGGCATGTCCATGTTTTTGTGTTGGTAAATCCACAAGATGCTTAAAAGGCAGGATAACAGAACATAAATCAGATATTAGAAGGAAATGTTTAATGAATGCACTTGTCAGACATGTTTTTAAAAAAGGTTCAAAAAAAGAAGTTATGTGCTCACCATAACATTCCATATTTGTTGTCCATCACGCCATTCATTCTTACAATGATGGGTTCAGAGGCGATTCTTGGCTCCAACTCGGCCAAATACATAGCTGAAAGTCTCAATCCTGACTCATGGCAAGAAGGTATCCCACAATGCAGTGGTGCAATTTCCCAGGTTTTGGTTGCTGCTACTACTGAATGAAATGTACACTATATACATATATACAAATATATATATATATATATATATATATATATATATATATATATATATATATATATATATATACACACACACACACACACACACACACACACAAATATATAATATACACAATAGAAGGAGAAACAAACTGAAACAAAGAATTCCTGAAGGTAGTAAAAACATCCACCAGGTCCACAAGGAGTCTTTGGCAGGGAGAAGGAGGGAGGGTTTGTAAGAATGAACGGTGAGATGGACAACAAACATGGAACATTATGGTGAGTACATAACTTCTTTATGTTTTGTTGTCCTATCTCACCTTCATTCTTACAATGATGGGACAGTGTCCCTAGCACCTTTTTCCTGGGTGGCTCACAAGAGTACACCTTTAATCACCATGGAACCAAAGAAGGCCCTGTCCCTGGAGGCCAAATCCACTTTGTAATGCATGATAAAAGTATGTGGAGTGGTCCAAGTAGCTGCTGCAGAAATATTATCCATGGGAATTCTGGCTTGAAAGGCAGATGATGTAGCCTTTGCTCTAGTGGAATGAGCCTTCACTTTGAAAGGTAAATCTCTGTGATTTGAGGTATAGATGAATGCAATACAATTAGAAAGTCAATTGGAAAGAGTAGTTTTAGAAACTAAGCTATCTTTTTTCGTATCAGAAAAGGATATGAATAATTGGTCAGATTTTCTAAAATCTTTGGTCCTATGCAAATAGAATCTGAGTTGCCTATGCACATCTAGTTGATGTAATTTGTATTCTGCCTTGTCGCTATGATTAGGAAAGAACACTGGAATCTCTATAGACTGATTTATGTTATTTGGAGATGAGACTTTAGGTAGGAAAGATGGATTAGTTCGCAAGGATACCCTATCCTTATGAAAAATCAAATATGGCGGTTTAATAGAAAGAGCTTGCAACTCTGATACTATTCTAGCAGAAGTTATAGCCACTAGAAACAAGGTCTTCCAGGAAAGGAACTTGAGGTCTGAAGATGATGTTGGCTCAAAGGGTGGTAACATAAGATGAAACACAACAAAATTTAAATCCCAAGGAGAAAGGGCTTCCTTAAAGGGAGGTCTTAATAAGGAGGCACCTTTTAGGAAGGCTCTACACAACCTGTGTGACATTAAGTTGGAGATGGAATCACCAATGTGGAAATTTGATATTGCAGTGAGTTGAACCCTGATGGTTGCTGCAGCTGAACCTTGCTGGAAGAGTTCCACCAAAAATTCCAAAATAGAATGGATAGGTGCAGAAAAAGGATTGATGTTCCTGTTTTGAGCCCAAAAGGAAAACCTTTTCCATTTGCTAGAATGCAGCTTTTTAGTGGAGGCTTTATGCGAGAACATTAAGATATGTGTAACTGTAGGAGTGAAATTGTGAAGCCTGACTAAATTGGAAAGTGGAGCAGTCAAGCTGTCAATTTTAGGGTGTGGAGAGAAGGATGAAGCTCCCCTGACATATGAGTCAGCAGATCTGGCACTGGGTCCAGAGTCCAAGACTTCTGAAGATGAGGCCAAAGGAAGGGGAACCAAATTTGGTGAGGCCAGTAAGGAGCAATGAGAATTATCCTGATTCCCGAGTACTGTGCTTTCTGAAAGACTCTGGGTATGAGAGGAAATGGAGGAAAAGCATACAGAAGTTCTGAGGGCCAATCGTGAGCAAGTACATCTCTGTGTGTCTCCCCCAGAGGGGGGATTAGGGTAAAGTGGTTGCTGCACTTGACATTCATGGGAGTGGCAAAGAGATTGCAGCAAGGCTGACCCCATGTTCAAAAAATCATTTCAGCTACATTCTGATTGAGCGACCACTCATGAGACATTAAAATTGCTCTGCTCAGCTTGTCCACTATCATGTTGGACTTCCCCAGAATGTGTATTGCTATTAGAAAGCACTGGGAAGAAACTACCCATTGCCAAACTTTTAGGGCCTCTCGACAAAGGGGGTAAGATCTGTTTTCCCCATGCTTGTTTATGTACCAAACCACAGACATATTGTCTGAAGGTATCACAACTGTCCCTAGAGGGAGAGAATCATGAAGTGCTTGCAACGCAAGAAGCACTGCTCTCATCTCTAGGACATTTATATGCAAGTAAACCTCATGTTCTTGCCATGCACCTTGGACTATTCTTCCCAGATAATGCCCCCCCACCCTATCTAGGAAGCATCCGTCGTCACCTTAGCTATGGGTTGATGTGGAACAAAGGGTCTCCCTATGGTCACATGAGTGGAGAGTATCCACCATCTTAAGTCATTCTTGCATGATTCTGTTACTCTGATCAGGTGAGACATAGGAAGCTCTTGAAGTAACCATTGGGAGAACAACAGCCATTGAAGGATCCTCATGTGCATTATGGCAAAAGGGACCAGTGTAATTGCGGAAGCCATTATTCCTAGTAATCTTATTATGTTTGCTTTCACTTTGGTCTTGGGAAGGAGGTGAAGTATCTGCTGTCTGAGTGCTATAGCTCTTTCTGTTGGAAGACGTGCTACCATAGAGGAGGTGTCTAGATCTCCGCCTATAAATGTAATATGTTGACAGGGAAACAAGGCAGATTTTTGAAAGTTGATTGTAATACCCAGCTGATTGCAAATATCCAAAGCTAGATCCCTGGCTTGTTGGAGTAGATGCTTGGTGGTGGCAGATAGGAGCCAGTCGTCTAGATAGGGAAACACTCGGAATCCTAGAGGCCTCAGGTGAGCCATGACTACTGCCATGCATTTAGTGAAAACTCTGGGTGCTGTAGTGAGACCAAAGGGCAGAGCTCAGAACTGGTAATGACTGGCCCACAGCCAGAGGCATAAGTAACTTCTTGATGTCCTGTCCATTTTTATGTGGTAGTAAGCATCTTGAAGGTCTATCAAGCACATTCAACCATCTTTCTCTAAAAAGGGAAGTATAGACTGCAGTGACACCATTCGGAACTTTGACTTCTTGACAGACTCATTTAATTTGCTTAGGTCTAATATGTGCCTCCAGTCCCCCATTCTTTTTGGCACCAAAAAAAATATCTTGAGCAAGTTCTGAATCCTATTTCGTCTGCGGGGACTTCTTGGATGACTCTTGTGCAGCAACGTTTGAATCTCTATAGTTGCTTGCTCCCTTAGATTGGGTGGAACATCTGGGACTGTTCTGGTCTGTGAAACAGGATTAGAAAATGGGATGGAGTATCCTTTGGATATTATTTTTATTACCCATTTGTCTCTTGTGATAGTTTGCCAGGCTTCTGGGTACATGGATAAATGTCCCCTGACTGCCTCCAGAGTAGCGCAGTTGGGCTTCCTTTCAGGAGCACCAATAAGGGCGTCCACGAAAGGAATCATGGTCACCCTGGTTCTGTGGACCCCCTCTGCCTCTTGGGTGGCATCTACCATTATAGCCTCCCCCTCTGCCCCTGGGGAAGGAATCACCCCATGCATCCTAGAAAACTCTCATGGATCTTTTGAACCACATTTTTCCACTCTTCAGGCCTTTAAGATATGATCTTGAAGCTACAGATAAACATACTCCAACAGCAGATAGAGTTTTTCCTTCCTGCTCACACTGGGTTAGAGTGTCTTTTCTTTTGGGTCCAAAGAGTGAGGAACTATCAAAAGGGGCATTAATAAAAGTAGACTTAAAGGGCTCCACAAAATTGCACAAGCACATCCAGGATTGTCTCCTAAGGGAAACTGCGGAACCTGCTGCCCTGCTCGCTCCATCTGCTGCGTAGGATATGAGTCTTGTGGAGGAGTTGACAATAGAATTTAAGGTGGACAGCTGGAAACAGACCTTCTCATTCACCCCCCGCAGCTAATGTACTTTGTAGAGTATCTTCTAGCTCTTTCAGGAGATCTCTTTGTAGCCTTGTAAAGTGAGATAGGTAGTTCAGTGATCATAGTGAGAATGTCGCTGATGAAAAGACATGTTTCCCATATCTGTCCATCATTCAAGAGTCTTTATTCAGAGGATGAACAGATGAGGAGGTCACTGGAAGTTCCTTCTTGGTGGCTGCTGCCACCAGCATAGCATCTATGGGTACCCCCTTAGTAAGGAAATAATTTCCCAAAGGAGCTGACAAGTTTGGCCTCCGAGGGACTGGTTCGATTGTGTCAGGTAACTCCCACGCCTTTCGAATGACCAGGTCCATTAGCTCATTGAAAGGCGGAGACACCCAGGAGGCTGAAGGTTGAGACCCAAAAGCCTTCAGGTACACTGACTCCTCATCAGAAGGGGTGGTGGCCTGCCAGCCACCTCTGCTTCAGGATCTCTAGAATATCTACAAATGAGATATCATCAGAGGATGACTGTGGGGACCCTTCCGACTCATCGAGGTCAGTGTCTGATGTGACAGACTCATCTGGGGAGTCTACGTGCTTCTTCTTGCAAGTTCTCTTCTGAGATGGCTCCTCAGAAGAATATTCTGGGGAGGCCTTGGAGGAGAGGGGTTCACCCATTGGGGGATCCTAAGGCTCTGGATCTCTGCTGTCCTGTGAAATGGATGGTGCTGAGACAGCCTTAGGGGGACGAGTGCTAGTATCCTTCTGTGGTGCTGAATGGGTAGACAACACACTCCTCATCAGCTCAAACATGGATCCAGCCGGCAAGACTCCCTTGGCTTTGAGGAGACAGAGGAAGGCACCGGAACCAACAAGATTGGACCCGAGGCTGATGTGGGAGCTAAGCTGACACAGGCCGACATTCTGAGGGGTAGACTCAGCACTGAAGAAGATCAGGGTCGAGAATCCCCCCGGAGCCAACCAGGGAACCCAGCTCCCAGACTCTCTGGACAGCACCGAGAGAGTCATAGCAGAAGTCAGCTCTATGAACACCAAAGGGAGTCTTGGAACTGATGGATCCATGGTAAGCAATACCAAGCACTCTGGCTCCAAAGGTCCAGCTTGGCTCGGAGGAGGAACAACAGTGGGTATAATTGGTACAGTAGGCTCTGAGACCAAATGGGTGGGAGCCGAGAATAATTTATCAGTGCCAGCAACTTCAGGAGTCTGCGCACCACCAGTTCCACGTCATCGCCTGATAAGCTCCTGGTGGACCTGGAAGACAGGGATGGAGAGCGAGACCTGTGCAGAATTGGAGATCTCAGTGTCAGAGAAACTGGTGAAATATCTATGGACCAGCTCCGAGTAGAGGTATCTTGTGGCTCCGAGGACTTTGGAGCCGAAGTACCAGGCTTGTCAACTAATATGACCTCAGATGGCTCCAAGGACTGTGGAGCCAAGGAGGTAGTGGCCTTAGATATTTTTGGTAGCTTGACTGGTCACGCCGACTGAGCCGATGTTGCAGGTGAATGTCTTTTCTGGGATTTTTCCTTTTTGGGAGAAGAAGAAGAGGAAGAAGAGCTGTGGATAGCTTCCTCAAAAGTTGGCATTAAGAGCCCTTTCAAGATCAATTTGTTTCTCCTTTTTTGAAGTACTCTTGCACTGAAAGAGTGACAAAAGATACAGTCTTCTTGTAGATGAATAGCACCAAGGCAATAAACACATATAGCATGTCCATCTGTGATGAACATTTTTTGTGAGCACTTCCGGCATTTTTAAAGCCCGAAGGCTTATGTTTCCTCTCTTTTGGGTCTTTGGACATAGTTAAGACCACACAAACAAAAACAACAACAACAAATTTTAGTTATTGAACTATTGAACTACTGAACAGTTAAAGCTACACTGAATAGTAACTACAGGAAACAGACAACCAGGGAGAAAAAATAGGGTCTCTAACTCAAACGGTCCTATTTTCCAGACAAGACAACAATTAACTACAAGCCCTCTAACTTAAACTGGTGAATAGCTCTCTACCTTAAACGACCTATTAATAAACTAAAGAGACAGAAACAACAACCACTACAAGGGATGCAAGTAAGCCTACAAAGCGACGGCAAAAGGGTATAAAACTATCAGTATCTAACTGTAATGCAATAAAATGCACAACAATTTAAATATATCTAAAAAGTAAGATATCTATTATCAAATATAACAGTATAGAGGAAAAAGAAAAAATTTGTCACAACTTAGCCACGGCCAAGATGACCGCATCCAACCTTGTAAAGCAGCAAATGAGATCTGGGGAATTATACCACTGCATTGTGGGATACCTTCTTGCCACAAGCCAGGCTTGAGACTTTCAGCTATGTATCCGGCTGAGTTGCAGCAGAGAACTGGTCTGAACCCATCATCGTAAGAATGAAGGCGAGATAGGACAATATAACATCATACGTTTACCTTTAGAATAAGAACTACCATTCATAAAAATATAAGTGGAGGGGATTTAAGTAATAAACTTGAACTCAAAGAATATGAATGGATTCTACAGTTACAGGCAGACTACACACTGGTATTAACCAAATGGTTACTCTTAAACCTGTTTTAAAAGAAAAACAAATGCACTTAAAGTGATACCTATTTTTTAAAACAAGTGTTAAATGCACAGTTGTTGGAATTGGATGGTGATTGTAGATTATTTTAAGAGAAAAATGCATTTATAGTGAATTTTACTCTTTTTTAACAACTGTAGTATTAATTGTTTGACTATTTTTATTGGTTGTGCTTAACAGGGTTGTGCATTTAAGTATGGTTTAATTGACTGTTTTTATCTTGCACTGATGAAGGGTTTTTTTGTGAACCTGAAAGCTTTGCTTTTTCTCATTAAATGTATGTAGTATGCTACCGTGGTTGTTTTTGTACTGGAATTGCTGTACTAACCTATGCTTTGCTGATGCTCTTATTACTATATTAATGTAGAAGGTTCCCCTTGGCTGTAGAGGGATAACCATTACAGTCCTCCATTCATTTGGCAGAAAGCCTGTCTGGAAGCTATGGTTAAATAGAGATTCTAGCAGGCCTGACAGGTCATGTTTCATGTTATTCAGGAGGCATCCTGAGATATTATTAGGGCCTACTGAAGCATTTTCCTGGTCTTATAGTGAGCACTGAGGACCTGCTCACAAGAGAGAGCAAGTTGGTGGAGAAATGGTGTGTGGGGTGCCTGGGGATGATGGGACGTAAAACTGAGCCAATTTATGCCCCAGCAGATTTGCTGTATCTTCTGGCTTAGTACAGGTGATTCCATCCACTACTAGTTCTTGTTGGGTATTTCATTTAACTCATTACAGCCGAGTGATGTCTCCGTTAGTTTCTGCAGTTACCTCCTACTGCTCCTCTAGGTGTCAAATATTGCCTGTTCATATTTGCATTAATAATTTCAAAACCATGTTACATACGAGGTATTAGAATATTTTATCTTTTACATGATGGCAAACATAACTGCATTGATATATGACCTCTGTCAATGAGTATTTGTTCGAACTGTAAGGTGATAACTTCATTTTTTAAAGGCTGAAGCCACACCCACTGGGAGTTAAAGGTACACACTCAAAAGAGCTCTACTGGAGGGAATCGGGTTGCTTATATAACTGAAGAAAGCCTTATGGTTGTACTTCACTTGAGAAGCTAGTTTTAACTCAAATTTGGCTTTGGTGGACTTGATTAGTCCCAAGTTATATGTTTATTTATTTATTTTACATTTGTTTAATGGGAGAGTCCAACTGGGCAAAGAGCCCATTTTCAGCAGAGGCCCGGGGAGAAAAGCTCCACACAGATACAAACAATGAACTTAATAAACAGTACATAAATACAGAAACATACAAAAAAACAAACATTGGTATAGCTATCATCAATACATAAACATTACTAAGACAGTAGAGATGAATCAATATGATTGTGTCTTTCGGCTTTTCCTGGTCAGGGGTCGCCACAGCGGAACTCCGGTCCGCTAATGATTGGTAGTAGATTTTTACGTACCAGGTTACCAGCCCTGACGCACAACCTTCAACGAAGGCATGCCCCATTCACATATGCCTCCACACAGAAGATGCTCTAGCTGAGAATCGAATGGGACAACGTCTTGCTATGAGGCGACAACGCTACCGCAGCACCACCACTGCTGTCTAGATGAATCAATATGATAAATATATAAATTTGGAGAGTACTGTTGATAGGGATATAGCTGCTTTAAGAAGTTTATATTACAAAATAGGTGTGTTTAGATTGATGAGAGAGATTTTAACTTGCTGGGCAATGCCCTTTCTGTTTTGGGGCATGATCTTCTCTCCATTGTTATACAGCCTATTTATACTTGGATCCCACCAGTGCGGCTTGTTCTGGAGGTTGTTCTATTTTTATTTCAGGTAGCTACATTTGTCTCTAGGTGTTTGTATGACTGTATAGGGTTTTTGTGAACAATTCCTCACAGGCAGCTGAATTTTCAGGGTATTGGGTATCTTAGAATTTGCTTAGACTGTCACTTAGGAGGTAGGTAGGTAGCCCTTTTCCTTAAATGTTCTGGTGTTAGCTGAGGTCCCAGGCTTAACATCTATTTCAAAGAAGTTAGCTTTGTGATCTGACATAATGAATGAGGGCATTACACTTGGGGAATGCATTGTTCCCCAATATGTGTGAGGACTAGGCCAAAGATGCTTGTCTCATGGTAGCCGTGAAATCTAGTTGTGGGTGTTTGTGTTAAAGTCCAGTTATCCCATGGCCTACATTTTTGAAGTTGTATATGATTCCTAGTTAAAGTTGGGGTGGTTAAAGTTACCCATGAATATTGTGTTGGGTTGAATGGGAAGGGTCTCCGGTTTGACATCCACATCCCACCCTCACCCCCCCAGTAAGGAAACCTCGTTAAAAAACTTCTCCAAAGCCAACTTCATGCTACAGAAGTCAGAAGTGACAAACTTCACAACACCCACGCAGACGGGATCTGGAAGTTCGACTGTAGAATCCTACACTAAGATACTGTACGAGCACATCCACTCATGCATGAATCGTGCCATCCCAAATAGAACCAAGATGCTCTTCTCCAAAAAAAGGAAGCCAATCTGGTGGTCCCCTGCTATAAACAAACTATACAACAGAAGGAAGAAACTGTTGCAGAAAAGAGAAAAATCCCAGGATGCAAAAAACTCCCTCATCAGCCTCAGTAAGAAGCTGAAATCCCTCATAAAATCCTCAAAAGCTAGTTATGAAAATAAAATTGCCAAAGATTCCAAAGACAACCACAAGGCATTCTATAGTTATATAAATCCAAGAGTGAAGAACAGTCCCCCTGACAGGCAAACACTCCTTCCAAAAAGGTTAAGAAATAAACATTGGATAAGTCAGTTAAGGAGGGAGTGAAGCTAGGCAGTCCACAAATATTTCGCTCTGGATAACTCCAAGATGAATAAATCAAACAAGGTACATCCAAATAAAGCTCGAAGTTCTGTAGTTCACACATCTCAACTCTCATAGGTTGCGAATAACAGAGCATTCTCTTAAGATTCTTCTTGTTCTTATATTGAAATTTTGGAAATTCACCAACTATTTCCCTTAAATCATCATCAATCTGGAGGACTGCCCAGAACCTATTAATTATATCCCTGATTTCAGAATGATCAGAGGTAAAAGCAGTTTTGGACCTACTGCCCAAGGCTGTCCATCAAAAGAGAATTTATCCACTACTTTACCCATAGTGAAATTTACAACTGCTTTTACCTCTGATCATTCTGAAATCAACCTATGAGAGTTGAGATGACTACAGTTTATACTGTTCCATGTGGACAATGCAACTTTTGTCACTATATTGATTGTGAATCTGATTTTATACATCCTGACACACAACGCATTTTTTATACTACAGCCACTGCAGACTGTATGACAAGTAATGTGATCTATCTTGCAGTCTGTCAAGTATGTAGGAGTTTTTATGTAGGAAAGACGAATCGAAAATTTAGAGACAGAATAAGAGAGCATGTATATCACATTAGTAAAGGGTCACCACATAATGCCCTAGCCAAGCATGTTAATGCTCACGACCACACACATACTTTTTTATTTAGGGCCCTTGAAGTTTTAACACCTAGTATAAGAGGTGGTGACATTAGAAGTGATACTGAGAGCAAAGAAAGTGATTGGATCGTTCGACTAAGGGCTGATAGTGGGTCAGGCTTGAATGAAAGAGCTTCGATCAAGCCTAGACTTAGGAAACGTAGAAACATTAAGTGACTTGAGCACTATGAGTATTATTATTATGATGCATAAATACCCCTTGGAAATTGATTTGCACATACATATCTTTTAGTGAGTCACTGAATACACTCTATCCCCGACATATTTAATATATAGATATATACTTAACACTTTTAAACATGTATACTATTTATGAAGTTTCTATGTCTTTGAAGTAATGTGTTATTTATATTTATTTATGTGCTTTGCTTCTAGATCAAGATAATATGCATGTAATCACATACATATGTATGTCTTTGTAATGTGACAGACCATACTTTGAAAGCATTCTTGTAATGATTTTTTAGTATATTTATCTATAATGCATTTTTTAACTTTTTAAACATTTTTAATATTTATATTAGCTAAGTAGAATATTTATGTGTTGAGAACACATATTTATGAATGTATATTGATATACATGATACATTGACCTGTGTCCTTTATCTTTATATTTGTATATATAAGTGTTATTCATGCACATTTACATGTTTTGTTTCTGGCTTCAGACATGATCCAAATACTGTCATATATCTGTCTTTGTAATGTAATTGATCATATTATGACAGCACCATCTAATGATTTTTTAGTGCTTTTTTATATCCTGGTATTTATTCATGATGCATAAACCAGTAGCTCTAACATCTACATTAGTGAAGTAGAATATTTATGCATTATGGCAACAATATATATTGATATACATGGCACACTGATCTGTTTTTTGTATTTATATATTTACTACTTGTCATATCCATACACATTATCATACATATAGATAGCATACAGGTTCTTTATTATGTATTTTTTCCTTTTTATATACACAGCCTTATAAGTTTAACCTAATTGTTAACAAAGGTGGATTGCTATATATGTTTTTAGATCCATACATTATATACATATATACCTTGTTTTTTACATTTCTCTTTTAAATTTGTGATTGCTTCATATATTGGTTGATTGACATGCCTATATATTGAAGAACCTTGTTCCTTCATTTATTAAAGTGACCTGAAGAAGCTATGTTTAGCGAAAGCGCTTGTCTGTTGCAATAAATCGTTTGTGTGTATTCTATAGTTATGTCAAGAATCTAAATGGCAATACTCAGATCTGGCATTAAATATACTGATCCCAAGGATATTGCCAATATCCTGGCAGATCGATTTAGTGCCAACTTCACCCCCCTCTCACCCCCTAAAGGGCCCATCTCAATACCAAAAGACTGCCAAATTCCGATAATCATAGCCACACAGGTAGAAACCGCACTCTCCAAAGCTAAGAATACAGCATCCATGGGACCAGATGACATCCCAGGCTGTGTACTACATGAACTACAAAATGAACTGGCACCTCACCTGTCATGTTTAATCATAGCCTCACCTCAGGCTTTGTGCCCACTGAGTGGCGCACAGCTACAGTTATCCGGCTCCACAAGGGAGGATCTGCCTTGGATCCCGGGAACTACCGTCCCATCAGTCTGACAAGCCTGATTTGTAAGGGCATGGAACGCATTATCATGGAACTTATAAACAAAGACATTGGCAACCTTCAAACACTGGACCCCTCCCAGTTTGGGTTTGTGAAGGGCCGATCTTGTCTCCTGAATCTGATTGACTTCTTTGAATCAGTCTCAGAGCTGTGAACGAAGGTAAGGAGGTCCACACAGCCTATCTGGACCTCACCAAGGCCTTCAACACCATCCCCCACTCTGGAATCATAGATAAACTTACTAAGCTGGGCATAAATACCTACATCACTCAATGGGTTGCCAACTGGCTTACTAACAGAACCCAGACTGTAAAAGTAGCCGACTCCAAATCCAGCTCCAGACAAGTGACAAATGGAGTACCTCATGGTTCAGTCCTGGGACCACTCTTGTTTGGCATCTACTTCTCTGAAGTACAGGCCAACTCTAAGGGACTCTGGCTAACAAAATTTGCAGATGACTGCAAACTGTGAGCCATTATTGAATCCCCAAATGATGTGGATATTCTACAAAAGGGCCTTACAGAAACAGATGCCTGGTGCCAGAGCCATGGGCTCAAGCTTAATGTCAAGAAATGTATAGTTATCCCCTTTGTAAAAAAACATATACCCATGAATTACCACATAGGTGCCAGGACACTAAACATCGAAAGTGTGATGAGAGACTTAGGGACACAGGTGGACAGTGGTCTCACTTTCGATAACCACATCACCACAACAGTCAGGAAATCCTTCTATGTGGCACACCTCATCACTAAGGGCTTTTCATCCAGAAAAAATGAGGTCATTGTCCCACTGTACTCATCCCTCATTAGACCCATTATAGAGTATAATGCCCCGTTTGGTATGTACCTCACAAGACATCTGCAACAGCTGGAAAGGCCACAGAAATACCTCACTAAAAGAATCACAGGCTTAAAGCAGATGCCATATGCTGACCGTCTAAAAAAACTCCAGCTATACTCTGTGGCATATCGTCTACTCAGAGGCGATCTCTGCTTAACATACAAGGCCATGTCAAACCCTGAGCTGTTGGACACGCTCCACTTAAAGAAATCCCAATCCCTCAGAGCCACACGCTCCAGGGAACTAAAACTTGTCATCACAATGAACAAACCATGCTGGAGGGATAGGTTCCTGACCCAGAGACTCCCCATACTCTGGAATAGACTGCCCATACATGTCAAATAGAGCACCTCATTGGCCCTCTTCAAAAGGAACTTTGATGATTGGATGGGAGATAGGAAATTCACCCCCGGGATCATGTCAGTCACCCTGCTAGACAGGGGTCCAGAGAAGTAAATATTGTGGGAAGAAATATCCAGGGAATTGTTATGGCTAGGCTTGCATAAGCCCTAGGGCTGATAGCCTAGTACAAACCTATGAACCTATGTTCAAATATGTGGTATGGACTTCTGGATCATGGAGGGAAACCTACAGCTTACAAGGGCATGGTAAGGGACTATACCTATGATAATCTGGGCATAAGAAACTCAAGTCTACAATACTGTTTGACCAGCCTTGAGGTGTGTTCATTTTTTTATGTAAACTGAGAATCCTCCACTTTCAGGCCCTACCTATGCAGTCGCTGGTCTAAATGTGTGAAAGGCTTTGCACTGTTGTGGTGTTCTCTGTGGCAGTAAAACAAGTCTTTGTAACTGTACAGATGTCTATATTCCCCAGGATGAGGAGATTTGCAGGGAGTGGATTTCCTGTTTAGATTACTGACATTGACCAATAACACCTTTAGATTATTCTGGATCAGTTTAGCTACGTTGGTTGGCTTATCAGACTGGCAAGAATGGTTCATCATGAACAATGTATATGTGTAGTGACCCTACATAGCAGACAGCATTTGTGAGAAGTATCAGACATGAAATCTGTTTACATTACTATGTGAGGTTAAGTCTACATGAGGAGAGGGCAAAGCAAATACTGCAAGTATGAAGGCATTAAAAAAGCATAATAAAGCTGGTCAAAGGTGGCAAAGTAATAAAGTAGCCAATGTTGACCATAAGGTCAGTTGGTCATTACACTTTCACAAAAAAGCTCCAGAGCATCAAGACTTTGACACCAGGGTCTATATTCAAGGACATTGTTTAATCACTTTTTTTCCTTAGATACCCACCAAAAAAGAATACTAAAACAGCACAGCATAAACTGCTGCTTTAAACATGTGACTGCTATGCTTGTTGTAAACAGGAAAAGTATGCAATAATAGTGTGACTTAACAGTATGTTGCTAAAGGTAGGTTTTTACACAAGTTGTGCTAATAATGTTAATATGAGGAAATAAAAATTCAAGTACGGATTATGTGAATCTTATCAAATGAAGGAGTAGTGGGTAACTAAAAAAACTGCAATTGTGGCAGTGAAGGTAGACTTCAATAATGTTTAACATAGGTACACACCTCTCAACCTCTTGGAGCAAGAAATCTGGACAAAGCCAAAATATAGGGACAATTTTTAAATCTTGCAATATTATAAACTTAGAAAGTTAATAGAATAACAGGTTTTACATTAGCATGAATTTTCTGAAGGGTAGGAAGTCTGAAACTCAGATTTCTGTCATTATTTTCTAACTTCAGTCTTTAATGAGTTGACACTAATTTGCCAGAAAAGCACAATTTTATGAAAAACAGACCAAAATTATGAAGCAAAAACTTGGACATTCTGTGAAAATCTGTGCAGTTGAGAGGTATACATAAGTGACTAACAGATATAGAGACATATACTAAATGAAAGATATAAGCAGCCTGCCATGTAATGAAAACTTTAACAGTTGCTATCTAGCTGAGGAAAAATTATCTGGAGTCTACTTGGGGTATAAAAATATCTGTGTAAACATTTCCAAGCAAAAGTCCTAAATCTTCAAGATTTTGTGCATATTTAGGAGATGTACACACACACACACACACACACACACACACACACACATATATATATATATATATATATATATATATATATATATATATATATATATATCCTCCCATTGTTTCTTTGTGAATTGCTTATCCAATCTCTCTTCCCAATCCTTTCTGATCTCTTCTGATTTTTTTTCTTATAGTTCTCAGGCAATATTTTATATGCTCTACTAATTATTCCTGTCTTAATGGCAGCTTCTGTTTTAGATTCTACTTAAAACTCTACCAGTGCTGGTCTTTTGTTTAGGACCCCCTATTTATTTGTCTTTGCCTATATATCAATCCTTGATAGGGAAGTCAATCCCTAACCTGCAGTCCAAATAAATTCTTGGCATCTTTCCATTCTATCATCTTTCCCTCTCAAGTTATTTGCTCCCAATATCTTGGTTCCTTTGCCAGGTTTCTTCAATAAATTCCAGCAGTCTACTGTCTACATCCCTAATTGTAGTCATCCCTATCAGCAGAATCGCCTTTCTCCATCCCCATGTTGGTGTAGTTCTTAGAATACTTTCTGCTACTTTATGGATATAATATTCTGTAGGATTATTGCTATTTTCCTTAAATGCTTGCATCCAAAATCCCAATGTGTCCTTGTTTCTTGAGCTTCCCCCCGGTTTCAACAGAATAGGAATTGCCTAGGCATGGTAAAGCCTTGTTGTCTCTAATTATGGTGGCTGCAAAAAAAAAAAATTAGAAAACGGAAATCAAAATCTAAACCAACTATATTAGAAGTAGTGAATATAGTAACAGAGATAAAACAACCACAACTGAGATCTTTAGAAAAACGTAGGAGTAAACTACATAGGAAAACATGGGAAATGGGTAAAGTTTGACTGAAAATGATTGGATAGCTTATAAGGGATGTATAATGTTTGCAACTGCGAGTGTCAGTATGGTTTGTGGTGTAAAATGCTTGCAATTAGGATTGTGTTGGTGTGGTTTGTTTTCATTTATATAAATGTATGATTGTGTATGCAGTAAATAATGGTTTGCTTCTTTTAAAAAAAGGGGCAGGAATTGATTAATTTATGTATGGTTACTTGGGCTATATGATATATAGCAATATATGTAGAGCATAATGTTTGTTAATTTTAACTTAATACAGTTTGATTACTTCTGTATAAATGTAAATGTGCCTGTGCCACAAGTGATAATTCAATAAAGGTTTTGAAAAAAAATACGTGAATCACTCACAAACAAATGCTGTTACGTGTACACATATATCCTCTATTAGCTATCTAGATGATCCTTGCTGTATGCAAACGGAGTCTCAGCTTGGTGACAAAGTATGCTATAGTATCCTTCAAAAACAACACTACTTAGATAATGACAGTAGTGGAAACATTAATGTTACAGAAAAAGGCTGACCTGTGTAGTTCCCCCATGCAAACAGATAGTGTGAGCCAAGTCAGAATCACCTACAAGCTGACAGACAACAGCAACAAATGGATACCATTCCCCTCGGATGAAATAAATCCAGTTTTTAGAGTATATCTGTTGGGTAGAAGGCTTTCTGGCAGCTTCTGATATTTGTAAGACTACCGTCATGAGATATGCTGGAATTACAGGAATCTAGAAGCATGGAGCAGACATAAGCTGGTGCTGTATGTTGCCACAACAGTGAAGAACTTAAATGGCTTAAACTGGAAGGATTCCTGTACCAGCTGGGATACGAGAACCAGAAATGACACCCTTACTAGCCACCAGTGGATGACATGGATTAGTTGTGACCTTCCTTTGGATTTTGTGATGAAATACAGAATTAAAGGAAATTAAATGGACATGTATGGCAACTTCTTCCTTGAAGGGACTGGCAGCGTATTGATGATAAGCTCCCATTTCCTGTTTTTATTTTCTTTTAGACATTCCTGTAACATTTAGTCTGATGCCATGATTGACTGGGGCAGCGATAACTGATTTCAAGCCCTTCTCCTGTCTAACTGTTCCAGTTTTAACCTGAGGCAGTACAATTAAGGAAAAACCTCACAGCCTCTTACCAGTGAAGTTCTCACATACTGGATGGAATTAGCCTCAAATTCTTTGGCATCAGCACCCTGTGAGTGCGTATTGCAGTAGACAGGGGTGAGGACAGTCATACTGTGAATGGATCAAGAAGTACCTCACCACTTGTTTAGGTACCTTGAGTCACACTAATTATCTGACAGAATCAAGAGAGGCTACAAAATCAGTTCTTCCCTCACAGCTTTCATGGCTAGGAGTATGGCACATTACACAAACTGAGTGCTGTGATGGCCTAAGAGTCAGCATTCCCTGTGTACTATGAAGGAACATAGCTGAGCTCCCTGCACTTGAGGCTAACTTGGCTATAGGAATTGATGGCCCATGTGATGGTTGAGGGGGGTTGTTCCTCTCTCCATAGCCTGGCAATAGGGATCTCAAACTAGAAGGTGATCCACATACACGTGCTGACTCTGAAGCCACTGACACCTCAAAGGCCATAAGCATATTGACTTTGCATCCACTGACACCTCAAAGGCCACATGCATGGTGACTTTGAAGTCAATGACATCATATCATCAGCTACTACACCTGAATCATCAAGCATATACATTTCACAGTGGAGACCATGGTGACCATTAAGCTTAATATAAAAAGGTATTTACCTGGATCCTCCATTCAGCCCTCACCTAGGCAGCAAATGTATGACCTCATGGTGTCTCGCTCTGAAAAAAATGACTGGTATTTGAGTGTGTCCACCATCTGTGCCAATGAAAATAATCCTACACAATAAGGTCAGACAGGACTATTCCCAGTTTATGGTTACCAAAATGGAGAACAAGTGTATGAACACCCCCTCTAGAGACTACACCAGTGAATCCTTGCAATGGCCTGACCAAGATCCAGGCAACCAGACACAAAAACACACAAGCTCCTTCTCCAGAAAGGCTTCTTGGTATAATCAATTAAGAGTAGAGGAAAGTCCATATGTACTGAAAGTGGTATCCGTACAAAATGAGTTTCTTACACAGATCCCACAAAATGATGTAACTTAAGATGTCTATCATCTCCTACCACAGCAACAAACACCACCAGTCACCATGTGAAACCTGAACTATAAAATGTTCTTTATGAAGTTAGTGAGGAGTAGTATGGTATGAAATGTTCTATTCCCTTCACAACAAAATCAGGTGGAGTGAGAAGTAGAACTTTGTCCTCCTCCTGAAGTGGTGGCAACCTTTACTGTCCATTTGTGTTCTTTTGGGTCATGTTTGGTTTGTGGATTTTCTCCTCTGTGGACATGAATCTGTCTTTTTGAAAACCAAACCCAGGCTTCCACCTTTAATACAGCTTGACCTCAATAAATAGTTGTTAATTTAGTCCATTTCATTTGAACCATCAGCTTGTCATACTGAATGCTGCTTTTTAGGCCTTTTTGGTGCCATATCCTTTGGAACTTAATGAAACTTATTTGAGCTTTTCTAGTGATTTTTTTCAAATGTTTTTTGATGTACTACTACTCTGTGGTACTTAATACAGAATGCTGAATTTCAAACTCAGGACTAACACTCGGCACACTGTGGGCCTCTTGAACCCTCATTTTATTTTACCATCTCCAAGTACTCTGGTGAGAACTGGCTTTGTATCTGGTAACGACCACATAATAGCCCATTACCCACCCCCCACACACATACACCATCTGTGCACAAGCATATTACTCCTAGAGTAAAACAATGATGGAGGCATCAATTACCCACAGAGGAACTTAAATATACAAAGATATGTAATCCTGTCCTATATGTTGCCTCCTACTTTCTTTTGGAGAAAATTCGAGAAAGTTAGGCCATCAGATTCACCATTTATTATTCTCTGGTTCCATCCCCTTCCCAGAAGTGCTTGGATGAAGATCAAGTGAAGGAGAAAAAGGGGCAGCTTTGGATGATCTCACATGAAGCCTATCATTAAGTATGTTATCAATGCATAATGGAGTCTTTCATGTTCTGATCCTAAAACCACCAAAAGGGTGGATGACCTGAATAAACCCTTGGCATATTTAAGTGAAATCTTTTTTTTTTTTTTTTTTTTAAACAAGAAACATCTTTATTGAATTAGCACTTATGCCATAGGCAATCATACATTTATATAAATGAAAACAAACCATATTGACTTAGTTTCTGCTGCAAATGTTATACAACACTCACACTCCATCCAGTCATTGTCAGTCAAACATTACAAAACTCATTTATTTAAGTGAAATTGTGACCAAGCCTGGACTCCTTTGTCATCTCCTTCTTCTAGAAGAGCTTCACAATGCTTTGCAGCCAGATGAAGAATCTAAAGCTTTCAACCAAAAAAAAATTAAAAAAAAATCTAACTTGTTTGCCTTTTCTAACTAGAATAGTCCAGTTTCCAGGCTTTGCTGGTTTCAGGACTTTAGTTTCAGTGTCCAGAGCTATCCAGACCTTGCTGTGGTAGAGGGAGGTCCTACTGCTTACCAGTGAGAGTGGGAGCATTGTACTGCCTAACACTAGAGGAGTGGTTTCCATCTCTGAAATTGCAATTTTATTGGCAATTTTGGGCTGATTTCTATCCCTTTCAACTTTCTGTCATAAATACGTGCATTTGCGCACCACGGGGCTAAGGTTAAACTATTCCTGGTGTCAGAAAGTCTGCTCTTTGAATTTTCCCTTAGAACTAGCTAGTTTATCAGCAGTAGCACTAAAATCTGTATACCTGTGACTAGCACTTGCTCTAAAACTCGCTAATAAACACTAGGAAGCCTTAATTTGTTACAAGCACTCACCTCTCCTTGGTAATAAGGAGAAAACAGTCATAGGCATTAGACAGCCTACAACTGCAAGTACCTTGCCAAAAAGTAAGGGAAAACAGCTCTTGTACCACATAAAGAAAGCATCTAACCAGGCATGTCCAAGGGTCAGCTTCTGGTGATTTTTCCTGTCCAACTGGTGAATCTGGGCATACTTGGGCAATGCAGCAATTGCCTCATGTACACAGAAAACCCTCTCCTCCTACCACCAAACACTACAACCTGTGAAAGATGCACTTACATAGCCAAACTGGAAGCAATGATCTCTCCAGCCAAGATTGTGCTAGACAGTCAAGAGGAGAAGGTTAACACCCGCACAACACCTCAAACAACACATAGTCCTTCAAATCGCCCACAACCAAAGCCCACACATAGCAACACAAAACTCACATATGCAGAGGCTCTTAACATTAACCTGCCCAAGCAACAAGAACCTCCAAAGCTGAAACGCAAACAAACACCACCCCCAAACACAACCAAAGCATCACATAGCTCACAACACCAATTTGCCACCCAACAGCCGCCCCTAAGGCAAGACAACGTACCCAACACTTTAGTCATAGGCTGAACAAGGAGAACGTTACAGTTAGTTGCCTGTCAGGTGCCAGGATCCGCCACAAAATGCATGCACTCAAGTCATTCCACAACAGGTACAAATATGACTCTGTCATTGTCCATGTTGGAGTGAATGACTTGAGATGTACCTCCCTGGACTACATGAAAAGAGACATGGAAGAGCTCTCGGATCATGTAGCCCAGGCAGGTATGACCCTAGCCCTGAGAAGCATCCTGCCATCACCCAGAATGATACCACAGTATAAGGACAAAATGATTGACTTCAATAATTGGCTAAGCTTCTGGTGTCATTCAAAGGGGATCCAGTATCTGTTTGCCTGGGATGACATGATCGACAAACCATGATGCTTTGCAAGACATGGTTTGCACCTGTCGCTCCTGGGATTCAGGTTACTGGCTAAAGCTCTTGCCACTCCTATAGTGCCTTTTTTAGGCAAGGTTCAAAGGACAAAACTAACAACATAACCAGTACAAGCAAGCAAAATCTGAAGGTAATGCTACTCAATGCTAGAAGTCTAAACCTCAAGATGCACTCTCAAGGCTCTCCTAAAAATGGAGAACATTGATATCTGTGCAGTAACTGAGACCTGGTTCAAAGCTCCAGAGAGCACCCCTGCAATACCAGGCCACAACTCATACCACACTTTTCAGCCACCAAACCAGGACTGAAACATTAAAGCTGGAGAAGTGTCCATATTCACCAAGGATATTCATACCTCCAGGCTGGTTACCCAACACAATGCATCTGAAATTCTCCAGGTTCAACTAACACTAGGTAAGACCGCAATACAAATTGTAGCTTGCTACAGATCCCCCACCATGACCCAAGATTCTCACTACACCTTTCTAAACATACTGGAAATATTAAGCTATAACCAAACACCCTAATACTGGGTGATTTCAGCTACCCTGCCATTAACTGGGAAAACTACTCCTGTGCCAACACCTTTGCTCAACGGTTCTTGGAATTCATAAATTCCAGTGCCCTAGACCAACTAATTCATAGTCCCACCAGGGGTACCAATATTCTAGACCTGGTCATTACCAGCATGGGGGATCAATGCTCCACACCAGTGGTCACCCCCTCATTGGTCAGATCAGACCATAAGCTAATCACCCTTGACATCCACATCTCACCCCCACCCCCCCTTTAAGGAAACCTCCATACAAAAACTTCTCCAAAGTCAACTTCATGCTTCTCAAGTCAGAAGTAACAAACTTCATGACACTCATGCAGATGGGGGCTGGAAGTTCAACTGTTGAATCCTACACTAAGGTGCTGTATGAGCACATTCACTGGTGCATGGACCAAGCCATCCCAAATAGAACCAAGATACTGTCCTCCAAAAAAAGGAAGCCAATCCATTGGTCCCCTGCCATAAACAAGCTGTACAATAGAATGAAGAAACTGTTGCAGAAAAGAAGAAGAATGCAGGATTAAAAAAACTCCCTCACCAACCTCAGTAGAAAGCTGAGATCCTTCATAAAATCTTCCAAAGCTAGTTACAAAAACAAAATTGCCAAAGATTCCAAAGACAACCACAAGGCATTCTATAGCTATGTCAAAAATCTAAAAGGCAATACTCAGATCTGCACTGAGCTACTGCAGAATGGCGCTAGATATACTGATCCCAAGGATATTTCCAATATCCTAGCAGATAGATCCAGTGGCAGCTTAATCCCTCTTCTCACCCCCTAAAGGGCCCATCTCAATACAGAAAGAATGCCAAATGTTGGTAATCATGGCCACTCAGGTAAAAACCGCACTATCCAAAGCCAAGAATACAGCATCCATGGGACCAGACGACATCCTGGGCTGTGTACTGCATGAAGTACAAAATGAACTGACACCTCACGTATGTGTCATGTTTAACCATAGCCTCACCTCAGGTATCGTGCCCACAGAGTGACGCATAGCTACAGTCATCCTACTCTACAAGGGGGGATCCACTTTGGATCCCAGGAACTAGCATCCCATCAGTCTGATGAGCCTGATCTGCAAGGCCATGGAACATATTATGGAACATATAAACAAAGACATTGGCAACCTTCAAACACTGGACCCCACCCAGTTTGGGTTTGTGAAGGGCCGATCTTGCCTCCTGAACCTGATCGACTTCTTCATATCAGTCTCCAAAGCCATGGACAAGGGTAAGGTGGTTCACACAGCCTACTTGGACCTCGTCAAGGCTTTCAACACTATCCCCCACTCTGGAATCACAGATAAACTTACTAAGCTGGGCATTAATCCCTATGTCACACAATGGGTTACAAACTGGCTTACTGACAGAACACACACTGTAAAAGTAGCCAACTCCAAATCCAGCTCCAGACAAGTGACAAGTGGTGTACCGCAGGGTTCTGTCCTGGGACCACTCTTGTTTGGCATCTACTTCTCTGAAGTACAGACCAACACTAAGGAACTCTGGCTTACAAAGTTCAGAGATGACTGCAGGCTGGGAGCCATTATTGAATCTCCAAATGATGTGGATATAGTACAAAAGGGCCTTACCAAAATAGATGCCTGGTGCCAGAGCCATGGGCTCAAGCTAAATGCCAAAAAATGTATAGTTGTCCCCTTTAGGAAAAAACACGTACCTGTGAAGAACCACATAGGTGGCAGTACACTAAACACTAAAAGTATGATAAGAGACCTAGAGACACAGGTGGACAGTGGTCTCACCTTTGATAACCACATAGCCACAATAGTTAGAAAATCCTTCTATGTGGCACACTTCATCACTAAGGGCTTTTCATCCAGAAAAAAAGAGATCATTGTCCTTCTGTACTCATCCCTCATTAGATCCATTATAGAATACAATGCCTCATTTGGTATGTACCTCACAAGACATCTGCAATAACTAGAAAGCCTGCAGAAATACCTCTCAAAAAGAATCACAGGCCTAAAACAGATGCCTTATGCAGACCGTCTAAAGAAACTCCAGCTATACTCTGTCACATATTGCCTACTCAGAGGCGATCTCTGCCTAACATACAAGGCCATGTCAAACCCAAAGTTGTTGGACATGCTACACTTAAAGAAATCCCAATCCCTCCGAACCACACACTCCAGGGATCTTAGCCTTGTTATCACAATGAATAGAACATGCTGGAGAGATAGGTTTCTGACCCAGAGACTCCCCATACTCTTGAATAGGCTGCCCATACATGGCAGGCTTAGTGCCTCAATGGCCCTTTTCAAGAGGAAGCTTGACAATTGGATGGGAGATAGGAAATTCACCCCGGGGATCACATGAGTAACCCTGCTAGACAGGTGTCCAGGAAAGTAAATATTGGTGGGAAGCAATAGTCAGGGAATCGTTATGGCTAGGCTTGTATAGGCCCTAGGGCTGATAGCCTAGTACCTACCTATGAACAGACCTAGCAAGAGATGTTAATCCTCTGGCACTGGGGATTATAGCACTTGGCTGTTTGTCTCACATGTTAGGTGCAGTTTTCACTGACCCTGGGGATTATAGCACTCGGCCGTTTGTCTCATGTTAGGTGAAGTTTTCACTGACACTGGGGATTATAGCACTCGGCTGTTTGGCTCACATGTTAAGTGCAGTTTTCACTGACACTGGGGATTATAGCACTCGGCCATTTGTCTCACATGTTAGGTGCAGTTTTCACTGACACTGGGGATTATAGCACTCGGCTGTTTGTCTCACATGTTAGGTGCAGTTTTCACTGACACTGGGGATTATAGCACTCGGCTGTTTGTCTCACATGTTAGGTGCAGTTTTCACTGACACTGGGGATTATAGCACTCGGCCGTTTGTCTCACATGTTAGGTGCAGTTTTCACTGACACTGGGGATTATAGCACTCGGCCGTTTGTCTCACATGTTAGGTGCAGTTTTCACTGACACTGGGGATTATAGCACTTGGCCGTTTGTCTCAAATGTTAGGTGCAGTTTTCACTGACACTGGGGATTATAGCACTCGGCTGTTTGGCTCACATGTTAGGTGCAGTTTTCACTGACACTGGGGATTATAGCACTCGGCCGTTTGTCTCACATGTTAGGTGCAGTTTTCACTGACACTGGGGATTATAGCACTCGGCTGTTTGGCTCACATGTTAGGTGCAGTTTTCACTGACACTGGGGATTATAGCACTCGGCTGTTTGTCTCACATGTTAGGTGCAGTTTTCACTGACACTGGGGATTATAGCACTCGGCTGTTTGGCTCACATGTTAGGTGCAGTTTTCACTGACACTGGGGATTATAGCACTCGGCCGTTTGTCTCACATGTTAGGTGCAGTTTTCACTGACACTGGGGATTATAGCACTCGGCTGTTTTTCTCACATGTTAGGTGCAGTTTTCACTGACACTGGGGATTATAGCACTCGGCCGTTTGTCTCACATGTTAGGTGCAGTTTTCACTGACACTGGGGATTATAGCACTCGGCCGTTTGTTTCACATGTTAGGTGCAGTTTTCACTGACACTGGGGATTATAGCACTCGGCTGTTTGGCTCACATGTTAGGTGCAGTTTTCACTGACACTGGGGATTATAGCACTCGGCCGTTTGTCTCACATGTTAGGTGCAGTTTTCACTGACACTGGGGATTATAGCACTTCGGCTGTTTGGCTCACATGTTAGGTGCAGTTTTCACTGACACTGGGGATTATAGCACTCGGCCGTTTGTCTCACATGTTAGGTGTAGTTTTCACTGACACTGGGGATTATAGCACTTGGCTGTTTGGCTCACATGTTAGGTGCAGTTTTCACTGACACTGGGGATTATAGCACTCGGCCGTTTGCCTCACATGTTAGGTGCAGTTTTCACTGACACTGGGGATTATAGCACTCGGCCGTTTGGCTCACATGTTAGGTGCAGTTTTCACTGACACTGGGGATTATAGCACTCGGCCGTTTGTCTCACATGTTAGGTGCAGTTTTCACTGACACTGGGGATTATAGCACTCGGCTGTTTGTCTCACATGTTAGGTGCAGTTTTCACTGACACTGGGGATTATAGCACTCGGCCGTTTGTCTCACATGTTAGGTGCAGTTTTCACTGACACTGGGGATTATAGCACTCGGCCATTTGTCTCACATGTTAGGTGCAGTTTTCACTGACACTGGGGATTATAGCACTCGGCCGTTTGTCTCACATGTTAGGTGCAGTTTTCACTGACACTGGGGATTATAGCACTTTCGGCCTTTTGTCTCACATGTTAGGTGCAGTTTTCACTGACACTGGGGATTATAGCACTCGGCCGTTTGTCTCACATGTTAGGTGCAGTTTTCACTGACACTGGGGATTATAGCACTCGGCCGTTTGTCTCACATGTTAGGTGCAGTTTTCACTGACACTGGGGATTATAGCACTCGGCCGTTTGTCTCACATGTTAGGTGCAGTTTTCACTGACACTGGGGATTATAGCACTCGGCCGTTTGTCTCACATGTTAGGTGCAGTTTTCACTGACACTGGGGATTATAGCACTCGGCCGTTTGTCTCACATGTTAGGTGCAGTTTTCACTGACACTGGGGATTATAGCACTCGGCCGTTTGTCTCACATGTTAGGTGCAGTTTTCACTGACACTGGGGATTATAGCACTCGGCCGTTTGTCTCACATGTTAGGTGCAGTTTTCACTGACACTGGGGATTATAGCACTCGGCCGTTTGTCTCACATGTTAGGTGCAGTTTTCACTGACACTGGGGATTATAGCACTCGGCCGTTTGTCTCACATGTTAGGTGCAGTTTTCACTGACACTGGGGATTATAGCACTCGGCCGTTTGTCTCACATGTTAGGTGCAGTTTTCACTGACACTGGGGATTATAGCACTTTCGGCCGTTTGTCTCACATGTTAGGTGCAGTTTTCACTGACACTGGGGATTATAGCACTCGGCTGTTTGTCTCACATGTTAGGTGCAGTTTTCACTGACACTGGGGATTATAGCACTCGGCCGTTTGTCTCACATGTTAGGTGCAGTTTTCACTGACACTGGGGATTATAGCACTTTCGGCCGTTTGTCTCACATGTTAGGTGCAGTTTTCACTGACACTGGGGATTATAGCACTCGGCCGTTTGTCTCACATGTTAGGTGCAGTTTTCACTGACACTGGGGATTATAGCACTCGGCCGTTTGTCTCACATGTTAGGTGCAGTTTTCACTGACACTGGGGATTATAGCACTCGGCCGTTTGTCTCACATGTTAGGTGCAGTTTTCACTGACACTGGGGATTATAGCACTCGGCCGTTTGTCTCACATGTTAGGTGCAGTTTTCACTGACACTGGGGATTATAGCACTTTCGGCCGTTTGTCTCACATGTTAGGTGCAGTTTTCACTGACACTGGGGATTATAGCACTCGGCCGTTTGTCTCACATGTTAGGTGCAGTTTTCACTGACACTGGGGATTATAGCACTCGGCCGTTTGTCTCACATGTTAGGTGCAGTTTTCACTGACACTGGGGATTATAGCACTCGGCTGTTTGTCTCACATGTTAGGTGCAGTTTTCACTGACACTGGGGATTATAGCACTCGGCCATTTGTCTCACATGTTAGGTGCAGTTTTCACTGACACTGGGGATTATAGCACTCGGCCGTTTGTCTCACATGTTAGGTGCAGTTTTCACTGACACTGGGGATTATAGCACTCGGCTGTTTGTCTCACATGTTAGGTGCAGTTTTCACTGACACTGGGGATTATAGCACTCGGCCGTTTGTCTCACATGTTAGGTGCAGTTTTCACTGACACTGGGGATTATAGCACTCGGCCGTTTGTCTCACATGTTAGGTGCAGTTTTCACTGACACTGGGGATTATAGCACTCGGCCGTTTGTCTCACATGTTAGGTGCAGTTTTCACTGACACTGGGGATTATAGCACTCGGCCGTTTGTCTCACATGTTAGGTGCAGTTTTCACTGACACTGGGGATTATAGCACTCGGCCGTTTGTCTCACATGTTAGGTGCAGTTTTCACTGACACTGGGGATTATAGCACTCGGCCGTTTGTCTCACATGTTAGGTGCAGTTTTCACTGACACTGGGGATTATAGCACTCGGCCGTTTGTCTCACATGTTAGGTGCAGTTTTCACTGACACTGGGGATTATAGCACTCGGCCGTTTGTCTCACATGTTAGGTGCAGTTTTCACTGACACTGGGGATTATAGCACTTTCGGCCGTTTGTCTCACATGTTAGGTGCAGTTTTCACTGACACTGGGGATTATAGCACTCGGCCGTTTGTCTCACATGTTAGGTGCAGTTTTCACTGACACTGGGGATTATAGCACTCGGCCGTTTGTCTCACATGTTAGGTGCAGTTTTCACTGACACTGGGGATTATAGCACTCGGCCGTTTGTCTCACATGTTAGGTGCAGTTTTCACTGACACTGGGGATTATAGCACTCGGCCGTTTGTCTCACATGTTAGGTGCAGTTTTCACTGACACTGGGGATTATAGCACTCGGCCGTTTGTCTCACATGTTAGGTGCAGTTTTCACTGACACTGGGGATTATAGCACTCGGCCGTTTGTCTCACATGTTAGGTGCAGTTTTCACTGACACTGGGGATTATAGCACTCGGCCGTTTGTCTCACATGTTAGGTGCAGTTTTCACTGACACTGGGGATTATAGCACTCGGCCGTTTGTCTCACATGTTAGGTGCAGTTTTCACTGACACTGGGGATTATAGCACTCGGCCGTTTGTCTCACATGTTAGGTGCAGTTTTCACTGACACTGGGGATTATAGCACTCGGCCGTTTGTCTCACATGTTAGGTGCAGTTTTCACTGACACTGGGGATTATAGCACTCGGCCGTTTGTCTCACATGTTAGGTGCAGTTTTCACTGACACTGGGGATTATAGCACTCGGCTGTTTGTCTCACATGTTAGGTGCAGTTTTCACTGACACTGGGGATTATAGCACTCGGCCGTTTGTCTCACATGTTAGGTGCAGTTTTCACTGACACTGGGGATTATAGCACTCGGCCGTTTGTCTCACATGTTAGGTGCAGTTTTCACTGACACTGGGGATTATAGCACTCGGCCGTTTGTCTCACATGTTAGGTGCAGTTTTCACTGACACTGGGGATTATAGCACTCGGCCGTTTGTCTCACATGTTAGGTGCAGTTTTCACTGACACTGGGGATTATAGCACTCGGCTGTTTGTCTCACATGTTAGGTGCAGTTTTCACTGACACTGGGGATTATAGCACTCGGCCGTTTGTCTCACATGTTAGGTGCAGTTTTCACTGACACTGGGGATTATAGCACTCGGCTGTTTGGCTCACATGTTAGGTGCAGTTTTCACTGACACTGGGGATTATAGCACTCGGCCGTTTGTCTCACATGTTAGGTGCAGTTTTCACTGACACTGGGGATTATAGCACTTTCGGCTGTTTGGCTCACATGTTAGGTGCAGTTTTCACTGACACTGGGGATTATAGCACTCGGCCGTTTGTCTCACATGTTAGGTGCAGTTTTCACTGACACTGGGGATTATAGCACTCGGCTGTTTGGCTCACATGTTAGGTGCAGTTTTCACTGACACTGGGGATTATAGCACTCGGCTGTTTGTCTCACATGTTAGGTGCAGTTTTCACTGACACTGGGGATTATAGCACTCGGCCGTTTGTCTCACATGTTAGGTGCAGTTTTCACTGACACTGGGGATTATAGCACTCGGCTGTTTGTCTCACATGTTAGGTGCAGTTTTCACTGACACTGGGGATTATAGCACTTTCGGCTGTTTGTCTCACATGTTAGGTGCAGTTTTCACTGACACTGGGGATTATAGCACTCGGCCGTTTGTCTCACATGTTAGGTGCAGTTTTCACTGACACTGGGGATTATAGCACTCGGCTGTTTGTCTCACATGTTAGGTGCAGTTTTCACTGACACTGGGGATTATAGCACTCGGCCGTTTGTCTCACATGTTAGGTGCAGTTTTCACTGACACTGGGGATTATAGCACTCGGCCGTTTGTCTCACATGTTAGGTGCAGTTTTCACTGACACTGGGGATTATAGCACTTTCGGCCGTTTGTCTCACATGTTAGGTGCAGTTTTCACTGACACTGGGGATTATAGCACTTTCGGCCGTTTGTCTCACATGTTAGGTGCAGTTTTCACTGACACTGGGGATTATAGCACTCGGCCGTTTGTCTCACATGTTAGGTGCAGTTTTCACTGACACTGGGGATTATAGCACTCGGCTGTTTGTCTCACATGTTAGGTGCAGTTTTCACTAATGGCGATTATAGCACTCGGCTGTTTGTCTCACATGTTAGGTGCAGTTTTCACTGACACTGGGGATTATAGCACTTTCGGCCGTTTGTCTCACATGTTAGGTGCAGTTTTCACTGACACTGGGGATTATAGCACTCGGCCGTTTGTCTCACATGTTAGGTGCAGTTTTCACTGACACTGGGGATTATAGCACTCGGCCGTTTGTCTCACATGTTAGGTGCAGTTTTCACTGACACTGGGGATTATAGCACTCGGCCGTTTGTCTCACATGTTAGGTGCAGTTTTCACTGACACTGGGGATTATAGCACTTTCGGCCGTTTGTCTCACATGTTAGGTGCAGTTTTCACTGACACTGGGGATTATAGCACTCGGCCGTTTGTCTCACATGTTAGGTGCAGTTTTCACTGACACTGGGGATTATAGCACTCGGCCGTTTGTCTCACATGTTAGGTGCAGTTTTCACTGACACTGGGGATTATAGCACTCGGCCGTTTGTCTCACATGTTAGGTGCAGTTTTCACTGACACTGGGGATTATAGCACTTTCGGCCGTTTGTCTCACATTTTAGGTGCAGTTTTCACTGACACTGGGGATTATAGCACTCGGCCGTTTGTCTCACATGTTAGGTGCAGTTTTCACTAACACTGGGGATTATAGCACTCGGCCGTTTGTCTCACATGTTAGGTGCAGTTTTCACTAATGGTGATTATAGCACTCGGCTGTTTGTCTCACATGTTAGGTGCAGTTTTCACTGACACTGGGGATTATAGCACTCGGCCGTTTGTCTCACATGTTAGGTGCAGTTTTCACTGACACTGGGGATTATAGCACTCGGCCGTTTGTCTCACATGTTAGGTGCAGTTTTCACTGACACTGGGGATTATAGCACTCGGCCGTTTGTCTCACATGTTAGGTGCAGTTTTCACTAATGGCGATTATAGCACTCGGCCGTTTGTCTCGCATGTTAGGTGCAGTTTTCACTGACACTGGGGATTATAGCACTCGGCCGTTTGTCTCACATGTTAGGTGCAGTTTTCACTGACACTGGGGATTATAGCACTCGGCCGTTTGTCTCACATGTTAGGTGCAGTTTTCACTGACACTGGGGATTATAGCACTCGGCCGTTTGTCTCGCATGTTAGGTGCAGTTTTCACTGACACTGGGGATTATAGCACTCGGCCGTTTGTCTCACATGTTAGGTGCAGTTTTCACTAATGGCGATTATAGCACTCGGCCGTTTGTCTCACATGTTAGGTGCAGTTTTCACTGACACTGGGGATTATAGCACTCGGCCGTTTGTCTCACATGTTAGGTGCAGTTTTCACTGACACTGGGGATTATAGCACTCGGCCGTTTGTCTCACATGCTAGGTGCAGTTTTCACTAACACTGGGGATTATAGCACTCGGCCGTTTGTCTCACATGTTAGGTGCAGTTTTCACTGACACTGGGGATTATAGCACTCGGCCGTTTGTCTCACATGTTAGGTGCAGTTTTCACTGACACTGGGGATTATAGCACTCGGCCGTTTGTCTCACATGTTAGGTGCAGTTTTCACTAACACTGGGGATTATAGCACTCGGCCGTTTGTCTCACATGTTAGGTGCAGTTTTCACTGACACTGGGGATTATAGCACTCGGCCGTTTGTCTCACATGTTAGGTGCAGTTTTCACTAATGGCGATTATAGCACTCGGCCGTTTGTCTCACATGTTAGGTGCAGTTTTCACTAATGGCGATTATAGCACTCAGCCGTTTGTCTCACATGTTAGGTGCAGTTTTCACTAACACTGGGGATTATAGCACTCGGCCGTTTGTCTCACATGTTAGGTGCAGTTTTCACTGACACTGGGGATTATAGCACTCGGCCGTTTGTCTCACATGTTAGGTGCAGTTTTCACTAACACTGGGGATTATAGCACTCAGCCGTTTGTCTCACATGTTAGGTGCAGTTTTCACTGACACTGGGGATTATAGCACTCGGCCGTTTGTCTCACATGTTAGGTGCAGTTTTCACTGACACTGGGGATTATAGCACTCAGCCGTTTGTCTCACATGTTAGGTGCAGTTTTCAATGACACTGGGGATTATAGCACTCGGCTGTTTGTCTCGCATGTTAGGTGCAGTTTTCACTAACACTGGGGATTATAGCACTCGGCTGTTTGTCTCACATGTTAGGTGCAGTTTTCACTGACACTGGGGATTATAGCACTCGGCCGTTTGTCTCACATGTTAGGTGCAGTTTTCACTGACACTGGGGATTATAGCACTCGGCCGTTTGTCTCACATGTTAGGTGCAGTTTTCACTGACACTGGGGATTATAGCACTCGGCCGTTTGTCTCACATGTTAGGTGCAGTTTTCACTGACACTGGGGATTATAGCACTCGGCCGTTTGTCTCACATGTTAGGTGCAGTTTTCACTGACACTGGGGATTATAGCACTCGGCCGTTTGTCTCACATGTTAGGTGCAGTTTTCACTAATGGCGATTATAGCACTCGGCCGTTTGTCTCACATGTTAGGTGCAGTTTTCACTAATGCTAATGTACTGAAGAATCATTCAAGTCTCCCTGAGTCTGCAGTCATGAAGAAGCTGGTTAGGACTATAACTACAGTGTTCACAGGGGGCTACAACTAGTATTCTGCAGTATTTTGTTAATGCTGATACAATAGCTAATGCTGCAAGCTGAGGAATGTGTCTAAGTCGGCGACTCAAAGACTCTCCTCCCTCATAGGGGAACTCAGGTAGTCCATCCAGGATGTCCAGTAAAAGACAGAATTCCTGTTTGAGAGTCATACCAGGATTTTGCTGACAATATATTTTTTTAATGAATCCATTTCAACTCTCTCCAACTCTTTCTTTTTTCAAGAATACTGACACTCCTGCAGACCAAGGAAGGCAGGCCCTCAAACATAATATGGTCTTGTCCCTTTGATGGCAAATGCAAGTGGATGACTATGGTAGCCCAAAATATATAGTCTTGGCTACCATCCAGTGCTGTCAATAGGAGTGTTCATTTTTGCTGTAGCATGAATGCAATCAGAAGGGACTGGTGGGTTTAAATGTGATCAACTGGGCTACATCTTGGAGTACTTGGGTTCTCTCCCAGAATGGGCTTCACTCAGACACCCAACTGTTCAAACATAACCCTTTGGAAAGGCTAAGACCTTATTACCTGTGTTATGTTACCTATGTTATGTTAAAATCACTGAGCTGTTTATATGTTTCTTTGTGAATACTCCTTCATTGTTTCCTTATCTTAGTTCAAAGTGCTTTGGTATTGGTTTCAGGCACAGCAGGCATGCATCCTGTGATAATTCACCACATAGAGATTTGACAAGATCTGTATGGTCATGATGCCTATGCACAAATCAAGGCAGACCTGATCCTGAGATGATTTATCTTGTGACGATGCAATGAGATCTTAAGGAAGGATGCCTGCATTCATAGCATCCTGATCTCTTGCCATTATATCTTGAAAAATATTCCTTGACTTAAGATACCTTCCTTGTTTTTGCAGCATATATATGAAGAAAGGGTTAACATGAGTCTGAAAATGGACTTGTACTACCTCATGTTACTAAAACACACATTAAGAATAGATTATATTATTTAATTTTCTCACAGATTTACACATACATTTGTCTTTACTAGGAGCAGGTCAATACTGACTCAGGGAATAGATCAAATGTTTAGTCACCGCCAAGCATACCTCTCAAGTGTACCTCATTACGAGGAACGTACCTCATTTGGGGTCTTAAAAAGTTCATGTTCCTCCAAGTTCCTCAAATGTTCCACATTGAAAGGCTATGTCACACATTCAGTGTTTGGAATTTTTTTAGTGAAATCCATTGTAAATAGAAATTAATCATATTAATTAATTAACATATCTTCTTTATAAGTAAAACCAGCATAGTTTAACCATCCTATGACATTCCTAGTTGAAGCTGTTAGTAAGCCATTAGTATGTGTTCCACATTTTGCCCATTTGTTCCACTTTATGAGAGCTAGTGCTCCTCATTTTAGAGACTGAAGGCTGAGAGCTATGCCGCCAAGTTTTATTACTGCCATTATCTTTCTGATATTTCAGGCAGACCTCAGCAAAAAAGGAAACAACAGCACAACTGCTGTGACTCTTTTTCTTGCAGTAGGTCTTGCGATGCCAGACATAGCTAGCACCTTTTGCACTCATTTGAATACAATATGTAGAGGATTATAAGTTGAGGATTATAAGGTATACAGTTATAACCAACTTATTATGCATTCAAAATACGGAGGTCAAGAAATGTCAGTGTTTGAGCAGAGTGAAGAGAAGTTCAAGGGGTGAATCTTGACATCCATGTCGAAAATGCATGCTAAGAGTTATTTATGGTCAGAATGATCTGATGATAATTCTTTGTAGTGAACAGCGATTGATCTGCTCCGCATACTACCAGTAACAGATAATAAAGGGCAGGAGTGCAACATGTTTTGCAGCTTTGCTTCTGCCTGCTGTTTGTCTGGCTGGGCTAAGTGTGTGTCTAATGAAAAAACAGCTTTAAAAGCTGTCAGATACCTCACTCTGCCACGATCTGTGCAACAGCAAAGTATAAAACAGCTTTCAAATGAGCATGATATCTCACTAAACACCTTTCTTACATCAGAAAGGTGCTTAATAAGGTTTTATTTTTCTCATATTTAGAAAGAAATAGTGCTATTCCACTTGCTGCAATTGAATTAGTTTTCCAGCTATAAGGTATATTAATATACTAACAGATCAGTTTTATCCAGCAATTAAAAATAAATTACAGTATATGTGAACATACACGGTGTGTATGTATGTGTGTGTGTGTGTGTGTGTGTGTGTGTGTGTGTGTGTGTGTGTGTGTGTGTGTGTTTGTGGGCCAATGACGATAAGTCCGAAGACCTAAAAACCAAAAAAATGCAGCATGATATATAAATGTGGGAGCATTAATAAACAGAATGACTGTACACTAGAAACAGTTTTCAAATGATTGGCAGCATACTGCACTTATATTAGTGGTTTTGATATGGCTGCCCCTGAAAGGGTGCTACTTCCAAAATGCCTCCCTTATTACACAGTTTATAATTTTCTTCATCATTTTCAGTATCTATGGCAACCCAAACAGTATTTGTGCAATTTTGAATATACACATGCATAATTCTGCAGGACTTTACATTTCTAATCATGCTTGGAACATCTACCCACTAAGAAATACCATGGTATGGAACTCTTTATATTAAAACAAGCTTTTCAAATATACAGTTTAAGCCAACATCTGCTTATAGTTAATGAGCTGTTGTGAATGTTTCCTTGCAACTTGAAGTCAAGGGCACAAAATGCTGTTAAAGCAGCTTCCGTCAGATGTTTTCATATTACTGATAAACTGTGAACAGCATAACATTTGTAATTTTTTTCAAGCGTTTTACAAATGAGGACTGCTGCAACCATAAGCAAATAACTGAAGATAACTGTTAGAAAATGAGAAGCAGATAATGGTGCAAAGCATAACGATGGGATCTTCTTGATGTGACTGACATTGAGATCTCGGCATCTCAACCACATTGTCCCACTGCGCCATCTAACCAAATGGAATATATAAACAGGGGGTGTACCTCTGTACCTCCCAATGTGGGAGCTATGTCTCCACATCAGCAAACATGATATATCCTACCTCTCAGACTGTACCAGCTCAGATGTCAATGTGATCTCAGTAGTTAATTTTAAAGACTGGGGGTGTTAGGTCATTGCAATCATATTAGTAGACCTTGATGACGCAGCCCCTCTATATAACCAAAAAACAGAATGTACATTAAGATTTAATTAAATGTACTGTGGCACAAAGACTCTGGAACGCAGACATAACGCAATACCTTTTATCCGGCAAGCAGGAAAGCAAGGATGTGCCTTCCTATCTGGGGACAAATGAAAACATCAGTACTGCATCTAATATCAGTAACTTAACTTCCAATAACAGGATCCTGCTAGCCCAGAAGCTCAAGAAATTGCAAAACGTATGTTGGGCCAATAAAAGTTATTACATCAGGTCTTTTGTTCTAGTGTCTTTTTGTTTTCCGATACTGGACCAATATAGCATTTCCCTATTTTTTTCTATGTATCATGACAGAAAGATCATTTGCCATTGCCAGTGGGTGACTCAAACACTGATGAGCCAAAACACTCAAAGATGTAGTACATCTCATGATCATATGTAACACAACAGATACAACAGGCATTTCAAAGCATAGGTGGATGTAACAGGTTCTTACTCTGAAAATGACCAACACTGTAAATGACTTACCACCACTAGAGGCATTTTGGAGTACTACAGCTACAAGGGGGAATCCTTGGACTTCAATTCATTGCACAGATATCTCCTAGCCAACACAGACCCACTGTCAACCTTGTTGCATAGCACAGCGTGTGGAATACAAGTCAGAAAAGGCTTTACTTTAGGGTAGTCCTGAAGTGGGTTAGATGCCCTGCTGTGCTACGCAACACACCATACAAGCCCAACTCATATCTGCTTGCATACACATTGCATAACTTCAAAACTATGATAAGGAGCAGGAACCACCTAAAATCCTTTATTCCACAGTAGTACAATTGTGCAGTTAAGCGCTTTCAACTGGAACCCAGTCTTCTTCAGAACCATTTGAAGATGCACATAACCATGTATATATAGTCAGAGCAAGTCAATCAAATTAAAAAAGTCCGCCAAAACTCTAAAAGGTAAAGCACTCATAAAACAACACATCCCTAATACTTACTACTAATGTTACAATACTGTAACCATAAAATAGTTTTGGAGTTGTTGGTTCACTTTTTTTTACATTGCATAACTTAGCAATTCATGAGGGATGTTGCTTATGCAACTCATTTAAATACAACAGGGACTGTGCAACAGTGTATGCACTTTATACATTTTGTGTACATATGTGCAACCAGGTGAAATGTATTGTGCAGTGCAACTCACAGCACAGGGGTGAGACCCAGTCATAAACTACTGATTAGTGCATGTTGCAAAGTTTACATGTCATGTCAGAGGTTGACAGTGCACTTAAGAGATGTCTCACTGCTGCAGGTGGCAGATGACAAGGCTGCACAACATGTTCAGCTTGCCCTGTGTGTACTGATTTCTGCCTGTTTAAGAACCGCACCTGATACAACAAGGTGGACAACAAATATAATGCCAGATTATATAGTTTCAAAATGTGCTGTGCAAGCTGAATGTGACATCACACTGACTCGATTCAGCTACTGAATTTTAAGCAGCCACACTGTGCTTTGGAGAAGGTAGGCAACTCCTTTACGCAAGCCACTGCTTTCGTATCTCTCTCCCTCCCCACACATATTTATACACATATTTACATCTGTACAAATATTATGAAAAAATTTAGTTTGTACAGCTCATTTAAAAACATTAACAAAAAAGTTTCAAAACTAGAGAATAAAAAGTTGTAAAAATCTGCATACAAATCACAGCATGAATTAAATTACAGTCTGAGTTACCACATCTAAGACAGACATAAACGTACAATATCTACCCTCATGTACCCAAAATGTTTTAACAATAGGACTCTCAGTGACAGCAAACTGCATTTTCCATTAATGCTATCTGTAAGGGAGGCTTGTGTCTCCCTAAATGCTCATCCCAGTTAGTACTGAAATACAGTTGGCAAAGGGATCATTGTTTCAAACTAAAATAGTACTGACAGCCTTAAGATGTATACTTTCACTCATGGCAGGAAGAGTTACAATAGATGGAATCGCTTCAATAATGGGTCAAAGCTCATCTTCCAAATTTACTGATTCTTCTCTGTTTGTAACTTCTTGTTTCCTCTGTTTGATCAATATCTCCAAAGACTTTTTCATTTTATTCACAGAGCTAAGTAGTGCCTGCAACATGTTGTCCTTAGTCTCTGACACTGCATGTATAGTCAAATCAGGTAGATCTTCTCTGTTCACACTCATCATCGGACAGTCTTAATAAAGTAAACCAAAACCAAACACAAATAAGACCATTCTGTCAATGGTAAAAAACTCAGATAATACACAACCACTGTATTAAGAGTGCAGTGAGTAACACAACTGTAATTCAGTACAATCTGAGGAACTATCTAAATATGAGTTTAAGGGGTCCTTGTACCAAACCTGAAAAGTATCTAAAGAAGTTTCATTCCCTTGTCATAGAAAATAAATACTTTGAGCATTGCATAGACTTGCACACTGTTTCTGAAGGACTTCAGTTCTTCAAATGCCCTAATGGAACCTGCACTAATGATACTGAGGTAGTTGATAATTTTAATAAAGTGGGGCTAGTTTTTTTTTTTTTTTTTTGGAAATGCTTATTGAGAACAATATTGGAACGTTGAATTAGCTAAGAGAAAAAGTTATTAAGGTTGATCCACAAATCCACCTTATGCTGAGTTATGCTGAGGAATATGCGTGAGTTGCAGTCTGATAACATCTTGTTAATTTTACAGAGTTTTGAAAAAAATGATCATCCTTTGAAAAGAGAAGCTGCTGCAGAGGGACAAATTAGCATACGATACATGGTCGGCTTACCAGCATTTTTATCCTAAATCTAAAATCAAAAAGGGATCTATGGTTGAAAATAATATCTCATCCTTAAGAGCAGAGCAGGAAGGCTCTGATTCTGCTGTTACTGGTTCAAACTCCCTATGCTCATCCTCTCGTGCACTGTTTGAAGTCATTCATTCAATCCTGAAGTTATTTGGCATAGCGTAAATAAGTTCAACAGGTGAAAAAGCATGCTAAATGTTTCTTTTAACTCCTGCTTTATCCCCCTGGTCATAATTCTTTTCCAGAAGAGAATTTTTCAGAAGTAAGACCGAAGAGAACATTTTGCAGGAGAAAATGGAGTTGGTCACAAAACCAGAGAGGGAGAGGATGAGGACAGAACCCAATAGACTGATTAACGGACAAAGTGTGAGTTCAAATGTTAAAGTATTTAACTTGTCTAGTTTTCCATTAAATTCTGTTCATGCTCACATTCTAGAGCTAGAATTGAACTTTATACCTGCCCACAGGTTGAACTTTGCAAAGACTTTTTGGAACTTTAAGTTTTTTTATCAGAAAATGTAATTTACATTTTTTTATTACATGATGTTGGGCTTACCAAAAATGTTAGTAAAGCCATCAGTGTTTAATCCTGTTTTAAATAATACACTAAAAGTTTTTGAAAAAGCATGTGAGTGCAATATTAGGGTTATTTTAAATAGAAAATGTAAAAATAAATGTTTTAATTTAAACAAAGAGGAAAGAGCTGCCTTGCTAGAATTTAAACTGAACACTGATTTAAGACTTATGAAGGCTGACAAGGGTGGAGGATGGTAGTTATGGATGTAACAGATTATATTGCAGCTATGGAAAATATGTTAGCTAATACTGATGAGTATTTAGTGGTTTCTGTTAATGGCATTCAAAAAAGTTTATTTGATTTATTCTGTTTTATATGAATGTCTTATGAGCAATGTTATTGATTTTGAGATTGTATGAGTTTTTAAGGATAGAAAATCCTGGAATAGGGTTCCTGTTTGGGATCATTAAAATTCACGAGAGTGTTACCACCCCCCCCCCTTTAGGTCAATAGTATCTGCTCCAGAGAGTATCACTTAGGGCATTTCAGTGTGAGTTGATACCCTTCTCGATCATTTTGTTCAAAAATTACCCTCCTATGTAAAAGACTCCTGGGATTTTTGGACAAATTACGTGACTTTAATCAAGAATACGATTATAGTGATGACAGAACTTAATCTGTGGTTGTGTTTCTGACTATTTTCTTAATACAGTGGTTTTTGCACTGTTTGAGTTTTTTTACCATTGTTGGAATGGTCTTATTTGTGTTTGGTTTTAGTCACATCATTCAGTACTGAAGGAGCACTAGCAGTGTTCTCCATTAAGTGCATTTTCTCAAAACTCAGTTCTAAAATTAGTGTGTGGAGATTTGATTTATTAGACTTAACAATATCTTCATTTTGCCACCTGCCTATCAGGGCTAGCTAAGACAGCAAGTAACTCAAAAGTATCCAATAAAGTCAGCTTTTTTCATAGCCTCATCAGCCCCTTAGGTAACCAAATCCACACCACGGCTAAAAATGTAGTTATTGAAAATGGTTTCTACTTTCTAATTACTAATGCAAGGGTTTAGTAACAACTACAAGATAGCCACAGTCACACTACCACAGCACAACTCCTAGATGGATTTTTAAAGTTTAAACTCTTCTCCCAAATACATGCAAGGGCAGCTAAAATACGGTTTAGTAAACTTTTCACTTTTAACCATAGTTCTCAAGCTGTCAAAATTCATTCAAAGCAGATCTTTATTTTTTTCTGCAAATTTTCCTAGATACAGGATGGATCTGATTAAGGTATTGGGAAAAGAAATGCAGAATCCAACACCATTTATCATCTCCCTTCTAACAAGATATATAGAAATTAAAACTAAATTAACTCATGTGGTATGGAATGTCGCACTTCTAGCAGCCTACACACAGTCTGCATTCCAGATCAATTCCTTAAAAATAAACTTAAAGCATGAGAGAGGTAAATGTAAATATTTTCTGAACAGTAAAAGCTATTAAAACTACACAAATAGCAATGTTATAAGTAAGTAATATTTATTACAATGGTAATAATCAGTAAATTCATAGTCTTTCCATAAATACTATAATATATTATAATGCACACAAATCCCAAATTATATTTTCTGCTAAACTTTCACAAACAAATTCTCATATCCTGGAAACAGAACAACCCTAGACATAGACTGTTAGAACATTTTTGTTAACCAGACATAAGCTTTCACATAAGAAAATCCTCTGAGTGCGCCTTTACTAAAATATTTACAGAACTTTGCAATTACTATTTAACTGCAGCCTTCAAACATGCCTCATGAATGGAGAAAGACAACAGTCATCCCTCTGCACAAAGGTGAGCCATCTACATACCCTGGAAATTAGAGACCAATAAGACTCACTGGTCTTATATGTAAAGCCATGGAAACTATTATCATGGAAATGATCAACCTAGATATAGTTAACCTCCAGACACTGGACCTGACCCAGTTTGGTTTCATAAAGGGGAGATCATGTCTACTCAACCTGATGGACTTCTTTGAGAATGTCTCCAAAGCAATGGATGAGGGCAAAATCATTCACACTGCTTACCTTGACCTGGCCAAGGCATTTGACACAATACCTCACACGCGCATTGTTGACAAACTCAAGAGGTTAAGTACAAACCCATGTGTCACCCAGTGGATAGCCAACTGGCTCAGAGACAGGACCCAGGAAGTTAGAATTGGGTAGTCCACCTCTACAAACAGGCCAGTCACAAGTGGAGTCCCTCAGGGATCAGTCCTTGGACCGCACCTTTTTGACATTTATTTCTCAGAAGTCAAGGCCAATGTCAGTGTTCTCTGGCTGACTAACTTTGCAGTTGATTGCAAATTAGGAGCTGTCATTAAATCTCACACTGACACAAATGTTCTCCAGGATGGACTGACACAGACAAACTGGTGTCAGAGTCATGGACTAAAACTAAATGCCAAGAAATGCATAAAAGTATCCTTTGGAAAGTCATCCATCCCTGGTAACTATCATATTGACAATACACCCCTTAAAGTTGACCCAGTAGTCAGGGACTTAGGAACACACATTGATAGTAATCTAACCTTTGATCATTGTGTGTCTACAGTGGTGAGGAAATCATTCTATGTTGCGCAAATTATAAACAAAGGTATGGCATCTAAGTCCAAGTCCAAGGAAGTCATAGTTCCACTGTATTCGGCATTCATCAGACCTATTATTCAGTACAATACCACCTTTGGTATGTACCTAACCAGGCATATCTAACAACTGGAATGTCCATGGAGGTTCCTCACTAAAGGAATACAGAGCATAAGTAATATGTCCGATGCAGACTGCCTCAAGGCCCTATCCTTGTATTCTGTCTCCTAAAGGCTTTTGAGGGGAGATCTATACCTGGCATACAGGGCATTGTCAGACCCCACTCTGATGGATATCCTTCATATCCACAAAACAAACAGTACCAGAATTACCCATTCTAAAGACTTAAACCTTGCCTGTGATATAAATAGGACCTGCTGGAGAGATAGGTATGTATTTCAGAGATTACCCCATCTATGGAACAGACTCCCCATCCATGTGAAGCAGAATTCCTCCTTAATCCAATCCAAATGCAACTTGGACAATTAGATGGGAAACCGGAAATTCATCCCTGGCTTGGCACCTATGTCTCTGATGCAAATGGGTAACCTGTAAATGGTTAATCTCCCAACCCCCTGCTTACACTTATCAAGGGCATCAGAACTCGTCAGAGATTTGGAATGCATGGCTAGGCTTAAAAAGGCTCTTGTGGTCATTAGCCTAGTAAACACCTATGAACCTAAATATGAAAATATATGCTTAAATGTATAATTAGCAATGTAAATAACACTGATTATCTCTCAAATTAAGCAACTTACAGGGAAACTATCAATAATGGTTTTCTTCAGCAACATCTAAGGTCTCGCCAGATGTCAGTCAACAGCTTATAAGTCACTTGGCTTTTGGAGAATTAAATACATCTGGAATTATTATTCTCATAATCACTAACAAGTGACTAGCAACATGTCAGACTATGCGTGTGACATAAATGGACATTGACAATGAATGCTCCTGTCTTCCACCATGGGATATTACACCATAGTCCTCAATAATATGCAAGTTTCCCAGTTATGAAAATATAAATAAAAGTACAAAAATGTACAAATAGTGATTCATTTCTGTACTGCAAGACATCCAAGATTAACGGTCTTAGCGTCATTTTGTCATTGACTCCTTGCACTTTCTAATACTGCCTATTATTATCTAGTAAGCTGTTTAGAAAAAGAAAGACCCCAAAACAGACCCGATGCCATAAGGAGCTATGATGTGAAATGGAAATATACAAAGAGGCACTATAGGTCTGACTAAATTAACTGTGCACAAAACAGAAGATTTTTAAATGTGATTTTTTTTTTTACCCACACTGGTTAAGTGTTTTCTAAAAACTAAGATGTTCAATCCTACATTTGGTCACTAGTCAAAATGTAGATAGAGTCCACTCTGAGGCCACACCCCTCAAAGGTAAACAAGCCAATCCTCCGGCTTCCTATAGAGACCAATCAAGGAAGGACCCATGGTTAACACCACTCCCTCTTTTTCTCAAAATGCAGTTATAAAGAACAGCTCAATGTTGTAAACCTATTGAGCAGCACTCATCCATCCTGCATTAGAAACTGAAATTGTCCCAGGCTGCGTCTTACACGAGCTCCAAGAAGAACTGAACCCTCACATAAAGTCACTGTTCAATCTCAGCCTTACTACAATGAATGGCGTACAGCAACAGTGATCCCACTCCACAAAGGTGGTGCCACAACGGACCCCAGAAACTATCACCCTATAAGCCTGACTAGCCTGGTCTGCAAAGCTATGGAGTGTATCATCATGGAACTCATAAACAAAGACACTGGGAACCTCCAAACACTGGATCCTACCCAATTTGGCTTTGTTAAGGGAAGATCCTGCCTCTTGAACCTGGTCGACTTCTTTGAAACTGTCACCAAGGCCATAGATGAAGGGAGGTAAACCAGTTACAAGTGGCATCCCACAAGGCTCAGTCCTGGGACCTCTCTTGTTTGGTATATATTTCTCTGAGGTACATGCTAACACAGGAGGACCATGGCTGACCAAGTTCGCAGATGACTGCAAGCTGGGTGCCATAATCGACTCGCCGACTGACACAAGCATCCTCCAAAAGGGTCTCACAGGGATGAATAACTGGTGCCAGAGCCATGGCCTAAAGCTAAATGCCAAAAAGTGCATAGTCATCCCCTTTGGGAAAAACAAAGTGCCCACAAATTACCACATAGGTGGTAATCCATTAAGTACGGAAGAAGTAATTAGGGATTTGTGGACCCAAGTAGATAACAATCTCTCCTTTAACAATCACGTTGCCAATGTGGTTAGAAAGACCTTCTATATAGCCCACCTTATCATGAAAGAGTTCACATTTAGATCAAGAGAGGTCATTGTGCCCCTCTACTCATCACTCATCAGGCCCATAATTGAATACAATGCCCCATTCGGGATGTACCTTACCTGACACCTGCAGCAACTGGAAAGACCCCAAAAGTACTTCACCAAGAGGATCAAGGGACTCAAACAGATGCCCTACGCAGTTAAGCTAAAGAAACTCCAGCTCTACTCAGTTGCTTACCGCCTACTCAAAGGCGATCTGTGCCTGACGTATAAAGCCATGTCCAACCCAGGATTAATGGACATGCTCTACCTCAGAAAATCCAAATCCCTTAGAGCTACACGCTCCAGGGACTTAAACCTCAGCACAGAAATAAATAGGACATGCTGGAGGGACAGATTCATATCCCAGAGGCTCCCCTTACTCTGGAACAAAATCCCAATCCATGTTAGGCAGAGCCCCTCAATGACCCTCTTCTAGAGAAATCTTGACGAGTGGATGGGAGATCGTAGGTTTACCCCTGGGATCTCTTCTGTATCCCTACTAGACAGAGGCACAGTAAACTAACCTTAAAAGGGCTATCTTCTGTGACCTACTATACAGAGGCACAGTCAACTAATCTAAAAGGGTGGTGAAAGCCAAACACACTCTGGCTAGGCTTATAAATACCCTAGGGCAGATAGCCTAGTATCAACCTATGAACCTATGAAACCAGGAAAAAGGTCTCCAGAGGATTATTTCAAGAAGTTTGAATACTTTTTAGATGTTTGTTGTTATTTATATATATATATATATATATATATATATATATATATATATATATATATATATATATATTTTTTTTTTTTAGCTGAAGGCTTTTTAGCTAATGTCTTAATCCTAGGTTACTTATTGACTTTGTTTTAAGCTATATGCTAAAACGATCAAAAGGATTTTTAAAGATGGCTAACAGGAACTAAAAGCCTCTAGGACTGCACCTACTCAGAAGACAAGGAAATAAATGTACTTCCATTTTATTGAGTTACTGTGACCTCGGGTTTGACATATTTTGAAAAGGAAGGTGGGGAGGAAAAGCCTCACACTGTGTGGGTAGGAGGTTTAGCAGCACAGCCCTCCCCCAGAAAAAATAGTTTTCATTATAATTCATTTTATTTAAACCAACTGTGGTAGTCTACTGGGCAGTAGTAAGGTTGTAAATATTAAACATCTGTTAAATGAAGTAGTTCCTATATTGCGCTCTCTCTCTTATACTTAGAAGGTTAGGTAAAAAAACATTAACAGAAATCAAAGACCAGTTTCAGTGATACAGGGTGAAATCGTTGTAGAGTTAGGGTCATGGAGCAGAGTGTAAATACATAGGTCTCTAGGTTAGCAAGCACAGGTGGACAGGAAAAGTCATTGATGAACCTGGAAAAGGTATAGTTCATAGGGAGAAATACCATGCCAGGGAAAAATAGAGGCAGTTTTAGTGACAGATCATGCCCAACTTTGCAGTCCCACATAATTTGCTCTTAATTCGATGAGCATCTATCCATCAAGAAAGGCAGACTGCAATTGTCATTGGTAAGAACAGCATTACCAACTACAACTCTCACAAGTACGGTATCCTTCCAGGTGCACAGAACATGAACCAGAATAACAAAAATACCACCAGCGCTTCATAACAACTTTATAAGCACACGCTTGTTGTATAAACGTTTTTATTCAAGAGTCTGCAGCTCAAAGGCTGCTTTCGGCAAAAGCCTTCATCAGTTAAATGTCTTATTAAGGTCTCAGGTTATCATGCATTTTACATTTTCCAATCCTTAAACAATAATATTAGATTAACTTCTTGTCTACAATAAGGACCAGGGATTTCCTAGCCTGATACAAACATCCATACAACTGAAGTGTTAGAAATCAAAGCCTAGCAACGGATAGTGTACATACCTCTCAACTGTCCCTGAGTTTGCCTCTTAATATTCCTCATAAGAAGAGCTGGGATCAATTATAATTAAACACTACATAGACTGATAAACACTTTCATTGCTGACCACTCAAATACTACTTTTATCTACCTACAAAAATCAAGTACAGTATAACACCTTGAGGCAGCCGCATCTAGCGAAGCTAATATTAGCTCTTTTAAGTGACAAATCAAAGCTGACAACTTTCATACCTTCTAAGTGGGGGAAGGTCAGAAACATTTTTTTTTCCAAGGACTATAGCTGGCACAAACACTTGCATTTTACATCATTTGTACTGAAGACTTTATAAATGACAAAGAATGCTTGACCAGGTTAGTCCCACTAGTTTACTGGCCTTTTCAATAGGAGGCCTTAGGTGGTATTTTATACAACTAAAGGAAATTTGGTCAGGGCAATGATGAACTTTCCCTAATCTTTTTGACATGTGCCATCTATAAACAAGTAAATGTTTATATCCACATGAGCTACCACCAACTCAAGCAGCTAGGACCTCGGTTTAATGTCTTATGCAAAATACAATTACCAATTGTTCTCCGGTTCCACCAATAAGTGCCCATGACTGCCAAAGAAAATGGTATATCCACAATTTATTAAAACAACAATACAGACTGATATGACAGAAAACACACAGAAAGAGCGTAGGGCGATACAAAGTTAAATGTTTTCAACCAAATCAGCTGGTCTTCATCAGAACTAAAACATGTAACTGTTCCAGTGTTTAAATAACTTTTGTGGCGCCAAACCCACTCACCGTTCCTTAAAGTTACATTGACCAAATGTTTACATATTATATTTACATCCCATATAACACCATAAAAAATACTAACGAAATTTACTCATGAAAATGTTATAATCAACAATTACTTATAAAATAATCTTATATTACTTTAAAAAACTTGAAAAAGTATTAAAATATTAAAATATTGCTATCGCCAAGACCTTATAACTTTCCTTTTACATACTTTTTTCAACTTATTAAAGCTATAAATAAATTAATATTGCTTGAAGTCTACCTAATGTAATAATATATAAATAATATATAAAATGTATATGCACATGGAAGAAAAGACACATGGTAAAAAAATAATTAAATACTGGATAAAATTAAACTATTTTAAAATCATGTGAAAACTTTTCCATTATAACTACTTAATATACTTATAAGTTAATCTTAATGACTTATTAATATGCTTATAAAGTACTTATGAAATTACATATATAACTAATACTTGAACAAGGGGATCTAAAAATAATCAATATGTTCATCTATCAAAAACCAAAACCAATACTTTCATAAATATTTTCATAAATATTTGACTTTATGGACGTAATAATGATTTGATTGAAATACAGTCATTTAAGCCTGATGGGGCGTGGCATCCAACCATATTTGCCACCATGTCTCTTTATATGCTAATAAACTCTTAAAATCACCACCTCTTGGGTCTATGTCTATAATATCAAGAATACTAAACTTAAATTGATGTTCATCACCTTTGTTATCTATATGTTGATATAATGCATTTGTTTTATCTTTAGTCTTAATGCTATATATATATATATATATATATATATATATATATATATATATGATCATAAATTCATTTTTTAAGACATCTTTCAGTTCTTCCTACATAGAAGCTTGGACATATGTCACATTTGGCTAAGTATGCCAACATTTTGGTATTGCAGTTTCCTTGTCTACATCTTATAATTGTCTGGTGTCCATTCTGTAATTTTATTTTATTTTCCTGCCACATGTATCTACATTGGTTACAAAATCCACATTTCTTGCTTCTATTGTTATTATGCATGAAACTACTTTTCCTATCAGTGTATCTGTGCTCTGTTAAAGACTTCATGTTACTTCCCATTTTATAAATGAAATTAGGTTTAGTTCCCAGTATTTTTACTAAACCCGTGTCAGTACTTATTAAGTGCCAAAATTTATAAATTATTCTTTTAATACTATCTGCTCCTACATTGTATTGTAATATACAAACTCTCTGAAAATTGGAAGCTGATTTATTCTTGAACATATTATTATCAAATTTATTAATAAATATATTTCCAGCTCCCAATAACGGTTTGTATTTAATATTCCACTGTCCAATAACATAATCAATAATCTCATCCATCATTTTCTCAGGATATCCTCTGTTTGAATAGTTTTTTAATAAATATCAATTCAATTTTCATCTCTTTATAGTCAGAGACCATTCTAGCTGCTCAAATACATTGACCCTTAAACACATTGTATTTAACTTTAGAAGGGTGGCAACTAGAATAATCCAGGTAATTATTGGAGAATGTACTTTTTCTGTAAATTTTAGAATGAACTTTACCTTCATCATAATATATAAATGTATCCAAGTATGGTAATCCATTTTTATTAAATGAATATGTAAATTTCAAATAATCACTGCTACTATTAAGAAAATTAATAAATTGAAGTAGCATGACTTGTTCTCCTTCCCATAAAATGTAGATGTCATCAAAAAATCTAGAGTAGTATTTAATATATCGAAAATATTTACTGGGGAATAGATGACTATCTTCCCAATTAAGCATAACCAGGTCGGCATATATGGGGGCACATGCTGCCCCCATAGCTACCCCCTGGTTTGCCTAAAATGGTCTCCCTCAAAGTAAATAAAATTGTTGTCCAATACTATGGACATCATCTCTACTAGTAGACAGATTTCATCCCACTCTAGATTGGTGTACTTCACTAAACTGTTGTTAAAGGCCTCTAAGCCTTCCTGTTTTGGGATGCAGGAGAATAAGTCTATAACATCAATTGTCACTATAATAGTATTGTTATTCATTATAGTATTGATAGGAAGACCCATGAATCATTGACCACATGTTTAATAATCGAATACATATCCTTTAACTTGATATCTATATACTTGCCCATAGGGAAAGTCTTGGAATTACTTCCAGAGACTATTGATATAAAGGGGGGGGTCCTTAGTGTCCTTGTGCACTTTGGGTATACCTATTAGAGTGGCTACCTTTGGGAATTTTACCTTAATAAATTTGTATGTTTCTTCTGTAATTCTACCATCTAATAGGTATTCCTCTATATACGAGTCAATACGTTGATAAACTATATGCAACTCATTCAAAGAAATCGTCTCATAGTTTCCAGTTAAATATAATATGTCATAAATTTTCTTTGTATACTGTATACTATCATATAGCACAATTCCCCCCTTTATCTGGTTTCATGATTCTGATGTTATTATCATTTTTAATTTCGCTGAGTAGTTTCATTTCTTCATATGATAAGTTACTAATATTTGTTGCCTGTTTTAAATTATTGTATTCTTGATATACTTCCCTTGTGACTACTTTATCAAAGATGTCTATAACAGGATGACTGGGTGGCATAAAAATACTCTTTTTCTTTATCTGGTTATTAGATCCCTGATCTATGCAAACATAATTCTTTTTTGCCGTATCATTAAATAATATTTCCAAATTAATCTTGCTTATATATTTCTTAAAGTCAATTAATACTTCAGTTAAATTAAATTTAGGATTAGGTAGGAATTTCATACCTTTCTCAAATAAATCAAAATGAGTAAACTTAACAGAAATATTTGAATAATTATAAATATTAAAATTGTTATAGGAATAAATATTCCCTTTAATCATAATATCATTATTACTGTCTTCACCTGTATTATTTACATATTTAAAATTTTTGTAATTTATGTTGTCTTGAATTACATTTTCACATGAGAGCATTGATTTATCATTCATAAATATAGTCTCAGTATTAGGAAAATAATTAATGTCTGATTCTAATACTGGTTGTAAGCCTTTCTTTTGTAATAATTTTCTCTCTGGTTGGTTCTCTGATATGGTTGACTCATATCCCTTGGGTACCTCTGAAAATCCTGTCTCCCATAATGTTCTCTTCCTCCATGTAAATCCTGATAATTATTTTTACTATTTATACTGTTATTACTGTACTTATTGTAGGTATTGTGTTCTTGTGTATTATATTTCCGGGGACTGGGCCAATTATAGGCTGTGCCTTTATTATATTGTTCCCTGTCCCTTAACATTTTATTGTTTTTTCGTTGACACAATTTAGTAACCCATTTTTTCCTGCTTCTTCAAATTGCTTGTTATATAACTTCTCCCACTCCATAAATAGTAAATCATTGACAATACGTATATTAAGTTTTTCAGCTTCCTGTATTAGGTTACTTAATCTTTCATCATTATATTTGACTAGTAATCGCATAAAGTTGTACCCACATTCATCAAAAAACATATTAAATTCATTTTTACCAGTATTTGTCAAATCAAGACCCATGGGTAACTTAAAAAATCTCAATCCCATGGGAACAATCTTACTGTGTATACATTTTGATAAATACATGTTATCAACTTTCAGTCCATTAATAGTCTTTAATTTCTTTCCCAATATGTAAATCGTACTTTTTAAACTCCCACTCTCTTCCATGGCATCTGCTTTTGAATTAATAACAATGTTCCTTCCATCCATTTTATCAATGTCACAATTAAAAGTTAAAAAATGGTTAAATTGATTTTCTTTAGAATTCTCTGCTCGGCAAGTAGTGGATGGTTGCAAAGATTTAAGTTGTGACATAAATCCTTTACTGTTTTTGGTGTTATGTTCAGTAACCGCTGAATACGTCTTGGCTGGTAGCACCTGCTTAGGTTTAGTACCTGTCCTTTTGGCCTCTAAGTCAATATCATAAAGGGAAAAATCAAAGGTAAAATCAGTCAAATTTATATTACTGCTAGACAGAGGGGCAGTAATATCTAACGTGTTGTATTGGCTTTTGTCGGGTGCATTACTATTAGTAATTTTTAACGTTGTTGACCCAGACGGAATCGCCTTCTGTTTACTCAAGTCCAATCCATTCTTTAAAGATCCACCCGACTGGAGGTTACCTTCAGAATTTGTAACTTGTATATTGTGTGCCGATTGTATATGGTTCACCTTAGAAGAGTTATCGCCAGACAAAAGTTTGTTAACAAGGAGAACTAAATTTTTAAGTTCACCTTTGAGTTCAGTAAGTTCCTGTTTTAAAAAAACAATGTTTGTGTTCTCAATCGTATCAGGATTCACCGTCTCTTCTGAGCTCAGAGAGCCCATATTTACGGCAGTAGCACCGGTGTCTTCCGCAGCCAAAATCGACATCAGAATAAAAATATAAATGTATCCACACTATTACCAATTGTTCTCCGGTTCCACCAATAAGTGCCCATGACTGCCAAAGAAAATGGTATATCCACAATTTATTAAAACAACAATACGGACTGATACGACAAAAAACACACAGAAACAGCGTAGGGCGATACAAAGTTAAGCGCTTTCAACCAAATCAGCTGGTCTTCATCAGAACTAAAACATGTAACTGTTTCACTGTTTAAATAACTTTTGTGGTGCCAAAACCACTCATCGTTCCTTAAAGTTACATTGAACAAATGTTTACATATTATATTTACATCCCATATAACACCATAAAAAATACTAACGAAATTTACTCGTGAAAATGTTATAATCAACAATTACTTATAAAATAATCTTAAATTACTTTTTTCAAGTTTTTTAAAGTAATTTAAGATTATTTTATAAGTAATTGTTGATTATAACATTTTCATGAGTAAATTTCATTAGTATTTTTTATGGTGTTATATGGGATGTAAATATAATATGTAAACATTTAGTCAATGTAAGTTTAAGGAACGGTGAGTGGTTTGGACGCCACAAAAGTTATTTAAACAGTGGAACAGTTTTAGTTCTGATGAAGACCAGCTGATTTGGTTGAAAGCGCTTAACTTTGTATCGCCCTACGCTGTTTCTGTGTGTTTTTTGTTGTATCAGTCCGTATTGTTGTTTTAATAAATTGTGGATATACCATTTTCTTTGGCAGTCGTGGGCACTTATTGGTGGAATCGGAGAACAATTGGTAATAGTGTGGGTACATTTATATTTTTATCCAAAATACAACACACAGTGTGGAGTGTAGCACCACTTTATGGTGCAGTGCAGGGTGTCAGCTATCCAGCTACCTGGTGTAGTAATAGAACTCGCAACATTTTGCACCAAATGCAAGTGTGCTACCTGTTGTGCCACCGACACTGTATGCATATTCTGGAATAAGGACAAAAGGCCTATTTTGTAGTATAACTCACAAAATGACAATAATGCATTAGTGGTGCATACAATATCCAGATATATTTGTGCATGTGTGTGGGTGCTGCACATTTCTGTGCTTTCAGGGGTAGGAATTCCATTGTATTATTTGTTATGTCCTGCACATGTTACTGTTTAACAAGGTACGCACATTACGTTGCCATTGTCAGAACTGTATTTTAAGCAGTTTCATGAACATATGGTACATTCCTTGCTGCTTTACCTAAAATCAATGATATTTCAAGTAAACTGCATCTGCATGCTAGGTAGGATGAGTCATTGTGATAAGAAGGACCTCTGTATGCTAGGTAGGATGAGTCATTGTGATAAGAAGGACCTCCCAATATATTTTATGGTACTTCTCCCTTACAGCTTCAGTAAAATGAGATGGAATAACATTAATAATGTCAGCATGTACTACTGTTTACACAGGTATTCATCAGTAAAACATTTAAGACATGCCTCTGTCCTCCTATAACGGTAACCAGAGACTTAAGCTTCCTCTAACCACAATGTGAAATGAAATGTGGAGTAGATACTTCCAGAAAGCAAGAAATATCACAAAATGAAAAAAAAAGGAACTACTGAACCCCAGTAACACTTTAGGCTTGAAAATTAGGATCAATATTATTTCAAAAAATTGCCAGGAACAATGAAATCTGGTATTCTCTGCTAAACATTTTAGCAGTTTCTTGTAGACTTGTGGCCACTGATACAGGACAGGGCGGCACATACATTGGAGCACAAACAGGAGAATGTCAACTAAAATAACCAGAGCACTAGTGGGCATAACTATTAATAAACTGTGCAGGAAATTTTGTACCAATGGGACAGCTAAGAAGTACTAGATGAAACAAACTATGTAAAGAGCTCACAGCTGGAACTGCAGTGAACAGGAAGAAGCGTTAATCAAATGCAATAAAAAGGTGGGGTTAGTACTAGAAAGCTCCCTGTGTGCAAAGTACCAGGTTCAAAGTCTGCATGCTGGTAGCAAACTCTAAAAAGAAGACTGTCTTTAGAACTGAAGATAATACAGGAGTATGTGAGCTCACTGTATGCCAAAAGAATTGCCTTGTCACATATACTTTGCATTGAGAGGGAGGTATATATATATATATATATATATATATATATATATATATATATATATATATATATATATATATATAGACCCACCATGTTACCTATGCAAATTAATTCATTTGGGGTGTCTGGAAATGTGCTATAATGGGTTCACACATGGGTCTAGTAGGTGTATGGAGCTGCCACACTCATGGGTTTGGAAGGTGAATGCTACTGGTACATCATGTGCGCACACTCAGGTGTCCAGAGGTACATGTAACACTATCACACATGCACACTCACTGGCCTGAGAGGTAGGTTTGATTGCCATGATACAAATGCTGAAGCATCTCAGTGGTGAGTGTAACTGCTGTGTCACAGTTAAGAAACTATGGGCTGGGTGTTAATATCATGCCATATGGATACATTAATGGGTGTGAAGGTAGTTAGAAGGTGCAACTGCCAGGCTACATATGTACATTCAAGGATCATGGATGGCTATAACTCCTAAGTTAGGTAGGTAAAATCATGAGTTAGAGTGTGACTAGCAAATCAGGTGTGCATATGCATGGGTCATATAAGTGGGTACAACAACCATGTCAGATATGCCTCATGGCTATTAAGGTGAATGCAGAGAGTAACTTCCGTGTTATGTATTTCACCTTATGTGTTGGGGGGAACAGGTGAAATTACCATGATCATATATGTACAAATGTGGATCAGGTAATGGGTATAACTACCAGGCCAGATATCCACACTCAAGGGTCGGGGGTGGGTGTAACTTCCATGTCACATAAGTGCACTCAAGGCCATAGGGGAAGAGCCATGACATAGAAACTTTCCCACAAGATCCCACCAATAACAATCAAAAAGTGTCATGTGGGAAAAGTGGGTATAAACCACAAATAGGCCCAACACTATGAAGGCACTACCATGAAAATGGGGGGTGGGGGTGGGGTGAAGATGGGAAAAGACCATGACCAGCATTATTTCAGAATGTTTTGGACTCTGAACTATGTAGCAATGGTTCTGACTTGCAGCTCCAAATGTCTACAACCAATCCTCACTTGCAGGAAAACAGTTCTGAAGTCCCCAGTCAGGGAGGCATTTAATTGAGTGAAACTCATTTCAGTGTCTCACTGAATGCCACTTTCACTGAACTGTAAAATGGTTGAAGTTTTTTTTAACAAATGGTTTTATGATTTTTAAATACAAGGGATGATCTATGCTTAGTATATTTAAAATATGTGGCATTTATTGCAAGGGTTGTGCGAATGTCCACATTTTAAAGTTATGTTTTTGAAATAAGTTGCACAGAGATCATGAGTGCACCTTGTGTGCAGCTTAAAATCTGTTGAACATTCTTAGAGGTATGTGAGACGAAGATCCTTGCATTATTAAATTATGTTATAAACTATGTCAGCTGGAAATTGCCATGGTTCTTAGCTCATTTTTATGCTTCGTAGCTTGTTGAAACAGAATAATTCAATGCATGGACAGGGTTCTCGGATGCAATGGTAGAGGTTATTGTAGCCTTTTTACATCTATTGATGAAACTGACTTGTTTAGGTTTCCTTAGAAACAAGACCAGGTTACATTTTCGAAGTTTTCATATGATGGTATCTCTTCCCAGTGTTTTCAGTTATTGACAATCTGCTGACATAACTTAATCACTTTTGGAAAGCAAGCCGTGTTCTGCAGCATAATATTTTCCAAAGCCCTTAGCTGTTAGGGATCACATCTATAGTTATTGGATATTATTGTTTGGCTGCCTGTAATTCTATTAACTTACAGTTCAAATACAATGAAGGCTGTTACAGCATATTTAATGTTTTATCATCAGAATGTGCAGTCAAAAGTCTGAATTTGTCAGTAATGTATTTGACTTTTTTAACTGATGTTTGATAGATTTCTCTTTCAATCAACTGAAATGATATAGACCATTGCAAGATATATTAGCTGTATCACAGCGGACTTCACTGAACCTGTGTAAACCCTGTATAGCTGCAATTTAGACACGAGGATCTGAGTGTAGAATGCCGAAGACTTATTTTGCAAAGTTGAAATCGTAGCATGTTTATTCTATTTTAGAATTTTTAAATGGTAAAGGAAAAAAGGTAATAAAATGATTTGAAAAAATTAAAAGTTCACAACTAACAGCTGGGTATTATTAAGGCACTTTTGTTTAAAAAAAATGAAAGAAGTGTCTTGGGAGAGTGCTCATTTCAATTATTTTTAAACAGTTTTTCATTGTCTGTGCTTGAAATATAGAAATGAGATGATAATGGGAAAGTGCTAGTTACCTCTGCTACCTTTCAAAGCAGGGTTACAAACTAAACACTACCAACATTAATTTCTGAGCCTTGTCCAGCAGCCTGTTCACATTTAGGAGAAATAATAGGAAGGATTTCTTAATGAAAAGAGCGGAAAATGCAAATGTACATTCAGACAGAGATCTTGAAAATAAGGTACTACAAAGGTAGTATCAGAAGCAGTTCAGTGACAAAGAGTAATAAAACACTAAGGTGGGACAGAACCACGAATTAGCAGCACTTACGTATGTAAAATCTATCTGCTTTGATTTTTTTCCTGCAGCTCTAGGTCTGGCTCAATCTAGCTGACAGCACCACAGCTCCACCTTATGGGCAAGACTGACTATTACAGTGCCAAAATGCAACAAAATAAATCAAGTAAATGATTTTAAGTCTGCTATATGATTTCAGAGTACCTGCCAGAGCTATCATTTTTTCATTATGCATTTAGTAAGCCAACCCAAACATGGTTATTTTGTAGTTTCAAATCAATATGAATAACCTGACAGTCAAAAAATAAACCACGCTACTAACATTTTTTTTCCTGTAAAATATCACTGACATTTCCTTAAAGGAATAACAAGTGCAATATGGCCAGAGGAGGAACAAGGTTTAAAAGAAGGCATATGTTCAATGAGCTACGTAATACATAACTGACAATGACTGGATATTATAAATAATGTATAATGTTTGCAATTACAGTTGTTTCAATGGGGTCTATGGTATATAATGTTTTTAATATACACAAATATAAGATTGTCTATGTCATAAATGATAATTTAATAAAGATGGTTTTTGTTTAAAAAAAATCAAGTGCAATAGGGAATGTCAGCCACTGCTGTGCTTTCTGAGAAGTCAGGCATTGTGTGCAGGTGTTGCAACAGCACTTCTGATACATTTAAGATACTAAGTAAAAAAATTAAAAAAATAAATAAATAAACATCTGCGTACTGCAGCTGAATGATCAAACATACATCTGCCTTATACATTTTATAAATTCAAGGCCGAAATTATCAGCAGAGTAAAGAACACCAACTGAATAAAGATTCAAGACTCGTAGTTAAGATCCAAGCCAGAAAATTATAAAGTCAGCACCACTAACTACCAGGAAATATCTAAAACCATAAAATCGAATTGCAAAATTCATACAATAAACAGATCCAATAGTACAATTAGTTCACATTAATTTATTGGGTGAATATAAAAAAAATGTAAAGTACACTACTGGATCCATTTATTGTACATTTGCAACTGGATTTTATAGTTTTCGATATTTCCTGGTGGTCAGTGGTACTGACTTCATCGTTTGCTGACGTTTGGATTGGAGTTTAGTTGTTTCTTTCATGGTTCAATAGCTGTTAACTCCTAGTTACGAACTCGATGTAAATTTGCAGAGAAGTGATTTTCCTTTTCACTGTTATTACTGTCTAGGAAAATAGGAGTTCTGACACCTCAATTAAGGAAAATGTATGTAAATTTACTTTATCAGCAAAGCTGGGATCTGCAGCTATACCAACAAGAAATCCAACAGATTCTTGTTAGAGGAACAGTGTAAACATCCAATATTCACTGATAGCACGTAAAGCAGGGTTGTTGTCATCTATATACTGCTGCATGGCAATCTATGCCTAGCCTAGAAGGCATCAATTGATTCCACACTGAGGAATTTGCTGCTCTTTAAAAGAAAATCGTATCATTAATACCAATTCTAGGGAGATAAACCTTGTCTGTGACAATAAATAGGACATGTTGGAATGATGGGTATGTCTCTCAAAATGACCACGCTTACTACCTTTGAAGCAAAGCTCATCCCTAACCCTATTTAAATGTTACTTAGACCAATGGATGAGAAGTCAATAAATTTACCCCTGGTTTAGTAGTTATGTCCCTAACAGACAGGAGCTGCCTGGTAATGCTTGGTGTACAAGCCTATATCATAACTGTAAAATTCCTTGGTGTAATGACACATTAGCAATATATTTGGTGTAAGCTTATCTAGCCTTAAAGTGGCTCTTGGACCAAAAGTTTAGTAACCATCTTTGAATGACCAACTCCACAGCGATCTACAATTCTACCAGCAGAGAAAAAAGAACATATGAAAAAAAATCCATATTAAATAAAAAGCTAATTTCTTTAACACTATCTTTGGTAACCATGTAGGTAGACTGGTCCAAGGACCCTTTTCATCCATTCTCCAAGCCATTGGAAAAAAAGATACATTTAGAGTATGCAAGGCTTCATCCAGTGGATTACACAAAGAAAGAACAGACATATTTAACATGCATGCACATTATATGTTAAAGACGCAGTAGAAGTGCCATACTTGACGTGTCTTCATCGTCATCTAGTCCCTGTAGCAGTTATCCGCTGGCATCTGCTAACACTCCTCACAACCAGTATCTCCCTTCTCCATTGATGTGGAAATCTTTAAGGCTAAGTAGAAGAAATGTAGGCAGAAAAAGCTTCTATCTTGTACTCAGAACCTGAAGAATAAAATATTTGGTAGGCAGAGTGCATGCAGCTTGTCCTCGTTCGTTTAGACAGGAAACATGAAGGGGGGGACAATCAAAATGAAGGCCAAGTTCCATAGGTTACTACTATGCAGATCTGTTTGGATCAGTTATTGCTTAGCCAAGCAATAACTGGTACAAGTTAGCCCTCTTCAGTAAGACCAGAAGGGAAGGTTCAGTGATGTGTTTGTGATTCCCAGTCAGTTATCCAGCAGGTAACAGATTTACATTTCGTTTGTCAATAATGCCAGCAAGTGGGATGGTGTCACAGAACTTCCCCTGGTTGAGATACCCTATCTGCACCACCTTGCCCCCTCCAAGGCCTTAGTTACTTTTTCAAAGCAATTTTCTAGATGAAGTAGGCAAGATCTACCCTTAACAAACCCACACTTGTTTGAATAGGATTTTAGGCTGCCACTGACTTTGTTTATAAACAGACACTGACGGATGTAGACAATGCTGATAAGGCTTAGTGGTGGTCTGTAGTTTCCCGAATCAGTGGTTGGGTCACCATTATGGAGGAGAACTACAGTTGTTCTACAAACCTCTGGCTCAAAAATCCATTTGAGAAGTTATTGATTTTAATGGGTTAATCAGGCACTTTCATACTGACAATGAAACACCTCAGTACATTATCAAGCCCCATCAAGCTATTGTTTTTACCATGAGAGGGCTTTTAAGACTTGATTCTTTGTCTTCCCCAAGTGATCACCTCCAAGCAAGGGGGGTAACAGATGGAAAGGTTTGAACTAATTTTGCCAGCTAATATGTTAGCTAGGTCCTCAGAGTTGGAGAGAATCTCCTTCTTCTTTCGGCTTTTCCCGGTTAGGGGTCGCTAGTATTGCTAAATAAAAGTAGTACAATTTTGGTAATTTTTCTAAAATTTCTAATGTAGTTGAAGGACATTTGATTATCTTTGTTAAGAGGTAGAGATTTTCAGTTCATGCTTTGCCTTAGTGGATTTAATTTTTTTTAAGTTCTCTGTTTAATTTCTTGAGTTCAGTTGGTTCCTGATGGCGAGATTTTTTTTATCTTTTGTTTCATAGTTTATTTATACCAGGTTTCACCAAAGGGATTTGCTGATAAATGTAGCATTGTATTTGTGATGGCACAGAACCAATGTCTTGATGCCGACTTTGGGATACAGTAAAGCAGTTTCTCATTATCGGTACTAAAACTCACATCCTCTTGCAGAACTTTGGCACACTGGAATGAAGCACTTGTTCACTATTGTTCTGCTGTCTTCCCCTTGGTACTGATGCAGCAAAAGAAAGCGACTTCTCTACTTGTACTCCAAGCCTAACAAAGTAAACATTTTGTGAGCAGAGTGCTTGTAACATGTACCGTTTCTATATAACATGTCTTATTCCCCTTATCCTGGATACAAAACAGGATCTGTGTGAAGCTTTAGTCAGTGGCTAAAGAACACAGTACAGGCAATAGATTAAAATACCTTGGTACAAGAAACGCACTTCCTGGACTTCAAACATTTATTTATTTATTTATTGACATTTGTTAACCGGGTTAGTCCAACTGGGCTTGGGGCCCACTTTCAGTGGAAACCCAAGAGAAAATCTCCATTAAAAGACAGTTAAAGAAAAAACACAATTCAGAAGATTTTCTTCGTACATACATATACGAGAGACAATAAACAGAAATTTTAAAACAGATAATATTACATAGCAAGAATAAGAATATAGTGAAATGCAAGCATCAAGCTACATATACATTATTGTTTACATAGCAAATAAAAAGTCAGTACAGAATATGTTTATGTTCATTGGTCAAAGCATTTAGCACTTGCTGTCTCATATGGAGATGTGGGAGTGAGATGAGAGAGGAATTACATTTGTACTTCTTGGTGGGTCAGATGGAGCTTATGTTGGATCATGGCAGGGGAAGGCTTGGAGTTAAGTAGATAATGTTTTAGTTCATTTTTTAGGTGTAAGGAGTGGGTGATGGAACGTATGTCTAAGGGGAGTTTGTTCCAAGCAAGGGCAACAGAGTGTTTGTATAGTAGTTTTCCCACAGTTTTCTTGGGATGGTAGATTTCAAGTAGTTGCTGGTTAGACGTGTGGAGGTTTTGAGATGGTATATAAGTAGAGATAAAGGATGCCAGAGATAGGCAGGATGCAGGTTTGTAATGAATGCAATGTAGCATTTGAAATTGAGATAGTTGGTGCTGTTGGGGGAGCTCGAGCCACTGCAGAGAGTTTAGAGCAATGCAGTGATGAGCCATGTATGGAGTGTTTGTGATAAATTTTGTAATTTTGTGGCAAGTTTGTTTAGGGTTGTGGTCTGAATGTTGGTGAGTACTGGGGCGGCATATAGGTGGGAGGGCAGGAAGAATGCTTGTGCTAGTGTAATTTTTGCATTGAGGGTTAGAAATTTTTTGTTACGATAAAGTAACCCCAGTTTCTGGTGATTTTTTTTATACATTGGAGTATGTGCAGGTTAAATTTGAGTTCATCATCTATGATGACCACAAGGAGTTTTGTGTGGGCATCCGGTTTGATAACTGTGTTGTTAGAAGACTTGATAGCAAATGTAGACTTATAGTTAGTAAGAGATCGGGGCAGGAAGAGTAGGAGTTTGGTCTTTTTGGGGTTGAGAATAAGTAGATTGTCAGATAGCCATTTTTCGGTGGCTAGAAAGGCTTACTGGGTTAGGGTACGGAGTTCTGAGACATTATTTGATAGAGATGAGTGTAGAGTCATCAGCGTATTGGATGAGAGAAGATTGATTACAAGATGAGTAGAGATCATTGGTGAAGACATTGAATAGGAGGGGACCCAAGATGGAACCTTGGGGTACTCCAGTTGGGGCAGGAAGAAATGGTGAAAAGGATGAGAGCCATTTGACGGATTGTTGCCTGCCAGATAGGTAGCTACAGAACCAAGCTAGAGAGGAAGACGATAGGTTAAGTTTAGATAGCAACAGAGTATGAGAGACTGTATCGAAAGCTTTGGAAAGGTCAAGGAAAAGACAGGATATGAGTTTGTTGTTGTCTAGGGCTTTGGCAATGGTATGGGTAAAGGATAGGAGGGCTGTGGTTGAGACGGAAGCCATGCTAAGTGGAAGTGAGAAGGTTATGCTGGAGGGGGTGGTTGAGAAGCTGAGAGTGAATGCATTTTTCAAGTATCTTTGAGAGGGGGGTTAGAATGGCAATGGGTTAGTGGTGTTTCCACCTTTGTGAAGAGGAATAGTGAAGATGAATTTCCACAGGGTAGGCACGGTGGATTCTTGAACAGATCTAATAATTCGAATATTGAAACATGAACATTTCATTTCATGAAACATTGAAACATGAATCTGTTTTTTGAACAATAATGAACAACTTAATCCACCCTTCCCCGTGTCCTATTTTCTCCAGCCATAGATTATTAAATGGATATATTGTATTTTACTGAGAAGAAAAACAAATTTGTTTTCATTGTCACAAGATATATAATATAAATATAAAACCATTATCCCACTAAGTGGATAACCCCAACAGCTGAGAGGGGATGGAGTATGAGTGAAAGAGTTATTGTGCTGTTGTTAGAAGGATGGATAAGGAGTTGCATCGCTAAAGAAAGCAAAAAGGAATCTGCATTAGGAGGAGGAGGAAATTGCGAACCATAACATTAGGTCTTATTGTAGAATTTTAAGCACTCATGAAGGTTGAGAAAAAATTAAGAGTGGGAGAAAGTAAGAGCCTTTTATGGTGTGGGCATAGATTAGGGTGTCTTCATCTTAAAGTTGTACCTGGTTAGCACATGTTAATTGTTTATTGATTGAATCTAACTGAAGTACTTGATATTTTATCTAGTATGTATCTCATCTTTTTTCTTTATTTAAAAACAGTCTGTTTCTGATGAATACCAATGTTTCTTTCTGTACAATGAGAAGTTTAAAAAAATGGGGAAAAAAAGTCTCCAAAAGTTAGAGCTCACATTTCCCAAAGCCAACACATAAATACATTTTCTATTACTTATGCAGTAATTATCAGTTTAAAAACCACTAAGTATGGTAACAGTCCCAATATAGCATCTTACACTCAAACATCATGTAAATGCCCAGCCTCAATACTACAAACCGGTAAATTCATGTTTCTACAAAATCAAAGCTACAATGAAGTCATGACTAACCCTTTTAATTACTAATATTTTGTTTACGTGCCCCTTTGCTATTGTCTCAGCTATCAATACAACTCCCTTTGCAGGTGACATACTCATCTCTAGGTCAGGTCAGGTCCCAAAAGCTGTCCAGACAGGTAGTTCCATTGAATTCAAAATCCATATCCAAGCTACTCACAAGTGACTTAAACAAAGCAACAGCTATGTTACTGGGCACTTCAAAAAATTCAGAAGCAGGATTGCAGTTACAGTCCATGTACTGCAAAACAAAACAGTAACATCCAGCAACAGCATTATCTCAGTTTGGTACTATTTGATACTAATATAATATCTATCCAGCTAAAATTCAGTTAATGCGAATGCATGTTTGAAATCCAGAGTAGTGCATTTTATGTACTAAGGCACATTAGCCTATTGTCTATAAACTGTATAATTTCTTAACCTTTGAAACAGGGAAAGACCTTTGTACCAACACTAAAATACGTATTCCTCACAGTACATCACAATTCCTCTCATAACACGAATCTGCAACAAATAAAATTGTGCGGCTCCTAGCATGATATCAGCATGGAACACCACTATATTTCCTTAGACGGAAGGATGCGGCTTCCTGTGCCAACCAAAGCAACACTTTTATTAGTCACTGTAACATTTAAATGTCTAGCTTTGGTACTGTTCTTACTTGGCAAACAGACATTTTAAGAAATCTTCCTCCAATGTCATAAGATGTATGTCACAAGATAGACCACACCACTTACATACTCTTCTTTATAGTTTCATAGGTTGGTACTAGGATATTGGCCCTAGGGCCTATACAAGCCTAGCCATAACAATTCCCTGGATATTTCATCCCACAATATTTACTTTCCTGGACCCCTGTCTAGCAGGGTGACTGATATGATCCCCGGGGTGAATTTCCTATCTCCCATCCAATAGTCAAGATTCCTTTTGAAGAGGGCCAAGGAGGCGCTCTGCTTGACATGTATGGATAGTCTATTCCAGAGTATGGGGAGTCTCTGGGTCAGGAACCTATCCCTCCAGCATGTTTTGTTCATTGTGATGACAAGGTTTAGATCCCTGGAGTGTGTGGCTCTGAGGATTGGGATTGGGATTTCTTTAAGTGGAGCATGTCCAACAGTTCAGGGTCTGGCCTTGTATGTTAAGCAGAGATCACCTCTGAGTAGACGATATGCAACAGAGTATAGCTGGAGTTTTTTTAGATGGTCAGCAAAGGGGATCTACTTTAAGCCTGTGATTCTTTTAGTGAGGTATTTCTGCGGCCTTTCCAGCTGTTGCAGATGTCTTGTGAGGTACATACCAAACGGGGTGTTGTACTCTATAATAGGTCTAATGAGGAATGAGTACAGTGGGACAATGACCTCCATTTTTCCTGGATGAAAAGCCCTTAGTGATGAGGTGTACCACATAGAAGGATTTCCAGACTGTTGTGGCGATGTGGTTATTGAAGGTGAGACCACTGTCTACCTGTGTCCCTAAGTCTCTTATCACACTTTCGGTGTTTAGTGTACTGCCACCTATGTGGTAATTCATGGGTACATGTTTTTTCCCAAAGGGGATAACTATACATTTCTTGGCATTAAGCTTGAGCCCATGGCTATGGCACCAAGCATCTGTTTCTTTAAGGCCCTTTTGTAGAATATCCACATAATTTGGGGATTCAATAATGGCTCCCAGTTTGCAGTCATCTGAGAACTTTGTTAGCCAGAGTCCCTTAGTGTTGGCCTGTACTTCAGGGAAGTAGATGCCAAACAAGAGCAGTCCCAGGACTGAACCCTGAAGTACTCCACTTGTCTGGAGCTGGATTTGGAGTCGGCTACTTTTACAGTCTGTGTTCTGTCAGTAAGCAAGTTGGCAACCCATCGAGTGACGTAGGGATTTATGCCCAGCTTAGTAAGTTTATCTATGATTCCAGAGTGGTGGATTGTGTCAAAGGGCTTGGCAAGGTCCAGCTAGGCTGTTTGGACTGCCTTACCCTCATCCACAGCTCTGGAGACTGATTCGAAGAAGTCAGTCAGGTTCAGGAGACAAGATCGGCCCTTCACGAACCCAAACTGCATGGGGTCCAGTGTTTGTAGGTCGCCAATGTCTTTGTTTATAAGTTCCATGATAATGCATTCCATGCCCTCTCAGATCAGGCTCGTTAGACTGATGGGACAGTAGTTACCAGGATCCAAGGTGGATTCCCCCCTTGTAGAGTGGAATAACTGTAGCTGTGCGTCACTCAGTGGGCACAAAGCCTAAGGTGAGGCTATGATTAAACATGACACTTAGTTGAGGTGCCAGTTCATTTTGTAGTTCATGTAGTACACAGCCTGGGATGTCATCTGGTCCCATGGATGCTGTATTCTTAGCTTTGGAGAGTGCAGTTTCTACCTATGTGGCCATGATTACCGGAATTTGGCAATCTTTTGGTACTGAGATGGGCCCTTTAGGGGGCAAAGTTGGCACTAAATCGATCTGCCAGATTATTGGCAATATCCTTGGGATTAGTATATTTAATGCCATTCTGTTGTAGCTCAGAGCAGATCTGAGCATTGCCATTTAGATTCTTGACATAACTATAGAATGCCTTGTGGTTGTCTTTGGAATCTTTGGCAATTGTATTTTCATAACTAGCTTTGGAGGATTTTATGAGGGATCTCAGCTTCTTACTGAGGCTGGTAAGGGAATTTTTTTGCATCCTGGTATTCTCCTCTTTTCTGCAATAGTTTCTTCCTTCTGTTGTATAGTTTGTTTATGGCAAGCAACCACCAGATTGGCTTCCTTTTTTGGAGGAGAGCATCTTGGTTCTATTTGGGATGGCACGATTCATGCATGAGTGGATGTGCTCGTACAGTGCCTTAGTGTAGGATTCAGCAGTGGAACTTTCAGCTCCCATCTGCATGGGTGTCATAAAGTTTGTCACTTCTGACTTAATTAGCATGAAGTTGGCTTTGGAGAAGTATTTTATGGAGGTTTCCCTACTGGGGGGGTTGGGGTGGGATGTAGATGTCAAGGGTGATTTGCTTATGGTCAGACCTGACCAATGAGGGGGTGACCACTGGTGTGGAGCATCTATCTCCCATGTTGGTAATGACCAGGTCTAAGATATTAGAGGCCCTGGTGGGACAATGGATTAGCTGATCCAGGGTGTTGGAATTTATGAATTCCAAGAACCGTTGGGAAAAGGTGTTGGTACCAGATTAGTTTTTCCAGTTAATGGCAGGGTAGTTGAAATCACCCAGTATTAGGGTGTTTGGTTGTATCTTAATATTTTCCAGTATGTTTAGAAAGGTATAGTGAGAATCTTGGGGCATGGTGGGGGATCTGTAGCAAGCTACAAATTGGATTGCAGTCTTACCTAGTGACAGTTGCACCTGGAGAATTTCAGATACATTGTGTTGGGCAACTAGCCTTGAGGTGTGAATATCCTTGGTGAATATGGACACTTCTCCACCTTTAGTGTTTTGGTCTTGGTTTGGTGGCCGAAAAGTGTGGTAAGAGTTGTAGCCTGTTATGGGTACTCTAGCTATAGCTGAAAACGCATTCTCCGGAATGTACATTGTCTCTTAAAATAGTGATTCCTAGCTGAAGGGAAGATTTTTGTTTAAGGGATCACTCAGAGGCTTTTCCTTTCATATGCCATCCTTTCAATAATACCTTTGCAGGCATGTGTATTTTGAGCTTAAAGCAACATACTAGTGAATACCAGTTTAAAGGAAAATAACTTTAGGGCTCTTGTGAAGGTCCTTAATCAAGCCCCAGAAAATAAGTTTTTCTTTTACATTCCATTGTGCAAATAATGCATTTGCAAGGGACTTTAGCTGAGTGTATGTGCATGTGCACTTGTAATGTGACTTTTAAACCAACATGTTGGTTATTCCTTAATTAAAGGAAAATTACTTAGTTGTCTGTGTTGCAGTGATATCAACCAGGACTGCTGAAGGTGCTGGGTTCAACTCTTAGTCAAACGCTTAAATTCTTGTTTCATATTCCATGATATAAATAATGCCTTTATCTGCAACAGTGTGTGCGTGTCTATGTGTGTTTTTGCAATCTGACCTTAAAGAAACATGCTAGTGTTTCCTAGCCAAGAGGAAATGGTTTTAAGCATGACTCAATCTGGCTTCTTTAGAGCTCTTTGATGATCCAGGAACACACGAGCACTGACTGTTGAAGGTTCTGTGAGTTTTTTTTTTTTTTTTTTTGTCCCAGCAAGAGTCAAAATCCTAAAATTTCTTTCCATAGGCCATGATTTAAGTAGTGATCTCAAAGGTGCTTTGAACTGCAGCCATGTGTCTTTGCAATGTTTATCTTAAAATCATATTTGTGGTTCCTAGCTAAAAGGAAATGGCTTTGTTAAGGGATGACTCAGAGCCAGTCATCTTAAGGTCTCTGATAATCCTGAAACAGTAAATATAACACATGCTGCAGAAGGTCATGGGTTCAAATTCCAGTAAACTACCTATATTTTCCTTTTATATTCCATAATCTGAATAATGTGTTCACTTGTGGGGGGGGGGGGGGGTTCCTGAGTTTTTAGCTCTGAGTGTGTGTGAGCAAATGCATTCACACGTGCATGACATGACTACGACAAAAGATGTGGCTGCTTAGAAGATATTTGATGTTACAGTGGCAATGACATCAACCTGAACTTCTAAAGGGTCTGGGTTCAAGGTTCAGTCAAAAGCCTACATATTTAACTAATGCCTTTATAGAAGCTTGCAATTCTGTGTATAATTTAACCAAAATATAAGAAACACTAAGAACTGCTAAGCCTTTAGAGAAAACTTATTACAGTGCCTAAAAAACTAAATATAGTTGCTCAAGCTATAGGGATAATTGTGATTCTCTATTCACAGTCTCCCAAATTTTCTCCCCTCAACCCTCTCATTTAAAACTCTTAAGATGAATAATCTCGTACCTAGTCAATGTCAGTGGCCAAATAACTTTTCTCTATAATTGTTCATTGTTGGGAAATCAGTATCTTTATATGCTGATTTACTATAGAGCATGTAAATGTCATCACAGTAAATGCCTACAAATTTAAATGTGCATTTTTATTTAGAGATCACATCTGGAATGTGACTTGCTAATGCCAGATTCATCTGCCAATGCTGGGGTTGCAGTTAAAAAAGATTCTTGGACCAGTTCACCTACATGTTTGACAACTAATCAACCAAACAAATAATAAAAAAACCATTTCAAAAGCAGAGTCTCAATACCTAATCTTAACTTAAAAATCAGAAAACAGAAAACTCATCTCCACATATTTTGTGCGACTAGCTTAAAAATTATAAAATGGAAAACATTACAGAAAATATGTCAAGACAAAATAATGTATTTCATAAAGAGGCTAAATAATTTTAAATATGGAAATAAGTTAAAATGCATCTTACAAAAAAACGTTGTCATTCTTCCACTCTGTGCAACAGTTAGCATCTACCCTGCGACAGTTTAACAAAGCTTGACTAGGTAAATTAATATCTAACATCCTCAAATTTTGTTCTCAACGGCAAAGCATACAGCCTATTTTACTGAATGTTCAATTCCAATAATGCAGTATTTGCTTAACTGGATACAGAATGCTGGAAATTGCAAAACTATTTCTGAAAGTGAAAGTCATGTTTCTACAAAGCTCATTTGCACCCATGGGGCTTAGCTGTAAAAATGTACTTTATAAAATGAAGTGCCACACAGTAATATTACCATTTCGCTATAGCTCCATAGAACAAAACTATCTTTACTAGGAAAAGTAAAACGAGAGACAGAAAATATAATTTTTTAATAACACTTCTAGAAGGAAGCTTAAGGTTTAGGTGCTAGACATTAATAACAATTTTACTTTCTAGAGATTTTGTTATTCTATTTTATATTGAGTATATTGTTAGTGGATAAACATCTTCACTAACAGGTTGCAGGAAAATATAACATTTGGATTATCCCAAAGCTTTAATGAATGGGTTGAATACTTTATTTATGGCTCCATGTGCTGCAACACAGCCGCTTGCATTCAAACTAACGTAAAGTAGGCAGAAGCCAGGAAAAAAAAAAGATAAGTCATTGGTGGCAGCGACTTAACTGTAGAGCAGCTTTCCAAGGAAGGAGAGGCAGTGAGAACTATTAATGCTGGTTCCAGGAATGAACAAACTGCATCCCTGAAAGGTCAGAGAAGACAAGGGAGAACTGTAGTAATAATCGTGAGGACAAGCAGGTCACAGAGAAACTGTTTAATAGTGAGCGCTTTCATTCATAAATTTCAGATTACCTTCATTAGACCAACAAAGGAGAACTGTGCCAGTAGAAACGGTTTGTTGCTTGTTCTAGAGGTACCATTGTCATGAAAATGGCAAAGAGAGAATCCAGACCCTGGCAACTTCAAGTCACTGGCTAAGAAGTTATTTTGCTTTGTGGCATGTTTTCCCCCTTGAACTACACACCATTTTTCTTTTGGGGAGGGGGGTCAAGACACACAAATGCAAAAGGTAGTGATCTGTATTTCTTCACCATTAACTGTAGCAGGCAGCATAACATAAAAGGTATCATAGCAGAGTAATGATGGAAAAAATATTTGTAGTGCCTTTTGTAAAACTTTTTACGATTCATAGTCGATCATGAAGCTTTTTTTTTTTTTTTTTTTTTGTAGTAGTAGCGCCACATCTTCTATACCTCTGTTCAGTCCCTAGTTTTTTCTCCATACTGCTCCCAGAGTGGTTTTCTTTTATTTTAATAATTCTTTGAACCTGTTTATTTTATACCAGGTGTCACAGTGTGCAACGTCACAGTAAGACATTCTCTAGTTCAGTTGTTGCTTGGGTAGAGTCGGTGCAGAATCTACATGTCCTCCCTGTGCTTGCATTGTTTTTTTCAGGTATTCTTGTTTCCTTGGACATCCCAAATACATGTGGTAAGTGGACTGATAACTGTGTCAGTAGGTGTGCATGCAGTTTGTGGGATATGGAAGAAATGCCTGGCAATCTACTTCCATTCCATTCTTACCTAGTAAACTCTGGATGGTGGTGAATATTCCTGGTGCACCCACAGGAGTCAGATGTCACTTGACAGCTATGAATGGCCAGACTTTGAAGTCAAGTCCAGTGACACCATTCTCCTCAGACATTTCTAGTTTTGGCGGATAGGTTATTGTAAAGATCCATTTCAGAAGTGCCATTCATTTCTCATTCTTTCCTCTGTTTCTGGGATGTATGACTGTAACAAATCACTGCACATCGTGAAAGCATTCACCACAAAGAAATATTCATATCCAAGGGGGCACTGAGTCATTATTTTTTAATGTCTCACGCCTCTACCCTCAACACCTTTGGGTATTTTACAGTCCGAGTTCCACATTTCAATATCTTTGATCTAATCTAAACTTATGTTGGTACACAGACTGGATTACAAAAAAGGTGAACTGTAACTTTCAATCCCCTTCATTCTCCCCAAAACATTTGAAATATTTAAAGGTCTCAAAACCTTACTGCAGTGCTACTGATGTTGCTTACCTTTCAGGAAATTTTCTACTAGCTTTGCGAATGTTTGCCCCATGTAAGATTGCTCTACATACAAATTTCAGAAGTCTTAAAAGTGATAACTTCTCCCACACAGAGTTTATTCTTTACTAGTGCTATTTAGTTATCTGACAGGGCCATAACTTTCATTACATGAAGCCTGAAAGATTGTGATACTGTATCTCCATGCCCATGAAGGTTACCATCTTTACAGGTCCATAGGCAAGTACTAGGCTAGCTGTCCTTGTGGGTCATTTGAAGTCCAGACAATTTCCCTTTGAAAGGTAAAAATCAAACTCTGTACCTTGCGACTCTGAGGTAAACACCTTAACTAGTATACCAACCCTCAACCCTTTGCAGGACCTGCTTAATTATCCACTACCAGGGGTATATCCAAAGCCTGACACAAACACTAGAATGGTTCAATACTTCCCTTCATCCCCCTTCTCCTAGTCACCATTGAGAAAAACATAAAACAGTGCACTTTCATCCAAGTAATACAGTCATCCTCCCACATCCTGTGATACAAATGTCTTAAAAAATACATCAAGGCACAACCCATTGGCATCATCTTGTCACAGAACTATTCCTTCAGCTGCAGCTACTGAAAGTGACATTCCAGACACATGATTTGTAAAAGCAAAACAATAGTGTCAAATCTCCAGAACTAAAACACACTGAAAGAAGAAACTTCTAGACCACAAACATTACAGGTTAAACACCTATCTTACTTTTATCCAGACTTCTTAAGAACAAACAATATTTCAACACATGCTTAACCTGTAATTGTGTGGTCTATGAGTTTCTGTCATTTAGCGCTGTATATTTAATTTTTGCATGGTTGATTCTGTCCTCCTGAGTTTATTCAATGTCTAGTTTGGCCAGTTACAGGCTGCTGACAACTGGTATGAGTTTTGCTGTGTCTTCTAAGAAGGCATCTGCATTTTTATAAAATTACTGCTTACGCTATTCATTTACTGACCAGCCTTTGGATAGGTGATGAATGACTAAACACTCAACCTGGTCATTTCAACAAAACTGGACTTATTGAAAAGACTTGGAGAGTTAGGAATGGTGGCACCTAAATAGGTCCACTGTTTCATCCATCAACTCTCGCACTATGGTCTTTGCATAACATTGATTTGAGATTCTTACATACAATTCCATTAAAGGGAGGATTTGACTGTGCAGCACCATAGTGCCAGAATCCCTGCACTAGGAATTATGTCACATCTTTATTGGGTAATTCTTTATTAATGTCTTTAGTCTCTTCCATTTTACAAGGAAATATAACCCATAAAACGTTTTGGATCACCTGCATTCCTCTTACCCTTCCTTCCCTAAAGGATTCCAGTCTTGTTCAAATTCCATTTTGTGCACCAATCCAAACCTTCTGTCTGTACACTTTCTTTTTCCCAAATCAAAGTGCTCATGCCCTTTATCCTTTGTCAGTTTTCATTTAACAGCATCTGCTCTGCTTATTTATTTTTTTTTTTGGGGGGGGGTCATCCCTCCATGTATGCAGAGCTGAGGATCTCTCTTTTGTGGCCTTGAACTGACAAGGTGCTTTCCCTGGCATGTTCCTAGGCTGCTTATTGTCTACAGAAGGAGGGTTTGGGGTCTTGCACCCAATACCACTGCCATGCTCCACCCAGTGATGCTGCCTTATCTGGAGGATTCTGCAGTTAACTTCTCAGTCCTGGCCTGCTTCCTCCTCCTGCTGCAATCTCCTCCAGAGTCTTTTAACCCATGGACTGACCTACAAAAAAAAATACTTCTAAGCATTTGTTTATGAGTTAATGTTCTGCTCTACATTATCTCAACTGCTGTATACCACTGCATATGCTTCTTTGTTGAATTGCTGCCCTTGATGCCTTGCAGCTACCTCATGAGGATTTCTACGTGCTACCTTGCCATGCAATGCTGATTTCACACTGTCATGCTTACCAAATAGGTTTGACTTCTAACACCTTGTAGCTACTGATTTTTTTCCATTACCTGTTTTCCACTCCTTTTCCACTGACTGCTGGATCTCTTTTATCAGTGCCATGGCATGTGACAACATTTTGTCAATGTAATCCCTCATGGGGACTATATCTTCTAGATGTGGAACACAAACTATTGAATGAATTTTCCAAAGTCTCTCTCTCTCTCTCTCTCTTTACCACTTTCCTTCTTCTCTGTCAAACCAGCTTATTGTTCTCTCCCCCCTCCTTTTTTTAATACATGCCTGGCTAATGTATTTATACCCAGAGATAGAACAAAGTGGTTTGCAGCCAAGAAGGCCTAACAACCAAGTTAGATCTTTAGATCTTGCAATTATAATAACTTCATCCCAAAGAGAAATGGCACATTTTAACTGTGCTACTGAAATACAACCACTGCACAGTTTGTTGCAGTTAAGTAAATGGGAACTTAATGAGTTGTTCCCTCATGCGATGATGTGAGGTATGCCACAGCTAGTAGGGCAGTGCAAGTGTAACATATATGGGAGCATAGCTAGCCAGAATTTTGTAAAGAATTTTATGTCATTTGTATATCAAACTGATTTGTACAGACACCTGTGTTAAGAATGAATTTGTAAAGCTGCTTGTGTTAAAAAATGTATCAACAGTGTGTCCTGCTGAACAGAAAAGAAATATACATGTATGTCAGGCTGTATTGTGATAACTGCTGAAATGCATATATGTTAACAGAGGATGTTGGAAGGGAAGGAGTTAATCTCAACCCAGCTTATCTTAGGAAAATAGTTTGAAATTAGATTACTTGGTATAAGCCATCAAGACTATCTTACAGCTCTGATTGCAGCCAGAGACAAAATGTCCAAGAGTCCTGGTTTAGGAGCTCAGTAGGAACAGTGGAACTGTTAAAATTGTTTTACAACTTCCAGATGCTGTAACACATCTTAGCAAAGGTGTGTGTGTGTGTATTATGACACATATGTGCAATATCCTGGCTCAGCTTCTACTGAAGGGAGTAGATTACATGTGATATCATTCTGTAATCCAGCACTGAAATGATGCTCTAATACTAGATGAGACAGAAGCCCCAGGGCAGCCTGTTTGTGAAACCTGACAAGAAAGACCACTTACCCACATCACCTTGCCTTGCTCTATTAAGTAAGCAGGTAACAGTAATTCTTTAGATCATTCAGGAAAATATAGAGACATTAGTTAAGTATTGTTTTTCTGTACCTGTGTTAATCTTTCCATCTGTGTTATTTTTAATATTTCCTATGACTGAAACTCTGGTATTTATTATAAATAGATATTCAGTATTTTAATGTTCTTTTACTATTTATTATTAAATATATTTAAACTTTTCATTGTGGCTGGTCTTTTAAAGGATATTTTAACCTTTAAGAGTACTTATATTGTTCGGTGACACTATGGCCATTTCTGAAACACTTGCTGTTTGCTCAACATTACCATTGGTATTAATATTAATTTCACTCAGTATAATTGGATACCCAATTAAGAGTCTTAGATGAGCTGGTTGGTGACAGTGGAACTACCTTATAGCCTATGCAAATGTGGTACAGAGGGTAAACTGTGCCAACCTTTCTGAGGTGTTTGCGTGTGTTTGTGAAAATCAAATCTCAAGAGGGTATGTGTCAGCTACTTGGAACAGGGACACAGAGCACCTTAGTGGTCACTGTGTATTCTTATTTGGGGCCTAGACAGAGATAGAGTCCAGCCACAGGACTGGAGTGTGTTCCCTGTGTGCTCTTAAGGGCAAATGTGCTTGGTGCAGAGAACTGCATCTAAAAACACTATCAATTTCTCTCAAAGTGAACGTCCCACTTCCATGTCAGTGATGAGGATTGAGGCTCCTTGATAACTGGCCTAGAGGAGGGACGTCACACCTCAACACAGACTTAATGCAGAAAATAGAAGAATTAAAGCTATCCCCATAATCCTTAGCCTTCAAGTAGTACAGAGAAGCAAACAACACACAACTTCAGGATAAACTTTGTCAGCAGCTCATGACCCTAACAGTCCATGCTGAAAAATTAAACCTAAGAAAGGAGGAGTCCTATGGCACAACATGAACTGCACCATAGGCTAAGGTTTAGATCCTGACTGCATTTTACTCTTTTGGTTGTGACAAGCATGTCCTTCCATTCACTATAGAATATTGAATAATGCACATTTTATTATTGAATATATTTATTTTTATTAGTGAAGTAAATTCCATAGGTACAAGCCAGATTTCAAGGATGACCAGAAACACTGTCTGGTTATGTGACTTACTCAGTCACATTGACACATGGGGGCTTACTGAATTAAACCCTGAACTACAGAATAAAGTTTTTTTAAAGGTCAAAGACTTAATCTCTTGTGCTAATACAGGTTGGTTAGCATCTACCAGCCATGCTTAGTTACTCTGAGGTGGGATAGCTCACAGCTGATACCAGGGAGAATGTCACAGAAAGGTGGAAAGGTAGGGTTAGGTCAATAAGATATGAAAAAGCGCTGGAGCAGAAAGAGTCATTCCATAAAGAAAGCAGCAAAAAAGGCCAGGTCCCCTGGGATCAGCCTCTTTCACGGCTGAGATTTTCAAGACAAAGTTTTACTTAGTAGCTTCAGGTAAGCACTGGTAATGTGACTTCCAGGTAAGCACCAAGTGTTCCTTTGTTCATTCATGACAGGGGGAAGACAGCTAATTAACCAGTGATCAAGCAAATGGTAAGTTTTCTGGGCAAAGAGTATTTCAGATGCAGCCTGGATGAGTGTGTGTTTCCCTTGGATCCTCCTCCGTTCATTCTCTGGTGTCAATTGGTTACTCGCAGCTTTAAATGTTTCCTCCCCTGCAGGGTTTTCAATTGTCTGTGGGCTGTTCGATTCAGGGAGGGTTCTCATAGGAACAACAATTTAGCATGAGTATCTGTTAATTTTATCCCAACTGTGCTTCCAGGAGACAGGCAGCTGGAATAGGGTAAGAGAAGTCATCCTTGCAGAAAGGGTGTGTGTGTGTGTGTGTGTGTGTGTGGTAAGAAATTATTAGGGGACTTGATGGGGACAGGAGCATTGGTAGGTATCCACTGATAAAAAAAAATGAAGCAGCCACAAGCACAAGCCGGAGAGGAAGGGGTGAGTTCACTCACAGGACTTAGTTCATGGGGAGGTAAACAAACTGTGACAGGCTGGACAGCTGAAGAGCCGAGTATCACACAAACAACGAAAAAAAAAAATCCACATTGAGAAACAGCAGTGAAGCACAGCAGAGATGGCAGTCAGCACTACAGGGCAAGCCCTATCTGGAAGATTCCACTCTGCTGCAGTCAGCTCTCAAGACTGTGGTCTATAAAAGGGAGAGCAAATAAGAGGGAGGTTTTCTCAGGTACATTTTACAGGATACGAAATTTCATCCAAGGTAGCAACTCTCATTGAAACAGGAAGAAAAAAAATTTAACAGTTAAATACAACTTAGCATATCTAAGTAGTAGATTAGAACACCACAATGGTGTAGCTGACAGTTTGAAAGCAAAATCAATCCTGAGTACACACAACTGAGAACAATACATTTCAGATGCGGCCTAGATGAGTGTGGGAGGGTGGCCTAATGGTTAAGGTGTTTGCCTTACAAACACAAGGTGCAGGGTTTGAATCTCACAAGGGATAATTGGCTATGCTTAAAATGGCTCACAAGGGCAATTAGCTTAGTACTAATCTATGAAACTACATGCAAATAACATTCAATAAAAAAAAGAACTCTTAGTTAAGTTTGCATTCCGTAGTATGGATCCCTCCCCAAATAAATACATTTTTATATATATATATATACACAACCCACAACAAACACACACATATATATATATATATATATATATATATATATCTTACACATATATATTTGTAACCTACAGATGAACTTCGAAACATCGAAGTACACAAATGCCTAATGACTAAAGAGCAATCTCAGAAGACTGAAAACCAAAACACAGAAAAACAAAGCACCTTTGCACTTTTGTTGTGGGGGAGCAAACCCCTGTGCCTGCCATACCACCTAATTACATATAACAACTCTTAGATTGCTCTACAGTGGGGAAAGGGCAAATGCCACAATATCTGCTGTTCACAATATCACACAGACTTAACAATGGCAGAAGCAATCAAGTAAGTTTCAATCACTTCTGCCAGCATAAAACACGTTCAGGATTATGAACATTCAATTATATGTATGATTTCCATTTACATATATATCTATATATACACACACACACACATATATATGGCTCCCTACTGAAATGTCAGCACTTGAAATGCAGAATGCCAACATGCCAAAAAAAGGGCCCAATAATGGAGAAGAGTAAATCTCAAAACACTCTTCTCCTTTAAACACATTCTAAGAAATGGCCATCTTGAACTTGGTATATTTAAGTCTATTTTTTCAATCATTCACACTCAGCAATTCAGGATTATCCATAGAGGTCCCAGTATTTCAAATGGTTGATATATAGTGTGTGTATGTGTGTATATGTTTTCAGGTTATACCCATATTTAAATATTCCACAGATGTGGGTTTATGTATACAGTTTTGAATATGGAATCAAGTACAAAAAATAAAAGCATAAACAGACAAAAAGAGATAATTTATATATAGTTATGTATGTGAAAAATGCATATTGTAGTAGGTATATATATATGCAAGAATATTAAATACAAATTCAATGGTAAATGAAATGTCTTTAAAAATGGGTGACGAGTGATTATCAAGAAAAACCTTGGAGGGCAAGAATATAGACAGATATAGGCAAAAAACAAGCACAGAAAGCAGTTATATAAATAAAGTAGAGTATATACAAATACATATATATATATATACATAGGAGGGGGGGGGGGGACTTATTTGAAGGCACAGCTGGCATAATGGTTAAAGTCTTTGCCTCCCATGTGCAAGGTACAAGAGTCAATCCTGACCTCCAGAGAATGCCTGCATGGTGATTACATACATATTTGTGTTGTGTCTCTGTCTCCCCTCCTCCAAAAAAAAACATTTGTTTTTTTTTTTTTCCAAGAATGTAAATGTAAATGTGGGCAGCATTACAGAATAAACATAGTACCTATTTGGGGGAAACATTGCAGAGAATAACTTTTTGTTGACTAATGGTGATAAATGGTTTGAGAACCTGGTCTATGCCAGAGACACATGGAAATGGTGTTGCTCAGCTTGGGTTACCTAATATAGGTTCACTGATAAGATGGAGCTTGGAAGTGGATGTCATGATAATTCCACAAAGCCACTTAACTTGGAATCCACAGCCTACTACACAGAAAGTGACAGACTCATGGCAATCAAACTCCAGTATAAGGACAGGGCAGTATTTATAATTTTAGCATATGCCCTACAGTAGAGTTGTGTCAATGGTAAAGAGCAAATTCAGACAACAGAAGCAGGACCTATTAAATAAAGCAAGAAAGCATGAGTTGGGTGTTGATAATGGAGGACCTAAATGCATATATTGGGACAAACAGAACAGGATAAGAGTACAGACTGTGTATATGTGGGTGGGGCAACAGGAATAGAGGTCATTCTAGACTTCTGTCAGGCAAATGTCTTGATAGTGGTCAACATATGATTCAGCGAGAGAGTTATCACATGCTAGAGTGACTGACATGTAAATCAAGTAGACTTCATCCTAGTAACAGTCAGCCCACAGCATAAACCAATGGTTGCCACAAGCAGCTGCAAGTAGTGGTCAGATAAGGCTTTAAGGCTGAAGACCTGGAAGTCGACTGAAGAGAAAGCACAAGAGTTCAGAGAAATACTCATGAGTCTAGCACTTCAGGAAGAGGAGGAACTAGGTGGAGTTGAAGAAGAATGGTAACAACTCAAAATAGCATGTGTGAGGACTAAAAACCAGATATGGCAACAAGGTATGTAAGAAAAGCTGCTGGTGGAGTGAAGTCTAGGAAGTCAAAGGAAAGGAGGAGTGCAGGAAGAAGTGGAAGAGAGAAGAGATGAACAAAGCAGAGAACAAATACTGACTGGCTAATGGAGCAGTTGCAAAGAACAAGGAACCAGAGGCATTCTACCAGCTTCTGGAAAGTGATTCAGCAGATAGTGCAAAGGAACTCTAAGAACGTAAGGCAATGATAGAAAGATAAAGATGGTCTTTAGATACAAGTAACAACCTGCACTTTAGTCCACAGGACCTCGAAGACAGATAGGAGTACTTCCAGCAGCTTTTGGATGAAGAAGCCTTACAGAAGCGGTACTGCCCCTGACATAGCCTATGATGAAAGAAGAGAACCCCTCCTATAAAAATTAAGAGCAGCATTAAGGAAAATTAGAGTCAGGGAAAGCAGCAGGCTTAGATGAGATCACATCTGATATGATCACGATGGTGAATAAGCTAGAAGAGAAATGGCTCTTGAGGGCACTCTTAGAAGTGTGGAGAGAAAGGCTTATCCCAGATGAATGGAGAATAAGCATACTAGTGCCAGTGTACAAGAAAAAGGGGACATTCACAACAGGGTTAGTAGAGAGGTATCAAACTGCATGAAAGCTCTAGAGAGGGTGATTGAAAAACATGCAGAGTATTAGAAAGTATGATGGGAGACTAGCAGTTTGAATTCAGATCAGGAAGCAGCACAGCTGACCCAATGTTTGCATTGAGACATATAGCTGGGAGAAAGTTAGAGATTAGAAAGAGCCCAACTGTGCATTCCCAGACGTGGAAAAGGTATATGGAAAAATCCTAAAAAAGGTGACTTTTGGTAGTCCTGCAATGGTTTGAAGTCCTAGAAACATTTGGTAGACTTAGTGCAGGTTATGTACATGGACCCATTGGCACAACTACAGTGTTTGGACTTGGAGGCAGGTTCGCAGTTGGTGTGGGTATGTATCAGGGCTCAGCTCTAAGCCCAGTGCTGTTCATACTATTGCTAAACCACATTAGCAAAGAGGTTGGAGGGGACAGATCAACAGATGCCATATGCAGATGATGTGACATTACAGGCAGACTCTGAAAAAGAACTTCAGTAAAGGATAAGGGAATGTAATGAAAAACATAAGGCACATGGATGAAACGGAGTATTGATAAGACAGTTGTGATGTCAGCAAATGGGGAAGTCAGAAGAAACATAACTAAGAAAGAAGGGAAAATGGTGAACATGTTAACAGTTTCAAGTACCTGTAAAGGGTCTCTGAGGAGAAGGGAAGGCTAAATTAGGAGGTTAAATCTAGGATCAGAGGGATTGCAGCCAGCTGGCAAAAAGTATGTATAGGTGTATAACACAGTGGTGCAACCAGTACTACTGCATGATGCACAAACTTGGGCAGTAAAGGTAGAGCAGTTGAGGAAGCTACAGGTGATGGCCATGAAATGCCTAAGATGGGTAGTAGGATACACCTGTGGGACAGACCAAAAAATAAGGACTTCATATCAGAAGCCCAAACAGCTCCAACTGCAGAGAAGATCGACAAGAACAGATTATGGTGGCTTGGACATATATGCAGGAATACCGAGGACAATCTGGTGAAGATAATTTGGGACAGACAGGAAGAAGGCAAGAAGAAAGGAGGGCATCCAGCAAACAGGTGGATGGACTGTGAGAGTGAAGACCTGTGACAGTCAGATAGTACTGTTAAAGTAAAGAGACTGATACTGACTTGACAGAGATATGGTGACAGTTGATGCGACACCCTGACCACAAGTAGAAAAATGAGGTTGATAAGGAAAAAGTACTATGAGCAAGAAAAGACAGCCATCAACCTAGGCAGAGCAAAAATCTGAAGGTGTGCCACCATATTCTTTCTATTTTCAGAAATAACCAAAGAATTGCCATTAGAAAGAGTTTGAGCTGGGATAGCTCAGAGTGAAGACTGGGTTGGGGTGGGGGATAAAGTCAGAGAAAGGTAGGGATAGGTCAATGATGTGTGAAAGAGATGGAGCAGAAAGAGTCAGTCTACGGGAAAACTGAGAAAAAGGCCAGGTCCCTGGGATCAGACTCTTTCATGGTTGAGATCTTCGTTATGTTTGCCCACCCCTCATAAAGCAGGGAAGAGCATCAATACTGTGGCTGATAAACTTTGGTTCAGATGGGCCAGCACAGGGACAGAGATTAAGGAAGGCACCTGTTGACCCACAAGAGAGATTGCCGTGTATGACAAGAAAAAAATTCTTATGTTCGCCTACAAGGTGTTTTTCAGGATTTTGCCTTCTCCAATGGGTATAAATAGGTTAGGCTGCTGCAGTCATGTTGGCAAAATGTAGGATTAGTAAAGTAGATCAAGCTATGTGGGGGCGATCCAAGGTATACTAGTTGATACTTCCACAAAGCTGTAGCCAGGGGAGACTGTAGGAATTATTAGCCAACTCTCCTCTTGGTAGATTGTATGGCAGACTACACAAGTGAACTATATGTTTGTATTGAGACATATATTTGGGAATAGGTTAGAGATTAGCGTCCAGTTGTGTATTCCCAGTCTTGACCAAAGTATATGGCAGAGTAGTGACACCGGTGATGCCAAATAAAAGTGAATATCAATAGTATTGCCATGCTGTGGGGGTATGGCAAGGTCTCCCCAAAAATCCTGCCTTTGTGTACATCTCATGAATTTAAAAACTGGTGCCATCATGACTACAACAGTCTAACCTAATTATCTACACACATTGGAGAAGGCAAAATTCTGAAAACCACACTGTGGGCAAAAAAATAGGACATTCCTTCTTACTCTAACTAAAAACTGGCAAACAATCTGGCAAAATGAAACAAAAAAAGCATGGGTTGACCACTTTCATCCCTATTACTTAAAGGACTTCTTCAGAACCATTACATCAATTAATTTATTTAAATATTAAAATGAATGAGCATGTGACCTGGTTAATTAAACACTTACAAAAGACTTTTTTAAAGGATACAGATCCCGTTAACTTGCATTATATTATTACATACACTAAGAATGGAAAACTTAAAAGGCTAGGTGAGATTGAAAAATATATTAGGTGAAATTAAAAATATGCTGATTGCTAATTCATCTTTGTTGACTTTGTAAATCAAAAATAAAATACCATTTTAAAATACATTATCAGGTATTCTCCCTGAAATTAAAGTTTTGTTGCTTTTAACTTAAGTACTGGAAGTAGGGGAACATATTCATTTAAAACAAGGGAAATTTAAGGCATTTAATTTCAATTGCCACGAGTTCTCTATTTTCTAAAAATGTTTCCCAATATCCTCCCCTTATGTTCATTGGAAGAATTTCCAATATGCCAAAGGACATTTTTTTGTAATAAGAGCATAACAGTGTGTGTATGTTTAAATAAACTGTTGGCATTTTTATTTAATATGTCGTAGTTGTGTTCGTAAATCATTTAAGGAAACATTGTTCAGTTTTACTAACGTAAAAGTTTTTACGTCCACAACACAAAGCAACATGCACTACACTTGGAATGATTCCAATACCTAAAAAAAAAAACTTCTAAAATAAACACACACTGTTTTCAGGCCCCACATTTATGTGTGGCTATTGTACTGTTAGCCTTGTTGGAGCTTGCTGGGTTCTCAAATATATATTTAAGGTTTTTACCTGCTTTATATGTAAAAGTGGGGTGGTTCCTACTATGTGGTATACATCAGGATCAAATTTAAACAAGTTCCAGTTGTTAGAAGCAATTTTCTTAACCTGGGGTGCAGAACTATTAAATCTAAGGACCAATGCTTTATTGAAACCGGTGCTGTTGTCAAAGGTGGAAGTTTGTGGATTGCTGTTAAATCCAGTTGCAAGGATAGGGGTGTGGTAAACTTATTCCCCCATTCTTTAATGCTCTCAGAATGTACATCATATAATAAATGACTATATAGCCTCTTTATAAAAACATACTGGTCATTTTATCACATTCCCCTAAAAAAAGTTCAAACATATTATACCCGCCCTCACTAGTTGCCTTTTGAAAGCACTTTTTTACTGGTGCGTGGGTGTCTGCTGTTAAAATGTAAATAGGTGTTGGAAAAGTGGGTTTCCTATAGATAGCGGACTTGAACTTTTTCATTCATGATGCACACATCCAGATAATTAACTGTATGTTACTACTGTTAAATGTAAATTTTAAAAAATCTGTTGTGCTAATATATTTAATAAAATTGGGTATGTCTTTCATCTGCATCAACCCATAGTAGGAACATATCATCCAAATATCAAAAAATGCAGTGTCCAACAGTCTGAGTAAATTGAATTCAAAACGTATTTCTTTTCCCACATGTACATTATCAAATTAGCATATATGGGGTGCATGCTGAGCCCATAGCCACCCTTTAGGTCTGCTTAAACTATTTACCTTCAAAGTAAATGAAGTTGTTTTCTAGTACCATATCCAAAAGATCAGTCAATAATTTGAGGATACAATTTTCTAGTTGTACAAGTTCTAGTACAGCTAAATGAAATAAATCCAGTCCTTCCATATGGGACATGCAGGATAATAAATCTACCCACATCAATTGTTAGAAAAGTATGGTTTTCATAAAAAAAAAATCTTACTTAAATTTCCCTAAAACATCCCAGGTGTCCTTAAGAATATGTTACTGAATGTAATGTGTTCTTAATATCCGGTCAATATATATATAGCTAATGGATACGTTTTGGACCCCTGAGCAGAGACTTTACATCTGTAGAGAGGGTCCTTGATGGTATTCTGGACCTTGGGTATACAGAAGACTCCAGTATCATAGGGTGTTTAATGGAAAGAAAATTAAATATATTATAAGTCATTACCCCTTGAGACAGGCAGTCTTCCAAGAAAATACCTATCTCCCTATAGGCTATATTAATCTCATTTTCCGAGACTGTGTTGAACTTGATGGTATCTTGCAACTTACTGCAAATCATGCAGTCTATTTTTTCCACTATAAATACTCCACCACCTTTCTCTGGCTTCATTACCCTGATAGTGTTGTTATGTCTAAGTTTAAGAGTATGTTGTTGTTCTTTAGTCAAATTATATAGGGGTCTTCTCTTATTTTTATATAGCTTATAAAAGTCCTGTATGCAGCATTTCTTAAAAGTTGCAATAGTAAGATTCAGTGGGGGATTAAGTGTACTTTTCTTTCTCAAAGAGGTACAAGTATTCAAATTAGGAGGGTTATGCTGCTCGTTAAATTGCATGGCTAAGTTGAGTGTCCAAGTAAAAAGTTTAAATTCAATCAAAAGGTCAGAAATATCAGGCGATGTCTTTGGAACATACTTGAAGCCTTTACTAAAAAGTGAAAATGAGGGGGCAATGTCTAAATTGCTGTAATTACAAATGTTAAACCCCTTGTAATTGTGTACAATATCATCTGTGATTGTGATATCTTCTCCCTCAAAATTCTGCTTAGAAGAAGAACTAGATTCTGACCAAGGTTTTAATATTGGTGGTAGTTTTGTCTCTTTGTACCCCTTCTTCTACCTCCTCTCCCTCAACCCTGTCTTCTCCCCCTTCCATATGGAGATTGGTATGGGGGGGATTTACCTGGAAAGGGGTTGACTGGTTCTTTAGGTCTAGCTCCCAGTATTTCCGATCTACAGGGGAAGGGAGGAAATTCATCCAAATTATTGAATGAAAATTCAGGTGCAAATTTGTCCCCTGAAGTTGAAACTGACTGATGTTAAAATTTGAGACTATATATCTCGCATTGTTGATTTGTCTGTAATTACTACCATCAACTTTATATGAATTATTCCGGATTATGGTACCTTCTGAAAAATTAACATTCTTGGGTGTTAGGTATGCGCTATTGTTCATAATCATAGTGGTCCCTTAGAAGTTTCTTTTTCTTATAGGTTCATAGGTATTGGCCCTAGGGCCCATATAAGCCTAGCCAAAAGGTACCCTGGCTTTCGCCACCCAAGAAAATTATTTTCCTGTGCCACTGTCGGGCAGAGCCACAGAAGTGATCCCCGGGGTGAATTTCCTATCTCCAATCCAATCATCAAGATTTTTCTTGAAGAGTGCTAATGAGAAGCTTTGTTTGATATAGATAGGTAGTTTGTTCCAGAGTATGGGAAGTCTCTGGGACAGGACTCTATCCCTCCAGCATGTTCTGTTTATTGTGGTGACAAGGTTTAGGTCCCTAGAGCGTGTAGCTCGGAGGGATTTGGATTACTTTAAGTGAAGCATGTCCAAAAGCTCTGGGTTTGACATAGCTTTGTGTGTTAGGCAGAGATCGCCACTGAGTAGGCGATATGTGATGGAGTAAAGCTGCAGTTTTTTGAGACGGCCTGCGTAGGGCATCTGTTTGAGGCTGGTAAACCTCTTTGTGAGGTATTTCTGTGGGATGGAGTAAAGCTGCAGTTTTTTGAGATGGCCTGCATAGGGCATCTGTTTGAGGCTGGTAATCCTATTTGTGAGGTATTTCTGCAGCCTTTCCAGTTGTTTTAGATGTCTTGTGAGGTACATACCAAAAGGGGCATTGTACTCTATAATGGGTTTAATGAGTGACGAGTAGAGGGGAACAATGACTTATTTTTTCCTGTATAAGAAACCTTTTGTGATAAGGTGTGCCACATAGAAGGATTTCCTGACTACTGTGGTGATGTGATTATCAAAGGAGAGACTACTGTCCAGCTGTCTCCCAAGGTCTCTTATCACACTTTTGATGTTAAATAGACTAACACCTATGTGGTAGTTCTTGGGTACAGAGTTTTTCCAAAAGGGTTGACAATGCACTTTTTGGCATTGAGCTTGAGGCCATGGCTTTGACACCAGGCATCTGTCTAAGTGAGGCCCTTTTGTAGGATGTCCACATCTTTTGGAGTTTTAATTGTGGCTCCTAGTTTGCAGTCATCTGTGAACTTCATTAGCCAAAGACCTTCTGTATTAGCCTGTACTTCAGAGAAGTAGATACCAAACAGGAGAGGACCCAGGACTGAACCCTGTGGCACTTCACTTGTCACTGGTCTGAAGTTGGATTTGGAGTCTGCTGCTTTCACAGTGTGGTTCTGTCAGTGAGCCAGATGACAACCCATCTTGTGACATAGGGATTTATACCTAGTTTAGTGAGTTTATCTATAATTTCAGAGTGGGGGATGGTGTTGAAAGCCTTGATGAGATCTAGATAGGCTGTGTGAACCACCTTACCATCATCTACGGCTTTGGTAACCACCTCAAAGAAGTCTGTCAGGTTTAAGAGACATGATCTGCCTTTTACAAACCTGAACTGGGTGGGGTCCAGAGTTTGGAGATCACCATCGTCATTGTTTATAAGTTCCATGATGATATGTTCTATAGCCATGCAGACTAGGCTAATGGGGCAGTAGTTTCCCAGGTCTGTGGTGGCTCCCCCTTTGTGGAATGGGATAACAGTCACTGTGCGCCATTCAGTGGGCACATATCCTGAGGTGATGCTATCATTGAACATGGTACTTAGGTGTGGTGCCAATTCCTTCTGTAGTTCATGTAGAATGCATCCTGGGATGTTGTCAGGTCCCATGGATGCTGTGTTCTTGGCTTTGGGGAGTGTATTTTTTACCTGTGCAGCCATGATTACAGGAACTTTGCATTCTTCTGGTATAGAGATGGGCCCTTTAGGGGATGAGAGGGGGGGTAAAGTTAGCACTGAACCCATCTGCCAGGGTGATGGCAATATCAGTTGGTTCTGTATATTTAGTGACATTGAGCTGTAACTCAGAGCAGATTTGTGTTGCCATTGAGATTTTTAACATAGCTATAGAATGCTTTGTGGTTGCCTTTAGAGTCAGTGATGATTTTGTTTTCATAACTAGCTTTGGAGGATTTTATGAGGGATCTCAGCTTCTTACTGAGGCTGACCAGGGAGTTCCTCCAATCATGGGATTTTACTTTTTTTTGTAACAGTTTCTTTCCTCTGTTGTAGAGTTTGTTTATGGCAGGGGACCACCAGATTGGCTTCCTTTTTTTGGAGGCTAGCATCTTGGTTCTGTTAGGGATTGCATGAACCATGCACTCGTGTAAGTGCTTATAAAGTGCATTTGTGTAGGATTCAGCAGTCATACCTCTATTGTCCATCAGCATAGGTGTTGTGAAGTTTGCCACTTCTGTCTTAAGAAGCGTGAAGTTGGCTTTGGAGAATTTTTTTTATGGTGGTTTCCCTAATGGGGGGTGGGGGAGGGATGTGGATGTCTATGGTGATTAGCTTGTGGTCAAATCTGGCTAATGAGGAATTGACCTCTGGTATGGAGCACCAGTTGCCCATGTGGGTAACAACCAGGTCTAGGATATTGCTGCCCCTGCTGGGGGTGTGGAAAAATAACTTCTTTACACTTCTATTCCGAAAAACATCTGGTTATATTTATTAGTATTGTAATCAAAAAGCAAATCAGTTTAAATTTTATTATTTAATGTAGATATTTCAGCAAATAATGTGTTAATGTGAACTCTATTTCACTTAATAATAAAATTCATAAGTTCAAATCCATGTTTGCCAAACATGGAAGTAAGTTCCTTGTATTTAGAAGTGTTGAACCTAAGTCCATTGGGAAACATGTATACTTCAAGTTCCTTGGGGGCCCTGTTTTTGTTCAATGATTCTCATAAAAAGCAGTTATCTAACTGTAAATGTTGTACCTTCATGAGTTTTTGTTTTCCTGTAAGAGTCCCCATAAGTGTTGTTAGACTATCATTAAGGTGTTGAACGTGTGTCTATGTCGGTTATGTTAGTAAACCCAAATCTTTGTTGATCCAGTCATCTAGATTAATTTTTTACACCTCTAATATGTTGGAATTCAATTGATTTGTTACCTCAACAAGAGTGCCTGAACCTGTAGCATCTAGGGTCGGATGCATGTGTATGGAAATCGTTATAGCCGATGCCAGTTTGGAAGGTGCCAAAATAGTTGACAATCTGGCAAGTAAATACCGGATGCAGATATTTAACTCAAGTGATGAGACCTTTGTGGTTACTAAATTGTAATGGCTGGCCAATGCTGAATTGCATAAATACTGGATAAACGATGGTGGAAGCAGTAGAAAATGTGGCTTGCCAAAAAGGAAAAACTAATTAAATGGGTGATGATGTTTGTTGTTTGATAATTTAGAGAATGAACAGCTATTCAAAGCCTCAGACAAACCGCTTTAAGCCATCCCCTGTACATAAAACCCATGCATCTGGTGTAGGGAATGATTGCGCAGACATGGCTTTTCTTGCATCAAACGTGAATCTATCCAGTCCTAGTTACAGGATGTCATTACTTGCTCTCTTGTAATCTTGTGCTCCTCAGAGTTACTTTTTTATGCTTTCCTTATATAATTCGCCCTTAATATTTCATGTTTGTGCATACCTCACTTAATATGGTGGCCTTCTACAATGTCCTATGCACAAAAAAAAAAAAAAGAATTGATGCACAGACACCTAATCCTCAGAACTGAAGTATCCCATGAGAAGGAAAACAATCCCAGAGAGACAACATGCCCATCCAGGAAGGAAATAAAGATGTAAGCGGAAACCCAACAGCCAGCAGAACCATCAGAAAAAGAAAAGAGGGCAGGAGGGATGGTCCAAATACTACAATCAGATGAGAAGCAGGGCATCTACTGTTTTGATGAGATCTTACACAACTGTACTATGTCCTTCCTTATCACTGTTGCACTTGTCCTTGTACTCTGGGAAAATACAAAAGGTACTGTGAAGTATGAGAGGAGGAAGGCAGAGAAAACCTTCCACAAATCCATGAAGGATACCCCTAGCAAATCCTGCCTTGGCCCTGGAAATAATATCCAACTTATAATGTTTGATACATGTTTGAAAATAATTCCAAGTTACTAGCTTTCAGGATGGATCTTGTAGTCAGACCATTGAAAAAAGCACCACAAGAGGTAACTACCCTGGTAGAAGGAAAACGAGCAGAAGAGAGAAGCTGCTTGGCATAACAACAACAAAATGGACTTAGAAATCCAGGAAGAGACGGTTTGCCTAAACAATGACAAACCCAATTTCCTGGTATGATAGAAACAAAAGGTTGCTCAGATGTTCTGATACCTATCATCTTATCCAAGTAATATCTCAGCTCTCTATGTAAATCCAAGGTGTGCAGTACCTTCTCACTAGCAGACTGTGGAGAAAGAAAAAAGGAAGGGAAGATGTATAGACTGATTCAAGGACAAATCATTAACCACCTGGGGTATGAAGGAAGGATTGGTATGATGAGATACTCTGCCCTTGCGAAAAAACTAACAAGGAGCCATCATGAAGGTGTGGAGCTCAGAAACTCTTGGCAGAAGTAAAAGCCACCGACAATATAGTTTTACAACTACAATGCTACAGGGAACGAAAAGGGCAGGCTCAAAAGGGGACAGATAATTTTTTAAGAACAGAATTAAGGTCCCAAGAAAAAGGAAAATGTTTCCTTGGAGGCCTAATATGAAGGAAGCCTTTTAGGAATTGTGTAACTTCAAAACTAGAAGCTAATGGATGATTACAAGACAGTCAGGCACAAATGGTTGACAAACTTTAGCAGGAAAAATATGCCAGACTGGTACTGAGAAATTAACACAAATAAGAACGGACTGCAGGTACTCCACAGAAAAAGAAGCCATGTTTGAGACACCAAATAGAAAATCTCTTCCATTTAGCCACATATGATTTAACAGTAGTGTGATTTCTTGTGTCCTGAAAAATCCTGAGAAAATTGGTGAATGAAAGAAATCAAACCCTATCACCAAAGTGTCAGCTGAAGTGTGGACAAGAGAAGGTGAATGAGAGAAATCAAAACCCTATCACCAAAGTGTCAGCTGAAGTGTGGACAAGAGAAGGTGAATGAGAGAAATCAAAACCCTATCACCAAAGTGTCAGCTGAAATGTGGACAAGAGAAGGTGAACGAGAGAAATCAAAACCCTATCACCAAAGTGTCAGCTGAAGTGTGGACAAGAGACGGTGAATGAGAGAAATCAAAACCCTATCACCAAAGTGTCAGCTGAAGTGTGGACAAGAGAAGGTGAATGAGAGAAATCAAAACCCTATCACCAAAGTGTCAGCTGAAGTGTGGACAAGAGAAGGTGAATGAGAGAAATCAAAACCCTATCACCAAAGTGTCAGCTGAAGTGTGGACAAGAGAAGGTGAATGAGAGAAATCAAAACCCTATCACCAAAGTGTCAGCTGAAGTGTGGACAAGAGAAGGTGAATGAGAGACGCCTCATCTTGTATAAGATCATCCATGCCATGAAATAATTTGTGATAACTGCCTCTGGCCAGGTGAAAGAGGAGGAGGAGCCAGTGCTGTCTGACCCAAAAGAGAGTCAGCAGCAAGATTTTGTGTCCCCTACATGATCTTGTGCAAGACCATCATGAGTAGAGTAAGACGGGGATACGCATACAGGAACATCCTCATCCAATAATAAAAAAAAAAAAACATGGCATCTGTCACTCGTCAGGTGAGGATAAAACAGAAGAACAGTTGTGGGTTCGATTTATACAGCTTTATTACATATAAACCCATCAGGATTGAGGCTTAGTAACTTAAACTTATAAACAGACTGACTACTGCACTTGTACATGTTAACACTCTGGCTGTTTACTCAAAAGGGCACTGCTGTCTGCGTCTGCTCTCTATTTGAACACACGTGCCCTCACTTTGAAATGCTTCTTAAAGTCACAACACACACTCTGATCTACATACTCCCTCTTTGAGAAATAAGCCATGCACAGTAATAATGGCAATAATCATTGACATGCAATTGTACAGAAATAATCCATTGACATGCAGTTCTACAGAACCAATTAAAAGTGAAACAATCATGTCCAGGTTGTTGTGTATTTTACACTATGTCTGGAAATATGACCTGATCGTGTGACACAAAAATTGGGATTGGGTTTAGCAACAGGGAATGTCTAATGAATGTTCAACTTCAGGGACATTTGGGAAATAATCAGGAACAGGAATAGACTTGTTCTTCAACAGGAACAGCGTCTGGATTGCTCCGAGATCTAGAGTCATATCACAGATATGATTCTGTGATATCTATTCAGACACCGGAAGAAGATGCCTGTGATTTCTTCTGTATTCTGTACCCTCAGTTTCTACTAAGTAAGATCTCAGCTCAGCGCACACACCTCTCAGTTGACCAGTTCTATCGAAACTTTTTGCATCCTCACTTTCTCTCCTCCTTTCAATGCATGAAGAAATCTGCTCATTTTCATCATAGTTGGACTTCTGGAACGAACGCTGTTTGAATAGTTGGGCTTTGATTCCTCTGTTTTTTTTTTAGCATTAGGCACCAACAAACTGGAACTGATAGGCAAGGTCATTATGGGTTGCCTATACAGAGGTCCCTGAGCAGGTGAGCCAAGTAAATTGTCATGGGGTATATTTCCTGGATTAAGCAAATTCAAGAAAACATTGGTATTGTCATGCTTTGATGTCTCTAGTAATTGCTTTGCACTTTATACTGCACGCTCAGCTAGGCCATTTGACTGTGGGTACTCAGGACTACTGGTAACATGAATAAAGTCCCACTCTTTTGTAAATTTCTGAAATAGCTGACTGGTAAGCTGGGTTGTCAACTTTGTGTGGACTACCATGGACTGAGAAATGATGTTTAAACTTAGTAATGACAGTACTGGATGCTAAGTTAGGTAGCAGAACAATCTCAAACCAATTTGAATTAGAGTCTACCAACACTAATTAATGTGGACTATTCCACTCAAAAATGTCAGTGGCTACTGTTTACCAAGGTAGTTTAGGAATCTGGTTTAGCTGAAGGGGCTCTTTTTACAAACGCCGTTTAGTACAATTACATACTGAACAAGATGAAAGTACTCTATCGATATCTTTTGACAGAGAAGGCCAAAATACTAGTCCTTTCATTCTTTTGGTAGTTTCAAAACCTGGGTGGCCACGATGCAAAGTTTGGATGTACTCCTGGTGTAAGGAAGTAGGAACGACAACTTTAGGACCTTTGAAACTGATACCATCTTCCATCATCTCATCTCTGTAAGGAAAATAAGGTTGCACTTCTGTTGCTGCACAAGATTATAGGTTCATAGGTTCATACTAGGCTATCTGCTCTAGGGCATTTATAAGCCTAGCCAGAGTGTGTTTGGCTTTCGCCACCCATTTTAAATCAATTTTGCTATGCCCTTTTTTGAGGTTCGTATACTGTGCCTCTGTCTAACAGTGACACAGAAGTGATACCTGGGATAAACCTATGATCTCCCATCCACTCATCAAGATTCCTCTTGAAGAGAGTCAATGAGGGACTCTGCCTAACCTGGACTGGGATTTTATTCCAGAGTGAAGGAAGCCTCTGGGTTATGAATCTGTCCCTCCAGCATGTCCTATTTATTTCAGTGCTGAGGTTCAAGTCTCTTGAGCGTGTAGCTCGATGGGATTTGGATTTTCTGAGGTGCAGCATGTCCATTAATTCCAGGTTGGACATGGCTTTATACGTCAGGCACAGATCGCCTCTGAGCAGGCGGTATACCACTGAGTAGAGCTGGAGTTTCTTTAACCAGGCAGCATATGGCATCTGTTTGAGCCCTTTGATCCTCTTGGTGAGGTACTTTTGGGGTCTTTCCAGTTGCTGCAGGTGTCTGGTAAGGTACATCCCAAAAGGGCCATTGTACTCAATTATGGGCCTGATGAGGGATGAGTAAAGAGACACGATGACCTCCACTGATCTAGATGTGAATCCCTTCATGATTAGGTGGGCTATATAAAATGTTTTTCTAACCACTTTGGCCACGTGGTTGTCAAATGAGAGACTGCTATCAACTTGGGTCTCCAGGTCCCTAATTACTTCTTCCGTACTTAATGGATTACCACCTATGTGGTAATTTGTGGGCACTTTGCTTTTGCCAAAGGGGATGACTATACACTTTTTGGCATTTAGCTTGAGGCCATGGCTCTGGCACCAGTTGTCTGTTTCTATGAGGCCTTTTTGTAGGATGCTTGTGTCGGCTGGAGAGTTGATTATGGCGCCCAGTTTGCAGTCATCTGCGAACTTGGTCAGCCACAGTCCTTCCATGTTGGCCTGTACCTCCGAGAAATATATACCGAACAACAGAGGTCCCAGGACTGAGCCTTGTGGGATGCCACTTGTAACTGGTTTGGAGTCAGACATGGCTCCAGCAATTCTAACCATGTGGGTTCTGTCCTTGAGCCAGTTTGTAACCCATCTAGTGACATAGGGGTTTATATTTAAGCTGGTGAGCTTATCTATAATGCCTGAGTGGGGTACTGTATCGAAGGCTTTTGCAAGGTCCAGGTAGGCTGTGTGGACCACCTTCCCCTCGTCAATGGCCTTGATGACTGTTTCAAAGAAATCGACCAGGTTTAAGAGGCAGGATCTGCCCTTAACAAAGTCGAACTGGGTAGGATCCAGTGTCCCCAATATCTTTATTTATGAGGTCCATCATGATCCTTTCCATAGCTTTGCAGACCAAGCTAGTCAAGCTTATGGGGCGATAATTTCCAGGATCCATTGAGGCACCACCTTTGTGGAGAGGGACCACTGTTGCTGTACGCCACTCTTTGGGTACATATCCTGTAGTAAGGCTAAGATTGAACAGTAGTTTTATGTTTGGGTTTAGCTCTTCTTGGAGTTCATGTAGGACGCAGCCCAGGACACCGTCTGGTCCCATTGATGCTGTGTTTTTTGCTTTGGAGAGGGCGGGTCTTACCTGAGCATCTGAGATGTCAGGGGGGCAGCACTCTGCTGGGATAGATTTTTGGTGGGGGGGGGAGAAGTTTGCGCTGAACCTGTCAGCTAGGATGTTGGCAATGTCTGTGGGTTCGGTGTATTTTTTGTCATTTTGGACTAATTCTGAGCATATCTGGGAATTCCCACCCAAGTTCCTAACATAACTAAAGAAAGCCTTGTGATTATCCTTAGTGTCCTGTGCAATTTTTCTCTCAAAGCTGGCCTTAGACGATTTTATGAGTGCCCGTAGTTTTTTGCTAATACTGATCAGAGATGCCTTCCCTTTGTGGGATTTTGCTCTATCATGTAGTAGCTTCCTCCTTCTATTGTGTAGTTTGTTTATGGCGGACGCCTGCCTTTGGCGGATTGGGTCTTGGTTTTATTTGGGATTGCATGATCCATTCATTCCTGAAGGTGTTCATAGAATGCGTTTATAAAGGATTCTGCGGTCTGGGCCGCATTTTCCACAGGCTCGGGGGCTTTGAAGGATTCCACCTCGGTTTTGAGGAGTGTGAAATTTGCTTTAGAAAAGTTTTTCACTGTGGTTTTCTGGGCAGGGGGTGGGGTCAGGATGTGAATATCCAGTGAGATTAGTTTATGGTCTGATCTTACCAGTAAGGGATACACTTCTGGTCTGGAGCATAGAGTCCCATGTTGGTGATGATCAGGTCCAGTATGTGGGAGTGGTAACAAGTTGTTCCATAGCATTTGAGTTTATAAATTCTAGGAACCTTTGGGCTAGGGTGTTGGAGCTAGAGTAAAGCTCCCAGTCTATATTTGGGTAGTTGAAGTCACCCAATATAGTGGTGTTTGGAGAGACCTTCATATTTTCCAGTGTTCTCAGGAAGGCCGAGTGGGGCTCCTGGGTTTGGGAGGGTGGTCTGTAGCCGGATATAAACTGGAAGGCAGTTTTACCCACAGTTAGTTGCACATGGATAGTCCCTGATGCTTCGTGCTGTGCCACCAACCTGGAGGTGTGGGTATCTTTGACGAATATTTATACTCCCCCTCCTTTTGTGGTTCGGTCCAAGTTTTGGGGCTGAAAAGCATGGTATGAGGTATAACCTGGTAGTGCTGGGTTGCTCTCGGGAGCCTTGAACCATGTTTTTGTTACTGCACAGATATCGATGTTCTCCATGCTAAGGAGAGTTTCGAGTGCATGCATCTTGAGGTTTAGACTTCTGGCGTTGAGTAGCATTACTCTTAGTTTCTTATCCCTTGTGATACCTATGGAGGTGGGTTTGTCTTTTGAGCCTTGACTAAAAAAGACACTATGGGGGTGTGGCAAGAGCCTTTGCCAACATCCGAAAGTCCAGGGGTGACAGGTGCAAGCCGTCCCTAGCGAAGATTCGTGGCTTGTCGAGCATGTCATCCCAGGCTGACAGGCATTGGATCCCCTTTGAATGACACCAATACTTAAGCCAATTGTTGAAATTGATCATCTTGTCTTCATATTGTGGCATCATTCTTGGTGAGGGTAAGATGCTACTCAAGGTCAGGGTCATACCGGCCTGGGCTACATGCTCAGAGAGCTCCTCTATGTCTCTTCTCATGTAGTCCAGGGAGGTAAGTCTCAGGTCATTCACACCAGCATGGACAATGATGGAGTCATATTTGTACTTGCCTTGGAGTGACCTGAGTGCTTGTGTTATGTGGCGGATCCTAGCGCCCGACAGGCAGCTCACTGTGACCTTCTCCTTGTTCAGCCTGGTGAGCGGGACGTCAGTGTGCCTGACGATAGAGTCACCTATTACAAGTGTATTAGGTGTGTTGTTTAGACTTAAGGGCTGTGACTGTTTGGCACACTGGCTTTGTGAGCTATGTGTTGCACGTGTTTTGCTTTGGGGTAGCGGTTGCTTGGGTGTCTGCTTTGGAGGTCTCTGCTGCTTAGGCAGATTTTTATTTAGAGCCTCCGAGTATGTTTTTGTGTGTTTATGTGTTTGGTTTGCTGTCGTGGTAGGTCTATGTGAGACTGGAATTGTAGTGAGCGTGGTTTCCTTCTCCTCCTGACTGGTTATGCCAGTACTGAGTTGAGAGAACTTAGCCTCCAGTTTGGCTATATGGTTGCATCTCTCACATGTGTTGGAATTTGTTGGGAGGAGGAGTGGGTTGTCCGTGTACATGAGGCAGTTGTAACATTGCCTCAAGATTCCCATATTCACCAGCTGGACCAGAGAGAAGATTGACAACTGACCTTTGGATATGCTAGAATAGTATTGGTTTGACAGGCATCCAACATTGATGAAGTGGTTGAGCTTTTGCAAAACCAGATCAGTCTTTGTATGGTCTCTTAGCTCAAGTCTTGTGGTAGAAAAATTACACACGTCCATGACATCAAAGAAAAAATTCTCTGCATCAAGTTTTTCTGTGGTATTTTTGGGCAATCTGGATAAGGCATCAGATAAAGAAGTTTGCCTTTTGTAGAGACCATTTTGAAGTTGTACTTTTGTAATCTGAGCATCATTCTTTGTAGTCTTGCTGGAACTGTATGCATAGGCTTCTTTAAAATAGTGACTAGAGGTTGATGATCAGTCTCGATCTGGATAGCTCGGCCATAAATATAATCATGGAACTTCAAATATGCAAATACAATTACTGCATCTCAGTTTGGGTAAGAGTTCTACATGCATAGGCTATTGGTCAATTCTCAAAGAATAACTGCACCAAGACCGAACTTTGAAGCATCACAGGAAAGAATTACTGGTTTGTGGAAATCACAGTATCTTAACGTAGGTGAACTGGCAATTTTCTGTTTCAGATCATCAAATGCTCTCTTGGTGTTGTTCCAACCATGGCCAGGTATTATTTTTGCATGTCAGCTCTCTTAAGGGCACTGATAATTCACTGAAGGCTGGTATAAACTTGTCCAAATAGTTAACATACCAAGTAGACATTGTCTGGAGCTGGCATCTCAAGAAAGGCTGTTTGTTTGGAAGTATCCGGTCATAAGCCTGAACTGTCAAATAAATGACAGACCTAAGTAACTTCTGCAAGCCTGATTTTACATTTCAGAGGACTGAGCTTTAGATTCACTTCACATGCTTTTTCCAGAACTTCCCGGAGGTTTCTGTCATGCTCTGCTTCACCACTGCCTCCAACCAGTAAATCATCTACTATTATAGCACACGGACAGCCTGAAAAAATTTGCTCCATTGCACGCTGAAAGACTTCACTGGCAGAATTTATTCCAAAAGGCATAAATCTGTTTCTACCAAATGGCATACTGAATGAAATCATTAGTGAAGATTTGCAATCAAGCATTACTTGACAAAATGAACTCTTCACATCCAAGACAGAAAAAACAGTGGCATTTGGCATGAGGGTACTCGTTAATGCTTTAAGTGTCTTGGGTGAATACATATTCTGATTTCATCTGAGCTTTTCTTATGAGCAATTACCATGGAAGAGACCCATTCAGTTGGTTCTGTAACTGGACAAATCACACCTTGCACCATTTTATCTAACTGGACTTTGACTCTGTCCTGCATAGCTATCAGAACTCTTCTCGCTGGTCTAACCTCTGGGACTAATTACATGGAGTACACAACTGGAAGTTTGCCTAGCTTGTCTTTGAAAATATCAGCATACTCTGTGAAAATAGCATAAGGGAAACTGGAACTAGAACATGTGCATACATGATGGACTTCTTTGGTAAAAGAAACCAGTTTCATTTTTAAACTGTCTCTGAGATTTAATAATAACTGTTCAGGTCTTTTGACTACATACAATTGCAAGCTTTAACTGTTCCCTGCTAAATAGCATTAAAGCACCTCTGAACCATTGGTTTGAATCTCTTCACCTCTATAAGCAACAAGCTTCACACAATTGGCCAAATTAAGTTGTTCACCAGCTCTTACTCTAGCAAATGTTTCTGCTGACATAACATTGCACTTTGAACCAGTGTTCACTTTGAGCTCTGTGGGTTTACCATTAATCAGGACAGTACATAAACATTTTTTTTTTTGCCAACAAATCTACTGCATTAACCTTTCACCAACCACTGATACACCATCTACATAGAAAGTAGAGTTGCAGCTCTCTATATGATCAACTTGCTTTTTTGAGTGACCTTTCTTAATAAACGAATCAGGCTTGCTTGATTTACAAAGCTTTTGAAAGTGGATCCATTGTTTTACACTTGTGGCATTGCTGACCAAATGCTAAGCACTTCTCTCTTTTGGACTCGTGATTGGCACCACAATTACAGCAGGTAACAATGAGACCTGACTTGGGTTTTGCTGACTCACCCTTGTGCTGCACTGAGCATGTCCATTTTACTGAGCTAGTCTTAAAACTTGCTGGAAAGGTACGGGCTCTCCCTGGAAATCCCACTGGGGCTGCAGCTGCCATGTGCTTAGACCTGTTTCTGTTAACCACATGCTGCATGCTATCTACATTTGCTCTAGAGGCTGCTGAAACCATGATCTTATCATTTGCAAGCATGTTTGTGTTCCTTTCTGTAAGCTCGTATATTTAAAAAATCTCTATGGTTTTGCTCAACATTAAATCACTGTCTCAAAGCAAAATCTCTCACTGCAGCATTATTAACACCACACAAGCCTGTCCTTTGTCAACTCATCTTTTAAATCTCCAAATCTGCACATTTTAGCCTTGTTTCTCAGGTCATTAATGTAAGCAGCAAAAGTTTCTCCTGGCTTTTGGGCTCTTGTATAAAATAAGTGTCTCGCCAATGTAACATTTGTCTGGGGGTTACACATTTTTCTAAATTTATGTTTCAAGCACTCAGGATCCTCCCTTGATTCAGCTTGTGCAACAATATGATGATTTTCCCCTTCTCCTGCATATACTGCTGGTGCATACACAAATAAATGATCTCTTTCAATGGCTTCTGACCCCACTAGATTAAGTGGAATAAATGCCCTCATATGTGCATCTTTATCAGAAAAAGCTGCTTGTATGAAAATATTGCATTCCTGCACAAATACTCTCCAGTTCTCTGCAATATTAAGATCAAACACAAGTGGACTGGGTCTGCAAAATGCCTCTGCCATGCCAACATAGAGTAATAAAGACCCTTGGAGTTATGAATGAACATACATACATACAAGTCAGAAATTTAGACTAGAAACTTGTAATTACGCTCAACAGCACAATAGACTCTTTGAAATAACTGAACTTTTTGAAATAAGTTTTCATAACACAACACTTTGAAATCACTGTACTTTGTGAAACCATTGTTATCAGTGTAAGAAACACTTTGAAATGACTGCACTTTGCGAATGACCTGTACACAGCACAAGAAACTTCTTAAAATGACTGTACTCTGACTGCACTTTGTGAAATAACCGTACTTTGGACACAGTAAACTCTTCAAAATAATTGTACTGTAATAAAGCGCACACTGCAAACACTTTGGACACTCTGAGATACTTCAAACAACTCTAGCTATACTCTGAATAGCTTTATTCAATGTGAAATAGTAGCTCATATCAAAAAAACATGGTTTACTAAACAAATGCAGTCGCTTTGCTTTTCAAGGCTCATTTTGCCCTTTTATCGTATCGTTATGCTCATTTGACATTTATCACGCTCGGTATACTTCTGTTATGCTCGTTCTATTTTTAACATGCTTGTTATGCAAATCAGAAGTAGTTCTGAATGCTAAGTATTTCAAATAATTCTATCAAATATCATGGTTTTGAACATTTTGCTTAATCAACAATACGTGTTGTTCTTTTTGTTTGATTGATAATGTGTTTTGTGCTTTGCGAATGCTTTGTATCTTTTTCTTTATGAAATAAATAATTTATGCGAGTTTTAATTACCTGGAATTAATTTCTGACCTTTTCCAATCATTGAGCAAGTTGGGACGAGTTATTCCTTTATATACCTCCATTTCTAACTGTGCACCTCATAGCTCGACTTCTGGCTTCTTGGTGCTCAGACATCCTGGTTCTCGCACCATGTCGCTCATCCGGTCAGGATAAAACAGATGAACAGTTGTGGGTTTGATTCAAGCAGCTTTATTAAATACAAACACATCACGATTGAGGTTTAGTAGCTTAAACTTAAATAAACTTAGACTGACTACTGCACTCATACATGACTGGCTGTTCACTCAAAATGGCACTGCTGCCTGCACATGCTCTCTATTTATATGTATGTGCCCTCACTTTGAAATGCTTCTTAAAGTCACAACACACACACTGATCTACAGCATCCACTTCGAAACCAGTGGACTTGGAACTCTGGAATAGAGCTGAAGAAGTTGTTTATTCAGAGAGAAGGCAAAAAGATCTACTTGACCAGTAAGTCCCACCAATAGGCAATGTCCAGAAACACCTCTCTGTGAAACATCCATTCATGAGGATATGTCCTGGATCTGTTCAAGAAGTCTGTCACTAGACTGTGCTCTAAAGAGATGTAATCAGCCTGAAGAATCAAGTGATGGTGTATGGAAAAATCCTAAGCCTGAAGGGCCAGCTTGCAAAGAAGATAAGACTTTGTGCCCTCCCCCAGTTTGTTGATGTACCACATTACTGTGGTATTGTCTGTGAAAACATTTATGGGACCTGGAACCCAAAGACGTGAAAGGTCTGAACAGTTAGAATTAGTGCTCGCATCTCTTTGATGTTGATGTAGTCTGACATCTGTTGATGGGACTGAACTTTCAGATTGTTAGTAAAAAACAATGCAGATGTACCACCATAGACACAATAAAATCTGTGATTTAATAAAACTCTTAAAAGAAAAAACAAACAAAGAGAATGTAGGATAAACGCTTTTGGTAAAACCTTCTTCAGATCCTTTATTCACTCTCATCAAGGCAAGACTTTTAAACAGTGTTCAACCAATCATATGTTGTTCAGGGGTGGTTCCTCTTCCATGGCTAATGGAGACAGGCCCCTCTGGTGGTAATCCTCCAAAGTTACAAGTAGCAGGAATAAGTTCTGCTTATTCCCTCTTCCTGTTTCTACTTTTTAATAAGTGAATAAGGAATCTGAAGAAAGTTTTACTGAAAATGCTATCCTACATTCTCTTCTTTTTGTCTTCTAAGAATTTTATTAAATCACATATTTTTATCATGTCTATGGAGGTACATCTGCATTGTTTTCTACTTTGTTTTGTTTTTGGCAAGACTACATTCAGCAGTGTGTGCTTAGTTTTTGTTTCAACTTTCAGATTGTTGGAAGATGTCCCCAAACAGTGATCAGAAGCATCTGTGTACAGCACTTGAGCAGGAAGAGGAACCTGAAGAAGCAGACTGGGATTCAGGGAAATCTGCTGAACCCACCAACAGAGTTCTAGATCGAGACAAGGTAAAAGAGGGATGGGAAACTCCAGAGGATGGCAGTGTTGGATCCAGACAGCCTTCAGATACCAATGAAATTTCTTCATGTGGAGTTTTGCAAAAGGAAAATCTGTACAGTTGAGAGTTATGTGAAGAACCTTCTCACTATCAGAGAGCAGAAAAGGAAAAAAGGAGGGCAAATAAATTGACTGATTAAGAGACAATTCATTAACTACCTTGGGCATTAATATGAAGAGGCACCCTGTATTATGAAAAGCCAAAAAGGAGGAATAGCCATAAGAGCCTGGAGTTCACAGACTGTCTTAGCTGAAGTAAGGGCCAAAAGAAGGGCAGTATTCCATGTACAATGCTGTAAGGAAGCTGAGCCTGCAGGCTCAAAGAGAGCCAGAGCCAATTTTTCAAGTACAAAATTGAGGTCCCAGGAAGGGGAAATAGGCTTCCTGTGAGGCCTGATATGGAGGACACCTTTAAGAAATTGTTTGACCTCAAATTTAGAGGCAAGAGGAGGAGTCAATGGCAGACCAGCAGATATAGCAGTGAGATGACCATTAACAGAAGAATAAGCCAATCCAGCATGGAGCAATGCACACAAATAAGAGAACCAGAAGGATCCCCACAGAAAATGGATCCTGGTTATGAGAAAGGCACCAGACAGAAAATCTCTTCATTTCAGACACATAATTTCCTAGTACTGGCCTCCTGCAGAACTCCTTAAGCATGTCCTCAGAAAAAAAAAGGTTTCTAAAAGGGATCAAAACCCTATCACCCACAAAATCAGTTGAAGAATGGAGAATTGAGGATGGAGAGACCTCTTGTATTGTGTGAGTAGGTTTACCCTGTGAGGTAACTTGTGGTGACTGCCCTAGCAAGGTAAATAAGAAAGGGGAACCAATGCTGTCTAGACTAAAAGGGAGTCAGTCACCAACAAGATTTTAGGGGAGTCCTGCTTTATTCTTGAGCAGGACCCTCAGAATCAGATGAAGGAAAGGGTGGGCATACAGAAACACCCCCTTCAAAAAAATAAAAAGGATAGAGTGTCCACCTTGCAATTGAGTGGACTTGGGACTCTGCTGCAAAAGAGAGGAATTTGTCTTTTCATAGGGGAAGCAAAAAGAGGAGTATCCCACTGATGGACAATGTCCAGAAATATCTCTGTGAAACATCCATTTGTGAGGTGGTGTACTAGACCTGCTCAGAATCTGCCACTATATTCTTCTCTGAAGGAATGTATACAGCCTGAAGAGTCACCTGATACTGGACAGCTAGGTCCCAAACTTGAAGAGCTGGTCTGCAAGGAAGGTAGGTGTGCGCCTTTGCTTTTTGATATACCATATCACTGTGGTATTGTCTGTGAAGATTTTTAGAGGCCTGGAAGAAAGAGGGAGTGAGAAGTATGAAGGCCAAAAATGAGAGCTCTCGTCTCCTTTATGTTGATGTGGTCTGATCTCTGATGAGGAGGCCAGAGACACTGGACCCTGAGAGAACAGAAGTAGGCTTCTCATCCCATGTCTGAGACATTCAAGAAAAGTTCCTGATAGGGGACTGGGGGCTGAAAAGGAAGTCCCAGGTTGACAGCTGCTGAATCCACCACTGAAGCTCGAGTTTAAGGCATGGAAGAAAAGGGACTAGAAAATATAGTGGATGACAGTGTTTGAGCCATGCTGACTTTAGGAACAGCTGTAGTTTTCTCATATGAAGTCCGGATAGAGGTAGCACAAAAATGTTGGAGGCAATGAAACTTAGAATCCTGAGAACTTCCGTGTCTGTAAAGGAAACCAGAGGAAGAATGGATTGAAAACAACTGATTAGAAAAACAGCATTGGGTGGTTGCAGTGAGGCCAACATAGGAATGGTCTGAAGCCTGTAACCAAGAAACACAAGATCCTGAGAAGGAGCCAAGACTAATTTTTGGATGTTTATGGTAAACCCCAGGCTTTGTAGGAACCAAACAGTATATTGAAGGTGTTGAAGCAAAATAATGGGGGAGGAATCCTGAATGCGCAGTTCATATGGATAAGAAAAGATATGAATCTCTCTCATCCTGCAAAAGGCAACCAAAGCAATGAGGCATTTGGTGAATACCCTTGGGACTGTAGAAAGGCACGGTGCAAAGCAAAGAACTAAAATGTAAGGAAGAGACAGGAAATACAAAAGCTTCCTGAAAAGGAAATGGGAGGGTGGTCTAATGATTAAGGTGTTTGCCTTACAAATAAATTGTGCAGGGTTTGAGTCTCACAAGGGATAACTGGCTAGGCTTAAAATGGCTTGAAAGGGCAATTAGCCTCATACGAACCTATGAATTGGGATGTGCAGATAAGAATTCTTGATGATGTCCAGGGAGATCAAGAAACCCTGGAGAATAGGAAACAGGGAAGGGACCTTTAGAAAGGTGTTGAGCTGACAAAGGTCCAGAATGGGCCTCCAGGTGACGTCCTTTCTGGGCACCAGAAACATTCTGGAATAAAACCCCTTCCCCTCCTGGGAAGGGGGCACAGCTTGGATGATATCTTGTGCCAAAAGGCCCTGAAGCATTTCGGGGAAGAAAGGGAGCTGTTCCTGAGGAGGTTGAGGGATGCCCAGAAAAGAAGGAAGGGATTTCTATACCATGTACTATCCCTGATGGACAGCACCTGAGAGTCTTGAGTGACCATTAACTAATTGGGAAAGGATATGGAAAGATTAAGAGATAAGGGAACATGACTCAAGAAAAGGGACAGCAAATAGAAGCTGGCTTGTCTTGAAAATGAGGCTTCTGAGTTGTAGGAGTAGATTCAGCCAGAGGAAGTCCCATAGAACCTGTGTCTTGCCTTTGGGAGGAGGGCAAGGTTGCCTGCAACCAAAGACAGATTGGGTTGGATAATGTGTCAAACTCAGGAATAGTAGACACAAAAATATGCTTCAGTTCCTGCAAGGCCTTACCTTTACCCTGAAGGGACTTTAAAAGCTCAGCAGCAAGCAGGGTCTTATTGTCAATATGGGCAACCACCAATTTAGCCTTAATACCATCAGGCAAAGGGTGAAGATGAATCCAAAAGTAATGTCTCAAAACAGCATCAAAGGCAGCATCCCTAGAGGGGGGCATTAGCTGCATTGTAACTGCATTTAATGGAGTGATGAGCTACATGCGAAGTAGAACCCAGCAAGGAAATGGCCAAAGCCCTCCCTTCAGAATCAGTGAGGTCAGAGATTGCCTCGGAAAGGTGGGCTAAAACATGCCTGATCATATGGGCCGGGTAATTAATAGCCCAAAAGGCCAATGTGGCAGAAGTATATACCTTTCAAGCCATTCCATAGCTCTACTGTCCTTATCTGAAGCAAGTAGTTTAGTAGAAGGCAAAGGCTTAGAGCATTTGTCAGAAGAGACAAACAATAGAATGGTCAACAGAATGACATTTATATAGAAAGTTACATTCATCATGCACCTTGTAAAACCTACCAAGTTTCTTATGGGCTGAAGGTTGAAATCCAGGGCCACAGGGGTTGCTGGAAAGCTATCCTGGAAGGGAAGCCAAGACTGGAGACACAGCAAATGGCTTAGGGGACTTCATCTGGAGGAGTTCATAATACCTCTTTTGAATATCAGAGGCCCGAGAACAATCTCAATTAAAATACTCCATGATGCAAGAAGTAGAATCCCCCAAATGAGAGCTCTTCCAAGGGAGAATCAGGGTTAATAGAATCCTCCTCCTCCTCCTCCTCCTCAAAGCCATAATCCAAGGGAGAAGGGAGTTGAAAGGAATATGCCCAAGATTCTAATCCAGAATCCAAACCATCTTCTTATAAGCCCTGCTCTCTGGGCCTCGAATGGAATAGATAATTAAGAGGGAGCAGGCACAGAAACTCCTTAGGGTAGCTTTAAGGCCATCAATGCATTAAATAAACCCTGACATTCATGCTGGTGATCTACAGCAGCAGGAGAAATATGCTTGTTTCTCCATTTGATGGACATCTGCACTAAAAACCTTAGGAGGTTCAGACCCTTGCCTATAGTCAATCAACATAGTAGGAATCTCCTCCCAAACAAGTATTTGCAGTATCCCCCTCAGTCCCTCTGAAATAATCAGCCAATTTCACCCAATATCTGAAGTGGATCTTTGCAAAGCCTCCAAGGATGTACGAGAAGTCAAATCCATGCCAGCTTCCAACAGGGTCACCACAAAGGAATCTGACACAACTGGGCGATCCACTAGGCTTTCCCCAGCTTCAAGAGAGATGTCCAGAGGAGGCAGGAAAGCAGCCAAATCAGAACGGAGTTTCTTGGCCTTTGTCTTGGCAGGTGGCAGACATTCAGGATGGGAAGATTTCATCATAGCACCTTGAGCCAATAATTTAAGATGCTGGTTTTAAAGGTAAATAGACAAGGAGGCAAGACAATTATGCAGGGTCTTAGGGACAAACAGCTGGGAGATAGAACACTGTGCATGGTCATGAGGCACCCAAGCAGAAAAGGCACTACTCATGATGACCATTATGGGAATCTGCCTCCCACACTGACATTTACCTTCTAGGATGCTTGCAAACTCACAAAAGTTAAGAGAGAAAAAGATAAGAGGAAACCCAGGGGAGCACTTATCTGAAACACTGCTCAGTAGCCAGCACAGGAGGAGAAGCATTTAGACCAGTGACCAATAAAGGTAGAGTGGCAGCAAAGAAGTTCTAAGGTATACATGTCCAAACGTCACCTTTATGGCCTTGAGTGAGAGCATACATGTGATGTTTAATGTCTATAAAATCCTAAGGCTTTGGTATACTGGCCAGACAGTCGGCTACCCTTGGGTAGGGAATCCCTTTTTCAAAGAACATGGCAACAGTGATATTGAAGGACATCATCTTTACAAGAAGGCTCAGTAGGCTGCATTAAACAGAGAGCCAGACTTGGTAAACTACTCAGGAGGAAGAGAGACAGTTTTTTTCTTTTTGACATAAAAAAAATGGAGGCCAGCTGTGTTACAAATGGCAGCAGCACCTTCCCTAGGGATGGGCACAGCATTCTGACACAACAGGGAAGCCTTCCCTATTCCCTATACCAAGACCAACAAGAGTGGCTCTCTATTACTTACTGAGGAGACCCCACCAGATGTAGAGGAAGTGTCAAATAACAGCTTTGTAGTAACTGTAGGTGCTATACCAAAGGGATCTATGGTAAAAGATGAGTGGTGTGACAGAGTACAACAAATGGGCACAGTAGAGTCACCCACTTGTGGCTGAGACAAATTGCTAGCCTACGGTAGTGATAAAGGCTGTTTGCTTAAATTTTTCTTTTTATGGTTGGAAGGACACACTGTGGGACTGATAATTTGTTCAATTGTCAAGCCAAAAATGGTGCCTCCTTCCTGGGGAAGACGAGCAGAAAATGCTGGTGAAAGCTACAAGTCCTCAAAGGCACGTTTTTTCACAGTGAAAAGCACTTTAAAACACACTGCCATCTGCAAAAAGTAAAATATACCCAATTTCTCCAAACAAAACTGTTTTTCAGTTTAAATGAGGAAAAAAGAGCTCGCCCATTTAAAAGTACAATACAGTCACATGACAGTCTGTTAAAATACAAAATCCCTAGATTTAAAATAAGTTTCATAAAAAATAAAATAAGTTTCATGAAGAGGAAAGTGATAAAACACAAACAATATTTAGCAAATGGAAGTTTTTTCCCCAAAGGGAACTTTTCTATCCAGCAAAGGAACAGTACCAACCTGAATCGATCTCCAAAAGCTTTAAAGGAGCAAACTCTTCATCAGCAGTAAAGCTCTCAAGGGCTTGATGCCCAAATTTGTCTTAGTCAGCATAGCTTCAGCAGTTTGACAACTCAGGTGCATGGAAGGTGCCATAAATCTTTGGAAGCTGGCCAGCTGGTATATCCTTGGCAGGACATAATCCATATTGTTAAAGCTACCCCAGCAATAATCAATATGATGAACATCAGTTGTTTCAGTACGCCTTTACTTTTCCTATACATCAACTTATTGCAAATGGTAACACACTGGAGGACTAGCTGTACATTCTTGAGCTATGTGAGAATGACTTAACCTCTAAAGAAATACTGCCCAAACATTTTATTTTTCAGAATTCTTAGTTATGGCCACTGATGTGGGAGATGAATCCTACATTCAGCATGACAACATGATGAATCCTTAGCCCTGTAACCCAGGTTAGAGAAAGTAAGACTTTTTTTATACCTAAAACTTTAGGTTCTACTTTATCTCATACTACAACCACTGCCTATCAACAACTCAGACTGCCAGTGATCTCAACCCAAGTCAATGCTTTTCACAGCAAGGATGGAGTCATCAATATGCACCTCTGTTATTAATCTACAGACGGCCATGCAGCATAAAGGACAAGTAGAGAGGACACTTGATGCTTTAGTTGCATTAATCAAATGTTAAAACATTCTGATGAACTGAAACAAATGGTCAATAAACAACAAGGAGAAAATCCAACAATTCAGGTTCAAAGTAAATCTTCTCAAAGCTGTAGTCTTTTCTGACTCCTTAAGAATCCCAGGGAAGAACATATCCATAACTAGGCTGTCCCAAAAATGTGGACTTTGAGAACAGGTAGCACAGGAGCAATCTTCACCTGGTGGTGCTACAAGAGAGCTCCAAAAGGAATAATCTGGTGCATTTTCTGTTTTGATTGATTCTTCCCAAAGTGCTAGATTTAATCCATATCAAAGAAAAAGTGCACAGATTTTTCAAGCCATTCTTCACCCAGGCCAAACACTAAAGAAATTTTTAAACCATTAAACTTTGTTGACAATTGTACATTTGCAAGATGGGTCCCAAATAATTATCCAGAAAACGCAACAGAGGAAAACAAACATATTCTACAAGTAATTTCATCACTTTGAATATACAGATTGTGAACCCTGGTTCAAGAGCAATTGAGAGTGTTTGGCCTAGCAGTTCTAGGTGTTTAATCATATTTTTGACAGTTTTTGAACCTACAGTTGCAGTTACCTTCTCTCTGGGTATTAGTTGTGTTCTATAGTCACAAGTCTGCTCATACTGTCATTGCCAGGTAATGGCAGACATCTCAGGTGAACTGCAATTATTTACAAGTGTGCAACCAGCCCTTATTACTTGCAGACTATTAGTTTTGCAATTAGATATCTATAAGAGCTATAACTATGAGCATATTCATAGGTGTTCCAACGCTACAAATTCTTATGACCATTCACGTCTTGTAAGGACTTTTCCTCAGGATGAACCTCCTTTCTCTGAGGAGGTCATACCAGTCATTCCCAGAGTAAATTTGTGAAAACTCATCCAGTCATCAAGGCTGCATGCAAGATAATGAATTCTACTGTTTAACATGACAGAGAAGTTTATTCCAGAGAGCTGGGAAGCACTAAGTTATAAACTGCCCCCTCCACCATGTTTTTACCTCTTGGTGAAGATTTAGTCCCTGGTTCTACTGCTAATTGGATTTATGCAGATCCAGGGAAAATGGCTCTTGAATGGCACAAAAAGCAAGACAGATCTCTCCTCAAAAGTTTATGTAACATTGATTGCAGAGATGCTGCTTCCAGCCTTACTTAGTGCAGGGATTTTAGGCCTGAGATTTCTTTTAGTTAGGAACAATGGGGGGCTTTTCTAATCGCTTGATATGTTTAGTGAGATACATCCCAAAGGAGACATTGTCCTCAGTAATCAGACTGATCACTATTGACTATAAGGGAGTGATTACCTCTTTAGACCCCACTAGTATTCCTTTGCCAATTAGCTGTGATAAAGAAAATGACCTCCTGTCAACCATTTTCACATGAAAATCAAACCAGAGAACAGTATCAACATACATTCCCAGGTCCCCGACTACATTTTCATTCTGTAGTGGTGTGTTGTCAACAACGTGTGATGACTGGATGTTAACTACCAAAAGTTACACCACTACACATTTTAGCATTTCATTTGAGCTCATTTTCAGTACACCAAAGCTTTTTAGGTAGAGTCCATTCTGGAAGGAATAGGGTCTCAGGGTGATTTAAAATAAAAAAAAACAATTATAATTTTATACTTCAGCAAACTTTATTAGCCAGCGGTCTTGGCTCTTTGCTTAGACACCCAAGTAGTAAACCTCAAAAAGATGGCATCCCACAGTCAAGCCCTGATAGGCTCTACTGGTCACTATTCTTTCTTATGAGATGCCTGTAACTCACCCTGTACAGGTTTCCTCAAGCCATTTGCTACCCATCTTACCACATATGGGTTGCCTTTTAAAACATTTAGCTTCTAAATGATAGCATGTGAAACTGCATGCAAAGGCTTTGGCCATGTCAAGAAATGCAGTGTATACTGTATGGCCACTGTCTACATCCTTTACAATGCTTTACAATTTTACTAGATTCAGTAGACAGGTTCTACCCTTCTCAAAGTCAAACTGCTGGGGTCACATCTAATAATATTATTGATATTGTAGTTTGCAATTTCAGTTATAACACACTTCATAGCTTTGCTGCTAAAGATTAAGGTTTGTAAATAGGCAGGTCAGTTGTAAGGACACCCTTATGGAGGGGTGTCAGTACTGCAGTGCGCCAGGGATGAAACCAATAGCTAAATTTAAGTCAACCAGCATAGGAGGGGTCTGTAAAAAATGTTTAACACTGCTAAGAAACTTGGTGTACTATTAGTCAAAGACAAAGTAAACTTTGTCATTCAGAAATCACACCACTGCAAAAACTGAACAAAATTCCATGTCTCCGGACTCAATGTGCAGACAACATATAGAATATTTTCATAGACATTTACACATATAACACCTATTACATCACGGACATGCAGGTAGACAGACTAATATTGCACATTTTAACACTTTTCAAGCTGAACACTTACTTGCATGAGACTTTAGTATTGCACAGGTACAAGACATTGCATTGATCCTTGCACAGAAAGAGACATTTGAGTATTGCACCATGGTTAATTTGCAACATGTATTGCACTGAAAGAAGAGATTTTTACTACATTGCTACTGCCCTAAATGGCCTATAAGTTACATTCATGGTGAATATTGCACTAAGTATTAGATAAGACTGGCAACCAGGTTAATGCACACTTTGGGACAGTTTTTACTGACCCAGTTAGGCATCATGGAGTGTAATGGTTACTAGAGTTCAGCAGCCTGATGACATTAGGGAAAAAGAAGCTGTTCCCAAATCTCATAGTTCTACAATGTTTGCTTCAGCAGCACTTTCTGGATGATAGACGTAGGAACAGTCTGTAAACAGTGTGAGTGCAGTCTTATTATTCCTCTGGTACTACTGAGAGATCTAGATAAGTACAAGTCGTGGATAGGTGGTAAGGTGGTCTTAATGATCCTCCTCTGCTGTCTTCACCACTCTCTGGAGGGATTTGCACTCAGAGGTAGAGCAGCTCAGGGCACTTAGGGGTGAAATTAGCATTAAACGTGCTTTAAAGGATGCTGTCAATGTCTGTTGGGCCAGAATAGGAAGAATCATCATGTTTGTTTGGAGTAGTTGAGCAGTGCTGTATTTTTTCTTAGTTTTCTAATATAGCTGAAGAATGATTTATTATCATCTTTGGATTCAGAGCTCACTGGCTCCTTTAGTTGACCTGATAGTGGTTTTGAAATTTCTTTTCAATCCTTTTGATATATATATATATATATATATTTTTTTAGAAGACTGGGTCCTGTTCATCTATATAATTTAAGGAATTTCTTTATTTTGTTGTAGAGTTGATTTTCCATGATACTTGGTTTTGGTAGGGACTGTTAGCTCAATTCATTTTTCTAAATGGGTGTAGAATTCCTAAGTGAAGCTTGCTGTTTTATTTAAGATCAAGGATTGTGCAAGTCAAATGAATTTTTGATATTTCATCATAGACCAAGTTGAATTTGGCACATTCATAGCTCTTGAATCCAATGTGGTCTGTTATATGGTCTTTTAGAAGGTTAAAGAGAAAGTCACAACTTTGTAGTCAGACTTCACTGGGAAAAAGATACCAGAGAAGTGCATGATGCTGTCATATTTGTAAGAATCAAGTCAAGAATGTTTTGTTTTGTTTTATGAATCTGCAGCTCTTTGGTTTTCTTGTGATTATCAAACATTGTTTTGAATAGTATATTGCTGCAGCTGCATTTTGGCCTATTTTAATGATTGCTGGAGAGTGCCTTTTTGGTTGGTTTGATTCAACAGCTAATACTTGGTGCAGGTCAACTTTTGTTGTTTGGGAAAGCTCCCATCACTTTGTTTTAATCAAGGTCCTGCCCATAGTGGAGTCTCCACCATAGTATACTTTAGGTCTAGTGTAATATTAAATCTCCATGACATATGTCAGAGAAGATCAGCACCTCTGTGTAATGTTTGTCTGCAGTACAGGAAGGAAAATGCATAATATTTGGAAACTATTGTTTTAATCTCCAAAAGAATTGGCACCCATTATCTCTGCAGTTAAAATTCCTTAATTATTATGTTTTCTTAATGTTAGTAATATTTGAATTTGTAAACTCCACTTAGTCAAGCACATGGCTTAATGTATTATATTAAAATGTCTTATTGATGCATGCTGTGGATGGACTCCTTGCAAATATGTTTGCTTTTAGCAATGTGTGTTTGAATTAGCCTGCATCATTCACTTATGAGGCATGGACCTGTTTCACATGTATCGGACTGTGAAAATAAAAAAAATGGAATGTGCTTGAATGTACTGTTATTGCACAATAGTACATCAAAGCTCATCCTTTCTAAATTGTTTTACTATGTAATATAATTTCTTTTATATGATTATCTGAAATAAATGTCTACACATAGCTGTTTTGATTTACTTTAACAGAAATCAGTTTTCACTTACATGCTTTTTCACTTTTAGATAGATAAGCTAATTACTTCACTTTATTAATTCTGGTTAATACACTTTGTTAGTTATGTTATACATACATAGGTTCATAGGTATGTACTAGGCTAATGGCCCTAGAGCCTTTACAAACCTAGTCCACAGGATTACCCAGGCATTGTGCCACTCGACATTAGTTCCCAGTGCCTCTGTCGAGTAGAGCCACTGGAGTGATCCCCGGGGTGAATTTTCTATTTCCCACCCACTCATGAAGATTTCTCTTGAAGAGGGCCATTGAGGTGCTCTGTTTGATATGTATGGGAAGTCTATTCCATAGCAAGGGCAGTCTCTGCATTATGAACCTGTCCCACCAGCATGTTCTGTTAATTGTGGTAATGAGGTTGAGGTCTCGAGTGTGTGGTGCGGAGGATTAGGATTTCTTTAGATGTAGCATTTCTAACGGAGCTGGGTCAGACATGGCTTTGTAAGTCAAGCACAGATCGCCTCCAAGTAGGTAATATGAGACAGAGAGTAGTTGGAGTTTTTTTGAGTCTGTCCATATAGGACAACTGTTTAAGGCCTAGGATCATCTTTGTGAGGTACTTTTGTGGTGTCTCCAGTTGTTGCAGGTGTCTAGTGAGGTACATGCCAAATGGGGTATTGCACTCGATGACTGGCCTAATGAGGGAAGAGTACAGGGAGACAATGACCTTTTCTTCCTGAATGCAAAACCCTTAGTAATGAGATGTGACACTTAGAAGGGCTTTTTGACCACAGTGGCAATGTGGTGGTCAAAAGACAGGTTGCTGTCAACATGTATTCCCAGATCTCTTACAACACCTTCTGTGTTCAGTGGACTACCATTGATGTGGTAATTCATGTAAACAGTTTTTTCCAAAGGGGATGACGACATTTTTTGGCATTGAGTAATGGCCATGGTTCTGACACCAGTCATTGGTCTCAGTGAGGCCTTGCTGTAGGATGTCAACATCAATTGGGGAGTTAATAATAGCTCCCAACTTGCAATTGTCTGCGAACTTTCTCAGCCAGACTCCCTTCGTGTTGATCTGGACTTCAGAGAAGCAGATACCAAATAGGAGAGGACCCAGGACCGAACCCTGTGGGACTACACTCATAACTGGTCAGCAGTCTGACTTGAGTCAGCTACTTTCACACTGTGGGTTCTATCTTTGAGCCAGGTTGCAACCCACCTGGTGATATAGGGGTTAATGCCTAGCTTAGTAAGCTTTTCTATGACTCCTGAGTGGGAAATGGTATCAAAGGCCTTGGCCAGATCAAGGTTGGCTGTATGAACTACCTTGCCTTCATCCACAGTCTGGTGACTGACTCAAGTCAACCAGATTGAGCAGGCATAATCTACCCTTCACAAAACCAAACGTTGTGGGATCCAGAGTTTGGAGATTCCCTATATCCATGTTTATTAGGTCCAAGATTATGCTTTCCATAAGTTTGCATATCAGACTAATGGAGCAATAGTTCCCAGTGTCTGTAGTCACTCCTCCTTTGTGGAGAGGTAGGACTGTAGCAGTGCACCATTCGGTAGGGACAAAGCCTGAGGTGAGGCTATGACTGAACAGGGTACACAGGTGTGGTGCTGCCAGTTCACTCCGTAGTTCATGTAAACCACAGCCAGGGGTATTGTCAGGTCCCATAGCAGCTGTATTCTTGGTTTTGGACAGTGCTGTTTTAACTTGTGCAATACTAATACTGGGTGCCTGGCAATCTACTGGTATTGTGATTGGTCCTTTGGGGGGGAAGAGGGGTAAAGTTGGCCCTGAATCTGTCAGCCGGTATATTGGCAATATCTGTTGGCTCGTTATAGGAGGTACCATGGTGCAGTAGCTCAGAGCAAATCTGGGTATTGCCAGTGAGATCCTTTACATAACTATAGAAAGCCTTGTGGTTGTCTTTACTATCTACTGCAATTCTGTTTTCATAGCTAGCTTTACAGGATTTGATGAGGAATCTCAACTTTTTGTTGAGGCTGATAAGGGAGTTTTTCCATTCTTGGGGCTTCACCTTATTCCGCATCCATTTCTTCCTTCTGTTGTAGAGTTTGTTTATGTCAGGGGACCATCAGATTGGCTTCCTTTTTTTGGAGGAGAGCATCTTGGTTCTTGGTTACACCCTTTTACTTTTCTTTTTTTTTTTTTTTTTTAAATTGTTTGATGCTCTGCAACTTCAATCACTAGTGGTCGATGTTTAGTGATTTGAAGTTGTGGAACTTCAACAATTTAATATAGACCCGTCATAACTTATACAAAAGAGTTAAAATGCAGTCAAAAATTGACATTTTGCAAGTTAGAAATGATACACACAAAAAAAAATCTGATTGTGGATAGTTTTGATGCTGTCAGATATCACTATACTTGTCAAAATAAAAATTGTAAAATTGGTGATAATTCTTCAATCTTAAACTTTGATTTTTCTGTTAAGCAAATCCCAGCATAACTAAAAGAATTTACATAAGCAAATTTCTGATAAAGAGATTGCAGACAAAATTAAACAATTCAAATGTAAAAAAGCCCCAAGTATTGACTGAATAACAATAGAAATATATAAACTGTCCCAACCCTACATTATTTAATTCTCTCATAAACTTCTGAGGTTCAAACTCATGAAAAGATCCCCCTTCCTGGAAATGTTCATCAATTGCACCTATATTAAAAGAAAATAAAAATCAACAAATCTGTTCCTCTTATAGGCCCACCTCACTCTGAAATAGACTTTAAAATATTTATGTTCATTCTTGCAGACAGAATAAAAGAACCCATAGCCCAAACAATTAACTTTGATCAAACAGGTTGTACATATCAAAGACAAACTCATGATAATATTAAATGAATACCAACACTTAGACGTTTAAATAATAGCTCTTTTAGTTTGTACATTGTAAAAGCCTTCATTTCCCTGAATTGGAACGATCTATTCAAAACTTTAGAATTATTTGATTTTCCTATTTGTTTTATCTCACTCAAGGAATATTTAAAAAATAATAATGATTTTGTCAAAACTGGTCCTTTTACTTCAGGATATATTTCTCTGATCAAGGTTACTAAACAAGGCAGCCCTCTCTCTCTCTCTCTCTCTCATTTTTATTTGCCTTAAGCCAGTGATGGCAAACCTTTTGGGTTAAGCATGTCAGAAATTTGGAAAATGCCTAACTTGACTTTACTTACATGTCACCTCCTCAAACAAACAAACAAAAATAATAAAAATAAATGAAACAGCATGGCTCTAAATAAATCAGGTATAAATCTCAACAAAATCAGGGACAAATCTAGAAATGAGAGACATGGACCATTTTAAACTACAGTACTATTGTTTTGAGACAGTGACTGAAAAAATGAATGTCAATTAATATACATTTTCTGAAGTAAAATTAGTCTATAAATCTAATTATTGTCATTAAGTTTAAAAAGTTGCCAGTTTTAGGAGTGATTAAGATGGACAGTTGAGAGGAAAGTAAAACAGAAAACTCCTAGAAATGCAGACTACTTGTTCTTTGCAGAAATGTAACCACGAACAGAAAACGTCAGCACTGCCCTTTGCAGAGTATATCGAGAAAGTATGCTGAAATAGTCTTTGAGGTTAATAACTTCCTTACATCTGCAGCAGTCTTCTTGAACTGGCTCCTGGCACAAAATAATTCAATGCACTTCACACAAGCAACAAATGCAAAAGCAGTTTCTTTGGTAACTTGGGTGTTGCTGAACGCTGGTGTGTCACCCAAAATGTTGTAGCGTGTCACCTTTGGCACACATGTCATAGGTTCACCATCACTGCCTTAAGCCAACAAAATACAAGCAATTTCAATTCAAGCAAATCCAGACAATACAGGCATACAAATCTCAAAAATGTATACCTCTAAAATTAATGTTGATTGCTGATATTTTACTAACTCTTCCCAACTCAAGATTAACTCTTAGAAGTTAGAATCCACTATAAATCTATTTCAGTCTTAATCTGGCCTTCACTTTAACCAGTCCAGATTCCAATTTATACTTTTAAATAAGAGGAAAAGCTCCATTAATATACAAAACGTCATATCACAGATAAATAGGTTTCCTCATTGTAATATTTGACATTTATCAACAAAATAACCACTAAATATATTACTATAAAAACAAAAATAAATCTTACTTCTTAATGAAACAAATTTATAATTCCCTTTGAAGATAATTCAATTAATAAAAATGATCCTTTCCTCAAACTATTCCCACAATACAAACCTGGTCTCTCCTTACAGACAAGAACCCCATTAAAGAAATTAAAAAAATATATATATATATTACTTTCTCTGGTTCCTTAATAAACCAAGATTAGCCATAAAACATCACAGTAAATGCTGATCTAGGAGGAATCAATTTTACTGATACTTACATTAAAGCATCAGACTTTATTACATTGGGCTGAGTCTAACTATAACTCCAGCTGGAAAAACTTTACACTTTGTTCTCGGCCCTAAAAGTGAAGTTTTAGGCAACAATAATTCTGCTAAGAGATAATTTAATTTTGCATTATCTATGCAATTTCATACAATATAATCTTTATAGCCCTATATTCTCCTCCTTTTTAGGTTATATTTTGAAGAAATTCATGTAACCCAGCTCTTAGTAGAATAGATTTGAAACTTTGGTTTGAGTCAATTATTCCTTGTATCATTACCAGAATTTTTTAAAATACATTATTACACAAAGTTTCTCTCTGGGAATCCAACATTTTTCTTTGTTGACAATACTGCTTTAAAGATATGAAAACAAAATTAGACCTTAACCCTTATGACTGGGTTATTGTTACAGAATATGAAAATACAGATTCAAGAATTATGTTTTAACACTTACCCACTCACACTTTAAAGAAAATCATAAATTAATATTTTTATGAAATATCCAATCTCCAAACTTTATAAAATAATAATAAAACAATATATATTTAAATGACAAGTTCTGGAATCACATTAGACTAGGTCATACATCTTTCTTAAGTTCTGAGAATAAATCTCAGATATTAAGTTCTATTAGGTACACCTACTGGTCACATTAGTGGCATGTTTTCACATGGAAATTTTATACCGAACCTTCTTAGCTACAAATAGAATGGCTAAAATAAATGAAAATAGGATATAAACTGTTAGAAGTGCATGCCAGCCTGTAATGCTGATTGGATACATGTTTTCTTTGATTGCCGTTGAAGATTTTTTTTTTTTTTTGTTGGAACTACACAGAAGACTTTTTGAAAACTTTACGGAGTGATACCTTTTCATTATCTAAGTTTCCAATTGTATTTAATGCAAATGATAGGTGTGAGATGGAAAATGCCAAGCTCTTCATGCAATACACTATTCTTGCAATGGCAAGGAAAATTATTACCAAGGAATGGAGGACTGCCACATTTTGAGAAAGTTTTGTCTTTCTTAAAATAAACTGCTATTAGAGAGACCAAAGTAAAAATACAGGATTTACCCAAAGGCATTTAGCAACAATCCTTCAATCCTGGATAAAAGTAATATCTCTCACTGACTTTCTTTTTCAACAGAACCAGAACTTTGCCTCTAAAAGTTAAATTTTTCAGTGATTGATTGCTCTTGTAGAATCTAGACATATTCATCACACTGATTTCAATTTTTTTGAGCTTTAACATTTTCATTTCTTTTAAGTCTAGGTTTTTTGCATATACGTTATATAAATAAATAAAAGCCAGTAATTAAAAAACAAAGTTTACTGTACAAAAATACACCTTCAGTTAGCACTTTTTTCTCCAAATATTGAGACTTCATTAGACTGAAAATGCATAATTGAAAAAATAAATAATAATGGTCTCATCACATGACATTAATTGCCAATCAGTGCTTTAACCCTTTTCTTTTTAGATAAGCTACAAAATATTCTCCATTGTTCAAACCTGGGGGTAGCAAGCATTTCATTTAACCTGCCATGAATATTCAAGCTACCCCGGTCCATCTTCAGCATTAAATACATTTTCAGGATTTTTAATATCATCTAATACTATAAACTTAAAAACAGCTTTACACTTTCTTATTAATAAAATGCCTTCCCAAGTTTGAATTTGTTCTTTTTCTTACACGTTTGTATTATTGAACCAAAAAATCCAAACTGTGGACCACAAAAACTAAAACAGAAACCACAGTCAAATACACTAATGTTTATTCATTCTATCCATTAAACCATGGACTTCCTGAGACAAGATGCATGCTTCCCTTGTAAATCTTTATACTTTAAATACTGCCATCTACTGTTCAAACTCTGAAATTATGTTTCAAACATGTATATGTATTTATTTTATTTAATTAATTTATTTTATTGGCATTTGCTGACCAGGACAATCCACTGGGCCAGAGAGAGTCCACTTTCAGTGGGGGCCTGGGGAGAAAAGCTCTACAGAAAATTTATACAAAGCATAAAAAATAAGCTTTTTACAAGGTAGAACATTCGAAAAAAAACACACAATATAATTTATTGCATAAGTAAATATAACAGTATGTACGTAGCTAAGTATACAGCTACATATCTATATAGACACACACACAATGTAAAACAAATGAAGTCCTCCTAAAAGTCTAAATAAGACCCATTAATACACTAAATAACAATAAAACAATACTGTATCAGTAAACACAAAACATTAAATTAGGCTTGTTAGAAATATTAAATCCTAGACTTTTTATTAATTAACATACTTACAATAGAAATTCTGTCATTGTTCCCGGACAGTTAGTTGCTTTCAATAAAATCTGCCAATGACTGTGGGACCTCTCGAAAGGTGGTACTTTTTCCAATATAAAACCAAAAACGTTTTGAAATTCCCACACAAACTAGAATGTTTGTACAATGCATTGCTCATGGTGTAGTTACAGGGATAAATTCTATATTTTAGTTCATTGATGGTCTATTCAGTGTAAATGCTGGACATGTACTAGACTGGGCTAGGTACACAACCCATAATGTGTTGCAATTATACTTCCCATTAGGGTAAGCAGATCTCAGGTAATTCCCTATGGTGATGCTGGAACCTTTGTAAGTGAACCTACACTGGCGACAAGCCCTGCACTTGGACATTCCTTTAACAGCCATGTTGTTCCCCCATTTCCTATGGGGTACCTTCTCAAATTTGGTATTTAAATTGACCATACTCAAGCATCGCATTGGTATTTTGACTCTGTCATCCAACCCTTGGGTTTTAATGTACATAGCCCAATTACATGTTAATATATTTTTGACCTCCTTACTTGCAATACTAACTGTACACAACCTCTGGAATACAAGGGGGTAATCCCACCAGTTCCACCAGTGTTAAGACTAATTTACAACTTAATTACACCCCAAAGACCCTAACCCATATTTTAATACAGGTTTGTGACCATTTCTTTAACTACCTTGTCTCTCAATCTGTCAATGAAAGCTAAAGTACAATTCCTCTCTCTAAATGTCTTGATTGACATCTTGCCTTCATCAGCAAAAATGCTGTCTTTGGACATTAAACAAAACAATCTAATAAATGGTGTTTTTACATTTTTTTTTGGCCACACAGGGTGATGACTGGTAAAATGTAACGAACTAAGTAAATCTCTTTACTAAAAATTGTAGAGACAAAACAACCCTGCTTGGCATCTTTTGAAATTTTTATGTCCAAAAAAAATGTATTGATTGCTCATTGTATCGACCCTGGAACACTAAAACACAGGTATTATTTAAATAATGTAAAAATTTGTCATGATAGTACTGCCAGACTAGACAATAAATATATCATCCAAAAATTTAAATAACTCTTAATAAAACCACTATAGCTGGAGGAAAAAAAAAACAAAATTCCTCTCCCACCACCACAATAAAATGTTAGAGAAAACAGGGGCAGCCGAGGCTCCCACAGCTATCCCTCTGATCTGCTTAAAATATTTCACTTTGAAATCAACAAAATTATTGGTTAAAGCCAAGTCCATGGCTTCCACAACAATGTCAATTACATATGCAGCTAAATCAGTACCACAAGTTAGAGCGTTAAAGAATAAAAGGTCTAGGATTTAATATTTTTAACAAGCCTAATATTTTGTGGTTGCTGATACAATATTGTTTTATTGTTGTTTAGTGTATTAATTTTGTTTACAGGTTTAGGATGATTTCATTTTGTTACACTGTATATACATAAACGTGTATATGTTTTTAAATACAGTGTTGTAGTTTGAACACTAGATGGTGGTGTTGACTAAAGTATAAAAGTTTAAATGAGGCAAATGTATCTCATCTGAGGAACTCCATGGTTTAATGGATGGAGGAGAGTGCTTCTCTTGCAAATAACCTTAGTATCTTGTGCATTTGAGCATCTGCAGTTATGTTTGTTGTTGTAGTAGCATAATCATCATATTATGTTAATAATGTAATACCTGTTGCTTGTTTAAGATAAACATTTTTTGGAGAAAGAAAATGCTGTGCTCTCTAGTTGATTTACCAACAAGTTTTTGTTTATAAAGTCTAATTAATTTTTGGGCATACCCTACTTTGGATGTACAAGTGTCCTAATTGATTGGAGGGTAGTTTAAGCCATCCAAAATAATGGAGTTTTTGCTAAGAGGAAGTTCATTTAGAATACTGAAAAATCTTGCATTGTTGTCAGGAGACAAAGATCTTCTGTAACAAGTTATTAAATGATAATCCTATCTAGCGTGATCTGCAGTTTAAGGAGTTCAGTTTGTGGGAGACTAAGGAAATGCTTAGAGGTAATACTCTCCTTGACAGATATGGAGAGTATTACAGTTGCCATCAAACCAGAAGAAATGAAAAGCACAAAGCCAAAGAAGAGGTAGAGTACTTTCTTTACATTTAAACTCAGTGCCAGTATCTGTGCAGCAATGTTGGTTTTCCAAATGCAGGAGTATCTTAAGATGAGGCAATGTATTGTTTAGATTTCTTGCACTGAAGACAGCCAGACTAATGTGATCCAATTGTTAGTTACACTGGAAATTTCCATCAGCTCCACTCTGCCTTAAAAAAAAAATCACTAGGGGCAACAAATGCTTTAGTCAATATACAGAATCATTTGAATAAGCAAAGTAAGTAGGACTGTCAAGCATTTCATGTCATGTTGACACATACTGAATACCCCTGAAATAACACTTCTTATTGAAACTAGTTATTTTTTTATATCTATCATTCAAGGAGAGGGAATGATTCAACCCAGGACCAGTGTCTTACTTGCATTTGTAAGATGCATGGAAAATTCTAACATGTCTCCTGCAAGCCCCTTAAGGTTACTACATCTCAAGTCTAACTCCTGTTTGTACTGCTACCATGTTATAGCCACATTTGTCAGGAGTTAGGGTCCTTAGGGGCCTTGTAATAACAGAAATCCTGAAGCCTGAAAAACACTTGCTGTAACCCTATCCATGTAAGAGAGGAATCAGTTTGGCTGACAAGAGTCACCTATCACTAAAACATTTCAGTTGCTGCTATGGTTCAGAGTGGTATTCCTGGAGTGCTTTTGCTCAAACACTGACATTTTATGGGAGGTATCCATGAATGGTAGGATTTTAACTAAGCTTTAGTCTTTCTGGCTTTAGGAGGCTTTAAGAGTGCTTTTTTTAACTAAAGCATATGACATGTTATTATGATTAGTGAAGGACTGTGGTGGAGATGTAGGAAGCTCACAGGGCAAGTTTTTAGGTGAGAAGAAAGCCTTCAGGTTAATTAGGTACTGACCTCTCACAAATGGAATGACTAGTGTTGAGAATAAGTTCATTATCTCTGAGCATAAAACAGTTAGTGTCCTGTATTAGTCCTAGTCTTAAAAGGCTGACAAAAAGGGGTAAAACTAACAGGCTGACCTTCCCTCTTGTCCAATGTTATGGTGTTTAAATTACTAAAATAAATACAACAGAGGTTTACGTATATACAGCAGAATACACTAACTGTAAAGTGTACACACAATTACAAAGAATACATTAAATATACAGAAGGCTTCTCTGTCCCAGAAGATACAGATTTTAAAAGTCAGACAAAAAGGGTTGATATTACTAAATACTGGACTGCACACTAAGGTAGAAAGAAATGAAAGACATGACAACACAAGACTTGGCAAACTAAGTAGAAGAACTTGACAGTTTTATAATCTAGTACTCACTGTAAATCAGCAGATGAGATGAGCCTGGAAGTAGATAACTCAACAACAATACATGTTAGCTTGGTGGGCACCCAATATTCAGGATCTATGTAATACAGTATGGAGGTAAAAATATTTAAAATGTACCAGTGGGAGACTTCACAAAATTATTACTTTTTTGCTTAACAGACAATGGAGGGAATTAGCATATGGGGCAGACAATAAGAGTACCATTTGGTTTAGGAACACAAAAATATGGTGGGAGGGTGAAAAACAATTACAAACTGTCAATATGAGTATAAAAAGATATTATTAAAAAAATTTTGAGCTACGTAAGCTCGATTGTAGAGCAGGCAGAACTAAAATAAACTAAAGGTGTAAGCCAAATAAAAGCTCCTGGGTCACTAAAAAGATCACATCTCACAGGTTCATTGGAGATTACTAGTCTAATGGCTCAAGAGCCCTTACAAGCCTAACCATTACCACCTTGATTTTACCAAATTTTTGATCCCCAAGGGCTAGGGAATGGCTTAGGTATGTGCCTACGCCTTGGAGTATTTCACAGATTCTTCCCCTGTACATAAGGGACATGGACACCACTCTGAGTGAATTTTCAATTCGTCATCCATTGATCCAAACTGCATTTGATGATGATCAGGGAAGGGTTCTACTTTATGTAGATAGGAAGCCTGTTCCAAATAAGGGGCAATCTCAGACACAGATGTGCCTCTCCAGCATGTTTTGTTTATGCCACAAACCACGTTTAGATCCTTGGATCTGGTAACCCTCATTTAGTTTGGCAAATGCGTGAAAGTTTCATTAGGGCTGGATTTGAGAGTGCCTTGTAGGTTAGGCATAGATTATCCCTTAACAGAAGATAGGGTAAAGCAATAGGGCTTTTAGTCAATCCACATAGGATATGTTTACACCCCATATTGTTTTTGTAAGGAACCTCTGAGGCTACTCCAGTTGCAAGTGTTAGGTCATGTACATGCCAAAAGGAGCATTCTACTCAAGTATTGGTCTGATGAGGGCAGAGTACAGTAGGACTACAACTTCCATGGACCTGGATGCCATGCCTTTACTTATAAGCTGTGTCACATAGGACTTCACACCACTGTGGACACACGGTGGTCAAAGTTCAGGCTACTGTCTATGTACTCTCACTATTAGGTCAACTCTTAGGGGTGTGCTGGCAATGTTTTCATTTGCAAGGGTATTAGGCTTCCCCAAGGGTATATATAATTATGCATTTTTTTTGTATTTAGTTTTAGGTCACGGCTCTGGCACCAATCATTTGAGTCAGACATTTCTGAAGGATATCTACATCATTAGGAGATTTGATAACTGCCCACAACTTGCAATCATCAGAACTGGTCATTCAGAGGCATTCTACATAAGCTTGGACTTCAGAGAAGTATATTCTGAACAGGAGTAGTTCCAATACTGAGCCCTGTGATTATAGGTTCATAGGTTCATAGGTTCATACTAGGCTATCTGCCCGAGGGCATTTACAAGCCTAGCCCATCGTTTTGTGGCTTACGCCACCCCTTTAGTATGGGGAACTATACCCATTATTTTGCTGTGCCTCTGTCGAGCAGTGACACTGAGGTAATCCCTGGGGTATATCTGCGATCTCCCATCCATTGGTCAAGATTTCTCTTGAACAAGGCCAGCGAGGTGCTCTGCCTCACATGTACCGGGATTTTGTTCCACAGCATAGGGAGTCTTTGGGTGATGAATCTATCCCTCCAGCACGTCCTATTAATAGCCGTGTCAAGGTTTAAGTCTCCGCCCTTGTGGCTCTGATGGATGTAGATTCTTTGCGGTGAAGCATATTCATCAAATCTGCATTTGACATGGCCTTGTATGTTAGGCAAAGATCACCTCTGAGCAAGCGGTGGCGACTGAATAGAGCTGGAGTTCTTTCAGTCGGGCGGCATAGGACAGATTTTTGAGACCCTTTATCCTTTTGGTGAGGAACTTTTGTGGCCTCTCAAGCTGCTGCAAGTGTCGGGTCAGATACATTCTGAATGGGGCATTGTACTCAATCATTGGTCTGATGAGTGATGAGTAAAGGGAGACTATGACCTCCCTTGATCTAGATGAGAATCCCTTCATGATAAGGTGGGCAATGTAGAAGGTCTTCCTAACTACTTTAGCTACATGGGTGTCGAATGACAGACTACTATCAACCTGGGTCCCCAGGTCCCTGATAACTTCTTCTGTGCTCAGTGGATTGCCGCCTATTTGGTAGCTAGGGTAACCTTGTTTTTCCCGAAGGGTATGACTATGCATTTTTGGCATTTAACTTTAGGCCGTGGCTCTGGCACCAGTTATCCGATTCTGTGAGACCCTTCTGAAGGATATCTGTGTCAGATGTGTTTTCTACTATGGCGCCCAGTTTGCAGTCATCTGCAAACTTAGTCAGCCATAACCCTCCTGTGTTTGCTTGTACTTCGGAAAAGTAGATGCCAAACAAGAGTGGGCCCAGGACTGAGCCCTTTGGGACACCACTTGTGACAGGCTTTGAGTCTGACATGGCGCCAGCAACTCTGACCCTGTGGGTTCTGTCACTCAGCCAGTTTGCAACCCATCTTGTGATGTATGGGTTGACATTTAAGCTGATGAGTTTTTCAATGATACCCGAGTGGGGTATTGTATCGAAGGCCTTAGCCAGATTGAGGTAGGCTGTATGGACTGCCTTTCCCTCATCAATGGCTTTGGTGACTGTTTGAAAAAGTCAACCAAGTTTAAAAGGCATGATCTGCCTTTGACAAAGCCAAACTGGGTTGGATCCAAAGTCTGCAAATTCCCTATGTCTTTATTTATGAGGTCCATTATGATCCTCTCCATGGCTTTGCATATAAGGCTTGTCAAGCTAATGGGCGGTAATTTCCAGGGTCGGTGGAGGCACCGCCTTTGTGAAGTGGTACCACAGTTGCAGTGCGCCACTCCTGATCCAGAGGTAAGACTTTGATTAAACAGCTGTCCTAGCTGTGGGTTTAATTCCTCATTGAGTTCATGGAGCACACAGCCGGGGACACCATCAGGTCCCATGGATGCTGTGTTTTTGCTTTGGAGAGAGCAGTTCTCACTTGGGCGCTGGAGATGTTTGGGGGCTGCAATCGTTTGGTATAGATATCTCTCCTTTTGGGAGAAGTTTGCACTGAACCTGTCAGCCAGTATGTTGGCAATGTCTGTAGGATCAGTAATCTTCACATCATTTTGAACTAGCTCTGAGCATATCTGGGAGTTTCCTCCCAGGTTTCTAACATAGCTAAAGAAGGCCTTATGATTGTCTTTTGAGTCTTTAGCTATTTTTCTCTCGAAATTTGCTTTGGATGATTTTATGAGAGCTCTTAGTTTTTACTTATAGTGATCAAGGGTGTCCTACCTTTTAAGGATTTTGCTCTATCTTGTAGTAGCTTCCTCCTTTTGTTGTAGAGTTTGTTTATGGCTGGGGTCCACCAGACTGGACGCTTGCCTTTGGTACAAAGAGTCTTTGTTTTGCTTGGGATTGCCTTATCCATGCAGTCCTGCAGGTGCTGGTAGAAGGCATTTGTAAGTGATTCAGCGGCTTGAGTACTGTTTTCCGCCGCTCGGGGCCTTAAAGGAGACCACACTAGTCTTTAGAAGTGTGAAGTCGGCTTTTGAGAAGTTCTTTACTGTGGTCTTTTTATTTCAGGTGGGGTGGGATGAGGACCTCCAGCGAGATTAATTTGTGGTCTGATCTCACCAGTGAGGGGTACACCTCCGGTGTTGAACATTGTGCTCCCATGTTCATGATGATGAGATCAAGTATGTTATCTCCTCTTGTGGGGATGGTGACTAGTTGTTCCATGGCATTTGAGCTTATGAATTCCAGGAACTTTTGGGCTAGGGTGTTTGGGCTTGAGTAGTGTTCCCAGTCTATATTAGGGTAATTTAAGTCACCTAGTATGATGGTGTTTGGTGATACATTTATCCCCTCTAGTGTTTTCAGGAAGGCCATGTGAGGTTCCTGAGTTTGTGAGGGTGGCCTGTAACATGCTACAATTTGCAGAGCAGTCTTGCCTATGGTTAATTGCACCTGGATGGTCTCCGATGCATCGTGCGTTGCCACCAGTCTTGAGGTGTGGGTGTCCTTGATGAATATGGATACCCCCCCCCCTCCTTTCTTGGTATTGTCCGGATTTTGGGGCTGGAACGCATGATATGAGGTAAAACCTGATAGCGCTGGGGTGCTCTCAGGAGCCTTGAACCAGGTTTCTGTCACAGCACAGACATCGATGTTCTCCATACTGAGAAGGGCCTCGTGCATTTTGAGATTTAGACTTCTGGCATTGAGCAGCATTACCCTTAGTTTTTTTCCTTTTTTGTGTTCTAGGGTGGTAGGTTTAGAATTTGAGCCTTGCCTAAAAAGGCACTATGGGGGTGGCAAGAGCCTTTGCCAATATCCGGAATCCCAGGGTGACAGGTGCAAGCCGGCAGCGTGGCTTGTCCAGCATGTCATCCCAGGCAGACAGACACTGGATCCCCTTTGAATGACACCAGTGTTTAAGCCAATTGTTAAAGCTGATCATCTTATCTCTGTATTGTGGCATCATTCTTGGTGAAGGTAGGATACTGCTCAAGGTCAGGGTCATACCTGCCTGGGCTACATAATCAGAGAGCTCCTCAATGTCTCTTTTCATGTAGTCCAAGGAGGTACGTCTCAGGTCGTTTACACCAGCGTGGACAATGACTGAGTCATATTTGTACCTGCTGTTGAGAGACCTGAGTGCTTGCGTTATGTGGCGGATTCTAGCGCCCAACAGGCAGCTTACTGTGACCTTCTCTTTACTCAGTCTGGTGAGCGGGACGTCAGTGTGTCTGACTATGGAGTCACCAATGACTAGTGTGTCTGGCATTGTGTTTTGCCTTAAGGGCTGTGACTGTTTGACACTCTGACTGTGAGGTCTATGTGTTGCAGGTGTTGTGTTCTGAGGTGGTGGTTGTTTGGGTGTCTGCTTTGGTGGCCTCTGCTGTTTTGGTAGATTTTTGATCAGAGCCTCCGAGTATGTCTTTGTGTGTTTATGTGTATGATTTGAGGTTGTAATGGTACTATGTGAGACTGGGTCTATAGTGTGTGTGGTAACCTTCTCCTCCTGACTGGTCTTGCCAGTCCTATGTTGAGAGAGCTCAGCCTCCAGTTTGGCCGTATAGTTGCATCTCTCGCATGTATTTGTGTTTTGTGGGAGGAGGAGAGGGTTGTCTGTGTACATGAGGCAATTGTAACATTGCCTCAATATTCCCAGGTTCACCAGCTGAGCAGGAGAGGACTCTAGCAACTGATCCCTCGACATGCTAGAAGGAATAGAGAAAAAAACTTTAAAAAAGATTCCGTGGGACGTGGGTGACCGAGAAATGGGGGGTTGCCTTTTTGGGGTACTATCTATGACAAGAGTGCCGTATCAAGGTAATAAGTACTGTAGGAGCAAGTGCTACGTTTAACAGATAGAGAATAGTCTACTTGGAGTCAAGTAGAGATGATCTTTTTAATTATAGGATACACTGATTAGATCAGTAGTATAGTTCGAGGAAGGTAGTTTTAAGGGAAAATTTGAAGAGTGGACTTTAGGTAGCCCGAATAGTTTAAACCTGCTTAACCGGAGCTGCCCTAGTGTGCAACAGTGGCAACTCCTTTATAGCAGGGGCTGGAAAAGACAGGAAATGACCCAAAATGGCCAATAAACTACAAGTTACTGCCTTAAACCACTCCTCTGAGGACAAATGAAGGAGTTATGGAAATGACCCCTAGTGGCCAATAAAACTACAGTTTCAAGTCAGTAACCACCTCTACGGGGGCAGGAAGCTGCTCAATGTTAGTCACTGCCACTGATGAACACAGAGACCCTCCTTCAGCCCAAGAAAAATGGCCTCACAGAAACTTTCAAACAGTTCAGGAACAGCAAGCCTGTAAATGAACTTTTTTAACTCTCAGAAAAGTGGGAAAAAGCAAGATTTTTTTTTGTTTGTTTTTTACAGAGATAGCAGAGGTTCACAAGTAATATCAAGTTATAACAGTGCAGTAAATGACCCCACACAAGAGTGCTAGGTCAAGGACAGAAAATATGCAAGTTTTAAGAAAAAAATGATTTAAAATTAAGTGCAAACAGGAAATTCAGCAAACAGCTTTTGGTTGTGCTCTAAATACAGCTACTAATACAGAAATCAAGTTTAACAAGCCAGAAAATGCTCAAGCTAGGCAGCTATGCAGCTATGCAGAAAAACTTAGCAAATAAACAGAGAAAAAATACTTAAAATCTCAAAAGTGGCTCCCTTCTTCTCTCAGCGTTTTTTCCTCTTGGAGGGTGCTTCACCAACAGCCAACAAGCCTGAAAAGACGCTCAAACCACGAGGCAACTAGGTTTTAAGAGAGGAAGATGAAGGAGTTATGGAAATGACCCCTAGTGGCCAATAAAACTACAGTTTCAAGTCAGTAACCACCTCTACGGGGGGCAGGGAAGCTGCTCAATGTTAGTCACTGCCACTGATGAACACAGAGACCCTCCTTCAGCCCAAGCAAAAATGGCCTCACAGAAACTTTCAAACAGTTCAGGAACAGCAAGCCTGTAACTGAACTTTTTTAACTCTCAGAAAAGTGGGAAAAAAGCAAGATTTTTTTTTTTTTGTTTTGTTTTTGTTTTTTACAGAGATAGCAGAGGTTCACAAGTAATATCAAGTTATAACAGTGCAGTAAATGACCCCACACAAGAGTGCTAGGTTAAGGACAGAAAATATGCAAGTTTTAAGAAAAAAACGATTTAAAATTAAGTGCAAACAGGAAATTCAGCAAACAGCTTTTGGTTGTGCTCTAAATACAGCTACTAATACAGAAATCAAGTTTAACAAGCCAGAAAATGCTCAAGCTAGGCAGCTATGCAGAAAAACTTAGCAAATAAACAGAGAAAAAATACTTAAAATCTCAAAAGTGGCTCCCTTCTTCTCTCAGCGTTTTTTCCTCTTGGAGGGTGCTTCACCAACAGCCAACAAGCCTGATACACTACTAGTAACTGGTCTCTTGCTGGATCTGGATTGTCCTACTCTAATACATGTCCTGTCTGTGATTCATATGGCTATCCATCTGGTGACATAAGGATTTATGCCTAATTTTGGAAGTTTATCTATAATACCCAAGTAAAGAATTGTGTCAGATGCCTTAGCCAAGTCAAGGTAGACAGCAGGTATTGTTTTACCCTTGTCTATGTACCTAGTGACTTTCTCAATGAAGTCCTCTAGATTGGCTAGCCCTTGATGAAGCCTAACTGGGTTGGGTTCAGTGTTTGGAGATTTCTGGTGTTGCTGTTTATCAGATCTATGATTATTCTTTGCATACGAGACCAGTCAAACTTAATGAGTCTAATTTCTTGGGTCTATTAATGGCTCCCCTTTTCATTAAGGGACAAGCATTGCTGTCCTCCACTCCCCAGGGACAAAATCAGTCTGGAAGCTGTGGTTAAACAGAGATCCTAGTGGGCCTGATAGTTCATGTTTCAAGCTACGTAAGAGGTCTCCTGGGATATTGTCAGGACCCATCAAAGCTTTAGAGAGCACAGTGTGACCTGTTCTTTTGTGATAACTGATAAAGAAACGGTAGTGGGCATTTCTTGGGGGGGTTAACTGGAGGTGATGGGGCAGTGAAATTTAAGCTGAATTTTTTGGCCAGCAGATTTGCTACATCTTCTGACTGGATACAGGTGATGCTGTCTACAACCATCTCTGCACATTGTTTGGTGCTGACAAACTGAAAAATGCTTTATGCTTATCCTTATCTTTGAAGGCTACTTTTGCCTGAGAATTCAGTTTTGAAGACCTGATTTGACCCTAATTTGTTTACTTAGACTAAACTTTTGTTGTACAACCTATTTATACCAGGGGCCCACCAGAGTGGCTTTTTTGACATTTGCCATGGGCTTCAATCTGGTATTGCCAGTTCCACGCAGTTATTTACATAGTCGAACAGGTCTTTTTTTTTTTTTTGTTTTTCAAAACAGGTTTACTGTTTTAACATACAAGAGAAATATCATAACAATTTTATACAAGTAATTAAAAATAGATATGATTATAACATTCAACAAAACAACTAAAGTATTTACAAAGACATCCACTACAATCAGATCAATTAATTAAACTAAAATACCATGCTATTGAAATTAGGATTTTTTTAACAAATTTTGTAAATTATCCCATACAATATAATAAGATGTTTTTCTAGTTGTTCTTGACCTAATTGTGTTTATTTCCATATGGCACACTATATTCATAACATTTTTAAATTCATTGAACGAAGGAGGTGTATCTGAAATCCAATTTCTGGTTAATCGAACAGGTCTTTTGAGTACACCTCCACATAGGCTTCTGTGTTTTGGGGAGCTTGGAAACTAGCTATACCATTGATTAATAAGAGGTAACTTGCCTTAGAAAAGTTCTTAAAGGTTTTGGTGTTAGGTGGGGGGGTTCTAGTTTTATATTTGCTTCAATGGATACCACTTTGTGATCTGTTCTAACCAGTGAGGACATAAACTTGTGAGGATGCAACACTTTCCCATATTTGGGAGTACCAGGTCAAGAGTATTTGAACCCCTAGTGGGAGTGCAGACTTTTGGCTCCAGGGCAATTAAAATGTCCCCAAATTTTTCTGCTGCATGTTAGTGGCTGTGTTAGCTTCTCAATTAATGGAGAGATAGTTGAGATCACTCATGAGTATAGTATAGAGCTGAAAGGTAACCAATTTTAGTAAATTCACATATGGCTTTCCTGAGACATGGTAGGGGACTTGTAGCTAGTAAGGACATGGTAAGCAATTTTTCCTATGGTTAGCTAGACATGGAGTAGCTCAAACATTTTATATTGTTTGGCTACTCTTGATGTGTGCTTATCCTTTATGAAGATGGTTTCATCTCCACCTTTTGTCCCTTTGTTTGCAGTGGGTTGTCATGTGTGAAAGACATTATAGTGCTGTACTGTTGGGGTGCTTTCTGCTCCTTTGAACTATGTCTCAGTAACTGCACAGAATGTTAGCATTCTCCAAAGTGAAGACTGCTTCCAGGGAGCATAGTTTCTCGTTGAGACTCCTAGCATTCAGCAGTAATACCTTTAGCTTATCTTCAGCAGATTTTGCTATGTTGGAAGGTTTATCTGTTTGCCAATGCCTAAAAAGGTACTACAGGGGTGGATAATGTTCTGCTCCTTGTGGTCAAATACAAAAAGGTGGCACCTTCTGACAAATCATAGCTAAAAATTATTTTTAAAATGGCTATTGACCAATATTTTAGAAAAGTAAATCATGTGTTTTCACAAACTATTGTGGATGTGTTAGGTTACTACCAATACTTGGTATGTAACATCATGGAAAGTGTTTTTAATTATTCTTTTGTATATTAACGGAGCCTCATCTCACCATTACTAACTGTGCTAAATAACAATAGAAAAAGGGAGAAAAAAAAGCATGTTTTGCAGTAGATTTCATAAACAAAATTATTTCTTTCACAAGTTGCAGCAGCAATGTAATAAACAGACTTAACGAAAATGTAAATAAAACCAACAGACAATGAAAGGAAAGAACAGTGGGACCTTCAACAAAGAAGTAACAAGCATTATTTTATAAAATTTAGCTCAAACCAAACAAGAAAATCTGAAATAAACTACTGGAATCAAACCAGAGTGCTAATCACATACAATTTCAGAAGTTTTAATCAGCCACTAAATTTGTTAGGAGCAACAGGTGGGTGGCAGAAAGCCAATGTGAAAAAAGTATACTTAAGCAGTGGGTTGGAATTAAAGCAAGCACTTTGTAAAATTAGTATGGGTTTCATTTGAGTGAAGATAACACAGTGGTTAAAAATTTGTGATAGCAGATCCCTCATTATGGAAAAGTATGGCAGGAGAATATGTTGAAGCCATATCACCAAGTGGTAGAACAAACTAGACAACCTTTTACAGGGCAGAAATACTAGAGGGGGGGGCAGAGTGATGCCTGCAGCTTTGGCAAGGACTGTTACTTCCAGAGAAAATTCAGCCTCTCTCTATAATGGCAGTGCTTCTCTCATACAAACCCAAAGTACTCAAAGCTTAAGAAAATATCAGTCAGGGATGGTGGCAACTCCACAAGCCAGCAGGATTACAAGGAGAACTGTGCTGGCAGAGAAGGTATGCTCCATCTGTTCGGATGATATATCATTGCAAAACCTATTGATTCATTAACTTTCCAAGTGAATTAGAGCAAGATTTAAAAACTGTACCTTACTCTGGGCCTTTGTTTATCACACCCCCATTACTTTGTTTTTCTCCCAATTCTTGAGCAGAGTTGAGAGACTTGGTGCTTATTGACATAAATTACATGAACTATACATTTTTGTAAGGCAGTCAAATCAGTGTATATATAAATGGGAAAGGACCAATTTGTACTCTGCAGTCCTGTGTCATTAGCTGTATACCATAATAAGAACAAACATGTACAGCTTGATCTTAAAGAAAAATATGTTAACCAGTTGAGATAAAACATTTGTGCTGAAGTTTGAAGAACCTTACAAATTTACAATAAACGAGAAACTAAAACTTTAATTTTTATGTTATTACATTCTTGAAAACCACCTCACAAAAACAGATATGCTATTAGCATTATACTTCCATATTATCATTTTTCTTAATCTGTATTATCAAGGTGTTCTTTAAACAATTTAAACAATTATCACTGTACTAATTGCTTCACCACCAGATCTGCTGCACACACTAAAACCTCATTGTCATTTTGAAAATATCAAGTATACACCATTTGGTTCAAGCCAAACAAATTGCAAGATGCGATAATTAAGACAGTACAACTGTGTGTAAATGTACCATAACAGTAATAGTTCTAATAGATCACTGCAGCAGGCTATTTGGGTCTCACCCCAGTGGTGAGTCAACTCTCGCACCATAAGGAGGACTTCCATGGGCTCTACCAAGGACCTCAAGTGGAGTACCAATAAAGTGAAAATTTAGTCATAGCACTTTGCCTAGAGAAATGGAAGTGAGAGCTTTGAAAGACTATTACTAGGAAACAAAACCATTAATAAACTATATACACAAAGGTCCATACATCCACACCCGGTCAATGTAAATGTAAACCTGACAAAATAAATGGGAAGGAAGGCCGCTATGGCAACAATGATCTAATAGAACATCTACTGTTTTATCAAGTTTAATTACGCAACTGTACTACATTCAATGTTAAGATTACTACTGCTGTAGCCAAAGCTACTTGAGTTGATTACCGCAGGTTAGAAACCAAGACGGCTGGAGGAAACCTAAACTGAGAATACAAGAGCAGCAGAAGAATGGCCCTAACAAAGGAAGTTCTGGACCTGGAAAGGGAATCCAGAATCAAGTACTTTTTAAAAGTATGTACAGAGGAACACACTGCCTCTACAATGCTTCTAGACTCCACCCCTTTCCAGATGGGCACAGAAGTCAAAGCCCTTTTGGAATGTGCCACAACACTGTCTGGAAGTGGCTTATAGTGAATATAAAAAAGGCAACAGCATGACACAACTATCTTTATATTCCACTTTGACAACTGTTGCTCTTTCATCTTACCTTCACAGAAAAGAGCTGATAAGCTTTCCTGAAGGCATGAGATTTGCTAGGCAGTATCTGAGCTGCCTGTGGACAGTGTGTGAAGAATCTTTTCTCCCTTGTTCTTTGCAGGAAGAAGACAGACTTTCCATGTTAATAACCTAAATTCAGCCTAATAATCTTGTTCAAATAAGGAAAAAATGTAAGCTTTTCAAGTTATGATCCCAAGTAGGAGCCACCTGATTCTATCACCTATGCAGTTAGTGGAAGAGTTTTCAGGGCCAAGCACATCAAATAACCTATGTCATATGTGTGAACAAACCCAGCCTGTGGGGTAGGAACAGCCCTTTTCCATATTGTAAAGGAGCAAATTGTTGCCTGGATAAGAATGGAGTCAACACTAACCATGAGAAGTCCTTCTAGAGCTTCAGAACAACTCTGCTTTTCTACTCTTTCTACTGACATTCATGCAGGAACATTTCTGTCCATGACCATAAAAAATTATTTTTCTTCCAGGTCTGTTTGTAAGAAGTCCTGTAGAAGAATTTGTTTTTTTGTTCTGAAAGGAAGAAGTAGATCCATTCTAGAAAGATACCAGCATGAGGTTTCCATTCATGAAGGTTTGTTCTGGCCCCACATTGCTTACATGCAACCAAGTTTTGTTCTGATAGAATGTATAAAGCATGCAAAGTCAAATAGAGCTGAGCTGCTCCAGGGCTATCATAGGAAGTTTGTAAAGAGGATAACAATTTGATGCCTCCTTGTTTGTTTAGGTACCACATCACTGTAGTGCTGTCGGTGTAAACTTGCAGAGGTCCAGGACATCAAATATGATGCTTTCAAAGCATTTGTGACTACCCGCATCCCTCTGACATTCATGTGCTTCTGTCATGGGAGATCCACAGATCTTGCACTTTCTCTCAATTTGAGAACTACTCCCTACACAAGGTCTGGTGCATCTGTAGTGACACACTAGACAGCAGTGGTGTAGCTAGAGTTTGTTCTGCGTGGGGATTCTTTGAATTTGCCACCCCTCACAAAATCACGGTCAAATGCCAGCCCCCCCTGCAGCAATTCCAGTGTCCCATTACTTGGCTATTTCTCCCCATTTACCATAAATACTGTAACATGCATATTGCTTTATGCTTTACTTCTACAATGATTATTTGGATTTAAAACTTATTTTAAATTTTATACCATGAACACAGATAGACATCTGCTAAACAAAGCAATACAGTTTCATAATGAAAACAGAGTTAACATTAAAACTTCTCTGCTCTTGAAACTCACCTTCATGGAAACCCACATTTAAAGAAAATGCATCTGGCCAGTGGGAGATGAAGTTCACCTTTGGGCTGTTTTCAAATCATAGCCCCTTGCACACATTTAGAACCATGCAAACATGCATGTGTTCTTTGATTTACCTTCCTAACTGTATTAAGTTATATTCCTTGTACAATGCAGTACAGTCGTTAAAGTGTGTTTTAAATTGTTTTGAACATTTTTCTATTAAGCAGTGAAGCAATGTATAAACCAATAATGACAAAACTGCTCAATTCAGAACATTCCATCATAAAAGTCTACTCAAACTTCTATTACAGTCCACCAATATCAGTAAATATGCACAATCTCTGCAGATGTAAAAGTCAACTAAATAATTCCATATTAAAGAGAACTGTAACTGATGAAGAGCTTGCTGCTAGCAAACAACTTTATATTTGTTTCAAAGTGCCTGTTGCCCTTGAATACATTGTCTGTTACATTAAAAAATGATAAGCTGGTAATATTGCATTAGGGAATGAATGGCACACTGATAACTTGTTCATAGTTACGAGGTATCTCCTTCCAAAGGAGGACATTCTCAGGACTGCAGCATCCACTCCCTTTAAAGTACAACAGAGTACAGTTATCAGCAATTCATCTACCTACTATGGGAGTAGGACCCACAGCCTTGTGCACTGAAAATAAGTATACTACATGTGCTACTAATAACACTTTACATAATTTGCTAAACAGTTGCACATTGCAATAAGACTTGGTAGAAACAGCATTAAACTTCTCTTTCCCTGAAGCTTTCAGTTCCTTGTAAAATGCACTTGACACTCAACTCTCTCTCAATTTTACAGCACAAGAAATGTGAAAAAAAAAAAAACTTATTGGGGGGGGGCAAATTTTAAACATTGCTTGTATAATCTTAGAAAGTTGCTACAACAAAATGTTGCGTGTTACTATGCATTTCTGAAAGACAGGAAGACAAACTTAAATGGTTGTCTATTTAGTGAACTCAGTCCTCACTGATTTGACAGAAAAACACAAATTTTAAGAGGAACAGACCAAAAGAAAGAGCCAACTTCTTGAATAACAAGTGATGGTAGGGGTAGAGAAGTCAGGCTTTTGTATCTAAGGTACAGGGTTTCAGCCTGGTTAATCCTAACCACCGGGTATCCCTAACTGAGGCATTTTATATACACACACACAGTGAATCTTCAGCACCAGTTAATGATGGTAACCAAAAAGCAGTTCCATGAACGATGTTAAAACAGTTCCATTAAAAGGAAACAAAGCAGCACTTACTATAGTGACAGATGGTAGTACACACACACAGCACTTATTGTAGTGAACGACTGAATGATGGTAAAGCAGTTCCATGACACAAAATAAAGCCATTAAAGAAGAAATTGGTTTAAAATTTGCCCACACAGAAAGCACGCCTGAGAAGTGACACACCTGTGCTCAGCAAGTGCTGCCCAGGGCAGACCGCCCCTCTCGTCCCCATCTAGCAATGCCACTGCTGGACAGGGGTTGGATTGCAAGATCTCTTTTCTACCTATCAGAAAATCTCCCATTTTACAAATTCCAGTGCAAGGATCTGAAAAGATAAAGGGTGCAGAGATACTCTACATTGACTGGAGATGCTATTTCAGTTTCATGTGGAGTCTGGCCAGTGGAATCAGAAGAATTATTGATGCCATGTACTACAAAATCCTAAGAAATTCCCTAGAAGTTGCCTGGCTTTGGTTGGAAAAACTCAAATGCTGAAATATCTTTACTTTGTCTGGAGGAAGAATGTCTCTTCCCAGGGAAGACTCTGGTAGCCATCCCAGAAATACAATCTTCTGGGAAGGGATGAAAGAAACTGATGTAAACAAAAAAATGTCTGACAGAGAACTACTAGGACTAAAGGGAAAACAAAGAACCACGTAGTATTGTTTACTTTATTGACTTAAGTGCTTTTTGTCCCACCAAGTTGCGGAACTTCTTCAAAACTTTTTAGGAACAAACATATGTAGTAACACACACTTGGGTCACTTGCTCGCATCCACCAATACCTAATCTAAATCAATTAACCAATTAGTAACCATACTTTTCAATGAACTAAACTCATCTTTTGCTTTTAAAATATAAACAAAAATCCAAAAGGTATGTAAAAATGTATGTTGTTTTATGTTTGTTTTCTGTGTAGACTTCGTAGTTCTCTGTCAGACTTTTTTCTTTATAACAGTTTGATTTTTTTCTTGGTTTTTGGTTTGTCTTCATGGCCGCAGACAGTGGTCTGGGCACACAACTACCTCCATCCCAGAATGGTGGCATAGGGAATTTAACATTACTTGTAGAAGTACTAACACAACGCGTGGAGAATCTTACTATGAGACTGGATTCTTTGACTGGTGTCAACGTGAGCTCGCAGGTTTCTAAACCTGCTGCTTCGCAAGTGAATAATGAAAGATTACATGTACTACAACTTCAGTCAATAGTACGGTAACCTCCCCTGGTACTATGACTAATTTAATACAGGCTGTTAGTCCAGGACAAACGGAACAGCCTAACCCACAAAGAAACCATCTGCAAAAGAATAATTACAGCAGATTTTCTAATCCAGAAGAATCCTCGGGGCTTATAGGGGCTCCCAATCTAAATACTTGGCTTAATGTACCACTTAGAATACAGATATTGCCTTCCAGTAGTGATTTAGAGCAACCGGCTGGAGGGTTAGTAGACATTTCTTTTCCATTGAAACAACTGGACCAAAAATTAATTAAATACAAAAAATTACAGTTAGAAATAGCTTATTTTTTGGAGTGTATTAGTAAAGGTATCATCCTGAAAGGCCTGAGAGTTTTGCAATACCCTAAGGGGTTGGCAGAAGGGTCGTTTTTCCACAAAGACCTTGTCAAACTTTTCGACAAACATGATCTTGAACTATTAGACTTGATGTGTAAATACCATCAGTCATTTGTGGATACTCTGAGGGAAGCTACTGTTTTGGACCATTCTATAAAAGAAAACATTGACTTTTCCAGGTACCGGTTTGACTATGAAAAGACTTTTTCCAGTATAGGTCAATACATAGTCAAACTAAAAAGTACCAAGTTAGAGGCCGCCATGCCCATGAGACTGGCTCAGTCTATCCTAAACCACCCTTGTCACAGGCCAGCTCTGAGTGGTTACAATGATCTAGAGGGAGGTGTAGATGTAAACAAACACCTGGAAGATGGTTTAAACTGCAATGAACAGATGGTAAGTTCAGCAAATAGGAGCGAACGTACAGCAAAGAACATGTCTCTGCAATCAAATCAAGCTTTCTATGTAAACAACAACCAACCCACTAGAGCTTCTCAAAACTTGCTGATTACATATTGCAACAGCAGGAACAAACAGAATAAACTGGGAAGGTAAACAACTCCCTTGTAAGTGATTGTAATGGTTGTGAAATTGTCTTTAATATGGAAAGAGACTTTAAAGTTTTTAGCTTTTCAAACCTGCATATGGATCCAAAATTAGTAGACTTGTTAGCGAAAGGACATACTTTTGTTCCTACACGTAGGGCAGACTTGCTAAATACATTTATAGACTTGAAACTATTTGTTAGGAAATTGAATTTAACTGTTTTACTTGGCCAAAGTAACCATGTCACCAATGTCTTCCATGTTGCTAGCAGATTTTATCCTCCTTTACATCCTATATTAGCTCTGTTCAAACAAATGTGCGAGTTAGATATTAACGACTGCTTAAGTTCAGACACATGGAAGAGTAATTGTGTACACAACATTACTAAGACAGAGACAGGCATTACTTCTACTAAAACAAGCATAAGTAAGAGTGATGTAACTGGATAAAAGGGGTGGGCTTGTACTTATGAATATCGAAGACTATGCGATTAGGATGTAAAAAATCCTGGCTAGTAATGTATATCTTGAAGTGTCCAGAAATGAAGTCAGCATGGCATATGGGAGAATTCATTCTTTATTGAATGACATTTATTGAAAGTAAAATAGACATGGAACTTTTTAAGTATGCCAGCACCTAAGATGCTAGCACTATTCAGCATCCCCAAGATACACAAGAGCATTAATTATCCACCTATGAGGCTCTTGGTGGATGCCAGGAACAGTATTACCTATTCTTGTGCCAGATTTGTAGACCATATCATTAAAAAATATGTTTCTGGGGAGAAGCAAATTTTCAAAGACTCCTGGACATTTTTGGCCTATATTAGCAGGTCAGAATTTAATAAAGACCTTAACTTTCTGTAGATGTTAAGGATCTTTATTCTTCAATACCTCACACGGAAGGCATTGAATGGGTTAGTTGTATGCAATGAAGTAAAGGTGGTCCTGTGTCAGAAATATCTTTAATAGAGGAAATATTAGATATAATCCTGTCATACAATTTCACCACCTTCAATGACAGTTTATCAGTGTAGCGATGGGCTCCCCTTGTGGAGCAAGCTTTGCTAACCTTGTAATGGCATACTGGGAGCAAGAATTTGTTAGGAAACTTCCACAAATTTCTTGTCAGATCCGTTTCTATACACATTTTTTGGACGATATATTCATGTTAATAGAGGGTGACAAGATAAAGGCAAGTGAATTAGTTGTGTATTTTAATAGCACAACGCAATTCTTAACTTTTACGTTCACTTTTAATAAAGACAGGATTGCATAGTTGGATGTTGACCTGAGTAAAAATTACATTAATGGATGCTATACAGCAAACATATTTAGGAAGGAGACCTACTCCAACACGTTTTTATATTTCAGCAACTGCCATCCCCTTCACCAAAGAAGATCTGTGATGAAGGGACAGTTAGGGCAGCACATATGGTATCAAGAACCATGATTTTATCATCAAATGTGACAGACTAAGAAAAATGTTATATAAAAGAAGTTACCCAAGTTCCTTACTTGCCAGTCTATTAATTGAAGTTCAGGACAAAAGACTAAAAGGTCTCTATAAACCGATTTTGGGCAGTAGGGATGGCCCCGTGACTATGTAGAATGGACAGGATAGTGAAGTCTAAGGTAGGAATACTTTTACCTGGTCGAGTTTGATAATACCATTTAGTATGGATAGTTATGAAATACTGGGGATCATCTATAAAAACTGGGACCTTATCAAGAATGATTCAACAATTAGATGTAAACTCCAAGGTCCACCCAGTGTTGTGTTTAAATGAGGTCAAAACTTGAAAAAGTTGTTGGAACAGAAAAGTGTAAATACATTTTTTAATAATAGGATAGTCGTACAAAAATGCAATATGTCATTATTGCCCATATATGGAAACGGGTTTGTGTTTTACAATCAGGGGGTGTGAGTACAAAACCAAATATAAACTAGATTGACAATCAAAGTCTGTTGTGCATGTTGCCCAACACCAACAGTGCCCGGCATTCTATATAGGTAAAACCGATAGGAGAATAGGAGAACAGGGTTTATGAACATTTATACTAGATAAAATTGAATCAAGAAAATGCTTTGGCTAGGCATATTAATGATTGTACAGACCATACTTTCAAATTTAAGGCAATTGACATTATAGTTCCTGATGGGAGAGGAGGTCCTGACTCCTCATTATTAGAAAGACTGGAATAGCTTTGGCAATTGTGGACTAAAGCTGGTCAATTCCCAGGCTTAAATGAAATTTATTCTATTGCTTGCATTTTAAAATTAAAAAGTTTAAAGAGATAACAGTCTACACAATAGGAGTTAGTGGTAGTAGTATTTATTTCACATTATGTTGTATATGTATTTTTATTCTCATTTTATCATTGTAATGAATGAAGGAATTACTTGATATACACTTTGTAACTGTCTTAAAGTTAGCTCTGATCTATTTTATAGGGGAGGCCATAGGTAGTAATAGGCAAGTCCTATAACATGTATATATATTTTATATTTACACCTTTCTTTATATAGGTATATATATTTAGATAGGTTCTTCTGTAAAAAATTTCCTAATATTATAGTATATGTTGTTTTCATATGATTTAGACATTTATGTGTGATAATACTTAAGACATATACATGCAGAAACAGATTTGATCTGTGTATTTATATTGTTATACATTTTTACATACCTTTTGGATTTTTGTTTATATTTTAAAAGCAAAAGATAAGTTTAGTTAATTGAAAAGTATGCTTACTAATTGGTTAATTGATTTGGATTAGGTATTGGTGGATGCAAGCAGGTGACCAGGTGTGTTTTACTACATATGCTTGTTCCTAAACAAATTTTACATCTGAAGAAGTTCTGCAACTTGGTGGGATGAAAAGCACTTAAGTCAATAAAGGAAAGTAAATGATACTACATGGTTGTTTTCCGTGCAGACCTAGCAGTTCTCTGTCATACATTTTTTGTTTATAACAGTTTGATTTTTTTATTGTTTTTTGTTTAAGGGATGAAAGATGATTTTTTGAAAGTGGATTTGGAGACTCTTGACAGCTGCAAAGATTAAGACAGTCATCCAAATATGGAAATATCTGAATGTCATGAAGTCTGCAAAGATAAGACAGATAGATGAAAAAGTATAAGCTAGACATAGAGAAACAAAAAATGTCTGAATGGGCCCATGATGATCTGCATTGTTTAAGTCTAGTTTTACCATGAATGGAGAAGAGGTAAAAAGATTGAATGAAGTATTTTGAACTTTGGAATCTTTACAAAAAAAATTAGAAAGGAAAGATCCAAAGGCATCTAGGATTTTCAGACATTGGTACCAGAAACATTACTGAATAAAAGCCTTTGCCCATCTGGTGGGAAACACTAGTCCTATATCACTTCCAAAGCTTTTGCTGCAGAATTGGAGGAAGCAGAAATACTTGGTTTACTACAGGAGGATGGGATTCCTATTGCCAAGTGTACCCCTAGTGAAGCACATTTAAAACCCATTTGTCTGCCACACAATTTGGTACCACAATTCTATTAATTCTATTCTTGATTTTTAGATTTTTTTTTTCCTTTTTGGATGCTCCTTACCACTGCTTTTTAGACCCTGTTTAATGGTTCATTGCTGTTTAAATCAATTACTGTAAAGGGGAACTGAGGAGGAAGGGGAAAGTTTTATTTGCTTTAAAACAGCAGAGGTGAACAATTATTTTTCACCCCTTTAATCAAATTTACACTTTCACCTTAGATGCTGAAGGCCCAAACAGAACTTTGTCTAAGAGAAAAATTTAGATTTCAGCTTTGACATCTTCAGGCAGGTTTTTGAGAATGAAGCCAGGCCGATCTTCTCAATACTCACCAAGAAGCAGGAACTCTGGAATAAGAATCAGCAGCATCATAAGCACATTTCAAAACGTGCTTCGTAACCATGGGAGCCAGATTTTAGAGAGACATTCAATGAACATTTACCTCGGAAGAAAGAATCTTGGCTATTGCTGTTTGCATGCTTTCAAAACATAAAAGTAATACGCTTAACAGTTTAACATCCTGAAAGTTAACATAGCAGAAAATCCACTTTATTTCATTTTAAAAGCGTTCCCATTCTTGTCTGATGGGATAAGGTTTTATAGCAGCATTAACCTTGGTTTTGGAAAGACATTACTGCTGGATCTGTTTTAGGGTTTCAATACAAGGTCAAGAAACCAGTTGTCAGGTCAACTAGAAACAATGAGGAAAAACAACCTCTAAAGCAAGAAAACAGGATAAACAGCTCCAAAAACAGGCACATTCAACAATAAGAAATCATAATACAGTTTCTGTGAAATGAGAATTTTATCCCTGTTCCCACTGAGAAAAACCTCTCTCAACTTAGATAAAATCTCAGGAAAAAGAAAAATCTTCTAGTGCAAAATCTGAAACCACATTTTCATCAGAATCTGAATGTTTATATTGAGAAGCAATTCCTGAAATGCTACCAAGGCAAAGATAAAACATAAATTAGCTCTTCAGAAAATTTCAGCAAATCTTCCCTGTCCACGGAAATTGAAGGCAAAATTTTTTTATCACGTTCACCTTTCCCAGGAAACTGTCTAACCCATGGCAGGCAAATCCAGCTCAGATTCAGGATCCCTCTCTCTGCCAAGTGAAAGATTTTCACCTGCCCACTCCCCTGAAAGTGGCTCTCCCTTACCCACGACCAACAGCATCTCTAAAGCCACAGAAGGCATGGACTGAGGGGAGGAGGGGTTGTCCTTGGTGGCTACAGCAGAGTCACTCATCAGTGGCTGGGGAACAATGGAGTTGGCCAGACTGCCTAACAACTTTCTTCTTGTTGGGGACTGGAGGTGGTAAAGCCACAGAGACCATTAAGCCGAGAATGAGACCTTAAAGGTGGGTAGAGGAACCTAGGCTTATTAATAAAAGTAGATACGCTTGGCACTGAGGTAAATAAACTACTAGTCCTCCAGAAGAACAGTATCCTAACCTCAAAATATAAACCTAACATCCAGTTGGAAAATTGTCAAAAAAACCCAGCTTTTTTTAAACCTTTTTGTTTAATACAAATATTTCATACAAGTATTTACATAGAAACCTCCTTAGAAATGCAATGATAATCTGCAAAACATTCAATTTCCTAGAAAAATACACATTGATCAGAAAAAAAAAACTTCTCAGGCAAAATACATTTTAGTGGAAGGTTTCCCCAATGGGTACTTATCTGCCCAGCATTAAGGGACTGCCAGTAAATGTACAGTTCTACAGTGCTCACTGAAGGAATGCACTTAAGCAACAAAAAGCTAACTAAATTGTCACTGTAACTGACTTTATATTGGAGTGCCCGTTAAGCTCCTTACAGTTACAGAATGTGGAAGGTGCACTTAAGTTTTGAAATCTGCCCAGTCACTTTGTAAGATCCAAATAGCTAAGATTACTGTAACAATGATCTAAACGTTGAACATCATTCTAAAACAGCTCATGACATCAGTGGAAGAAAATGGTCTACAGTTGTCAATTTTTAAAAAGTTTAACTTTTAAAAAGGTCAACTGTAAAGTTTGGAGTGTTAGCCCCCAACAACTGTTCACCCTCAACTTGCACTAGGCAGATAGTAATGGACTGTACCTTCCTACCCCAAAGACTACAGCAGAATAAATACAGCATCCAACCCTGCAAATGCATACAGACTTGTCTTGTTCAATTTAAGGGGAATTTACTTGCTTGTTTTGTTATTCTAGTCATGGTCTGTTGAAAATGGTACCAAGTTTAATGTCTCTTCACTGCTCGGCTAGTACTTAGTGGACTGCTTTTTGGATGTTTTAAACTAGAACCAAAAATTGCCCCCACTGCCCGTTCATTAATTAGAGGGAAGGAAGGGGAAAATGAACTATACCCTACTCTTGCTGGCAGCCTGCACTTCAATTGCTCTTTCCAGCTACTGCTTGTGTGACTCTCTCTTTGCCTGTATAAGCAGTTCTGTATTGGTTTGCTTCTTCCTTTTTCCATGCCCTAAAGTTGTTAATTATAGCTAATGAAGTAGTTAAAGTTCTCATTTTCCCATACTTTCTTTTTTCTAACTACCTCAATCTAGTGCCCATCTCACACACCTTTGCAGTTCGCATACTCATAACACACTTGTATCTATTCTTTCACCTCATTACTTCTTTTTATTGCCCATTCCCATACAACTTTCAGGCTTACTCATTCTCAGCCCACTTCTCTCAGACTCACTCCACTCTCCTACACCCTATTTCCACCCACTCCCACTTCTTCTAAACTTACACCATTCTATCCCCCACCCTTTACAACAAAACAAATCCTCAATTTGAAAACTCATGTCACAGACCCACCCAACTCATTTCTCCCAATCTACTCCAACAAAAACAACATACAACTTCCTATATGCTAACTCTAATTTCCCATAAGTTATGTATATTATGCTATTCCTCTGGTCTACTCTCACAGTTATACTAAGCATACTCACCACTGTTCGCATCCTACCACATCACCCTTCCCCCCATTGCTCTATTTTCCCCAACTCTTATCTCCTACTCAATAGCCATCAACTACATAACTGCACAAATTCACTATTTAGAACACTGCTACATCAAAGAAAATGGCCAGTTACATATATCAGCATTAGACCTAAAAGATAAATATAAAAAAATTGTACCTCTCTTACCACACCCACTCTGTGGCGACATCCACCTAAACCCTGGACCATCCCTTCAAACCAACTAAATCACATCTAACCCATCAGTTCCCACCATTACCAACACACAACTCACTAATTCTAACCACAACATATTAATGCACATAAACCTCAGAAATTATGTGATGATGTGGGGTATTGCCATCTATGCCAGGGAGAACAGGGCAGTACATGTGCAATATATGCCAGCATAGTTAGCTGGAGTTTTGTAAATAATTTTAGATGATTTGACTATCACACTGACTTGTACAGATGCTCGTGTTAAAAATGTACTGACAGTGTTAACACTAATTAAACATGTATGTTTAAACAAAGAATTCTGGAAGGGAAGAGTAGAAGTTTCTGAAATTTTTCTATAGCTTTCAAATACTGCAGCACATTTTAGCAAAGCTCTGTGTATATTATGCCAGTGTCAGGTGATCAAATGTGATGTCATTCTGTAAACAGCACTGAGAGGATGGAAATCTCACAGCAGTTTTGTTTAGTTTTCCTTGGAACCTGATATAGATTCATAGGTAGGTACTAGGCTATCTGCCCGAAGGCATTTATAAGCCTAGCCAGAATGTGATGGCTTTCGCCATCCCCTTAAATTAGTTCCCTGTGCCTCTGTCCAGCAGAACCATTGAAGTGATCCCTGGGGTAAACTTTGTTTCCCATCCACTCGTCAAGGTTTCTCTTGAAGAGGGTTAAGCGAGGAGCTCTGCCTAATGTAGACTGTAATCTTGTTCCAGAGCATGGGAAGTCTCTGGGACAGGAATCTATCCCTCCAACACATCCTATTTATTGTTGTGGTGAGGTTTAGATCCCTGGAGGGTGTGGCTTGAGGGGATATTGTTTTCTTTAGGTGGAGCATGTCCATCAATTCTGGGTTGGACATGGCCTTGTATGTCAGGCAGAGATCACCTCTGAGTAGGCAGTATGCAACCGAGTACAGCTGGAGTTTCTTCAGTCAAGCTGCATAGGGCATCTGCTTGAGGCCAGTGATCCTCTTGGTGAGGTACTTCTGTGGTCTTTCCAGTTGTTGCAGGTGTCTTATAAGGTACATCCCAAATGGGGCACTGTACTCGATGATGGGTCTGATGAATGATGCATAGAGGGGCCCAATGACCACCTTCAATCTGGATGCAAACCCTTTTGTGATTAGGTGGGCCACATAGAAGAATTTTCCAACCACTTTGGCAATGTGATTATCAAAGGAGAGGTTACTATCTACTTGGGTCCCCGGATCCCTTATTACATCTTCCATATTTTGGAGGCTACCACCTATATGGTACTTTGTTTTTTCCAAAGGGGATGACTATGCACTTTTTGGCATTTAGCTTGAGGCCATGGTTTTGACACCAGGTATCTGTCTCAGTGAGACACTTTTAGAGGATGTCTGTGTCAGCCAGAGAGTCAATTATCACCCCTAGTTCGCAGTCATCTGTGAACCTGGGCAGCCATAGTCCTCCTGTGCTTGCCTGTACCTCTGAGAAGTATATACTGAACAGGGGGGGTCCTAGGACTGAGCCCTGGGTAATGCCACTTGTAACCGGTTTAGAGTTAGACCTAACTCCCACAACTCTTACCATGTGGGCTGTCCATGAGCTAGTTGGAAACTCATCTCGTGATGTAGGGGTTTTATGTTCAGGCTGGTGAGTTTGTCTATAATACCTGAGTGGTGAATGGTGTTGAAGGCCTTTGCAAGGTCTAGGTAGGCTGTGTGGACCATCTTTCCTTCATCTATAGCCTTGGTAACTGTCTCAAAAAAGTCCACCAGGTTTAGGAGGCATGCTCTGCCCTAAACAAAGCCGAACTGGGTAGGGTCCAGTGTTTGGAGGTTTCCAATGTCACTGTTAATGAGATCCATGATGATGTGATCCATAGCTTTGCAGACCATGCTAGTCAGGCTTATAGGGTGATAGTTCCCGGGGTCCATTGTGGCTCCACCTTTGTGGAGTGGAATAACCGTTGCTGTGCACCACTCTATGGGCACATAGCCTGTGGAGAGGCTGAGTTTAAACAGTGTGTTTAGGTGAGGGGTTAGTTCATCTTTGAGCTCATGTAGGACGCAGACTGGGACACCATCCGGTCCCACTGATGCTGTGTTTTTGGCTTTGGAGAGGGCTGTTTTATCCTGAGTGGCTGTGATTTCAGGGGCACTACATTCTTCTGGTATAGTTATGAGCCCTTTTGGGGGTGAGAGGAGGGTGAAGCTTGCACTGAACCTGTCTGACAGGATGTTGGCTATATCGGTCAGTTCAGTGTATTTTGTGCCATTCTGCACCAACTCCGAGCAGATCTGAGAATTGCCACTTAGATTCTTGAAATAGCTAAAGAATGCCTTGTGGTCATCTTTGGAGTCCATGGCAATTTTTCTTTCGAAGCTAGCCTTGGATGATTTTATGAGGGAACATAGTTTCTTGCTGATACTGATCAGGGATGTCTTCCCTTCTTGGGATTTTACTCTTTTCTGTACTAGTTTCCTCCTCCTATTGTATAGCTTGCTTATGGCAGGGGTCCACCATTCTGGTTTCTCTTTGGAAGAGAGAGTCTTGGCTTTCTTTGGGATAGCATGATCCATGCATTCTTGTAGGTGCCCATTGAGTGCATTAGTAAAGAATTTTGCAGCTTGGACAGCATTATCCTTTAGCATGGAAGCTTTTAAACTTCTCACCTTGGTCTTAAGTAACGTGAAGTCTGCTTTTGAAAAGTTTTTCACAGTGGTTTCTTTGACCGGGGGTGGTGGCAGAATGTAGATATCCAGACTGATTAGTTTATGGTCAGATCTAACTAGCGAGGGGTTGACCTCCAGTGTGGAACACCAGTTGTCCATGTTGGTGACCAGGTTCAATATGTTGTCACCTCTGGTGGGAGTGTTGACCAGTTGATCCAGGGCATTTGAGTTTATAAATTCTAGAAAATGTTGGGCAAGGGAGTTTGTACTCAAGTAGTTCTCCCAGTTAATGTTTGGGTAATTGAAATCACCCAATATCAGGGTGTTTGGTAGGACCTTTATGTTTCCCAGTGTTATCAGGAATGTGGATTGGGGGTCTTGGGACATGGTGCGTGATCTGTAGCAAGCTATAATTTGAATAGCAGTTTTGCCCATTGCTAGTTGCATGTGGATGATCTCTGAAGCATTGTGCTGTGCCACTAACCTGGAGGTGTGGGTATCCTTGATGAATATGGATACACCCCTGCCTTTTGTATTTCGGTCTGGGTTTTGTGGTCAAAATGTATGGTACGAGTTGTAGCTTGGTAGTGCTGGGGTGCTCTCTGGAGCCTTAAACCAGGTTTCTGTTACTGCACATATATCGATTTTTTTCCCTACTGAGGAGTGCCTCGATTGCGTGCATTTTGAGGTTTAGACTTCTGGCATTGAGTAGCATTACCCTCAGTTTTTTGTTACTTGTGCTATTTATGGTGGTGGGTTTGTCTTTTGAGCCTTGCCTAAAAAGGCACTATGGGGGTGGCAAGAGCCTTGGCCAGTATTCAAAAGCCTAAGGGTGACAGGCGCAAACCATCTCTAGCAAAGCAGAGTGGCTTGTCGAGCATGTCATCCCAGGCTGACAGACACTGGATCCCCTTTGAATGACACCAGAAGCTTAGCAAATTGTTAATTGATAATCGTGGTATCATTCTTGGTGAAGGAAAGATGCTACTCAGGGTCAGGGTCATACCGTCCTGGGCTACGTGATCAAAAAACTCCTCCCTGTCTTTTTTCATGTAGTCCAGGGAGGTACGGCTCAGGTCATTCACACCAACATGGACAATGACAGAGTCATATTTGTACTTGTTCTGGGGTGACGTGAGTGCTTGTGTTATGTGGTGGATCATGGCACCCAACAGGCAGCTAACAGTAACCTTCTCCTTGTTCAGCCTAGTGAGTGGGACGTCAGTGTGCCTGACTATAGAGTCACCTATTACTAGTGTGTTGGGTATGTTATTTTGCCTTAAGGACTGTGACTGTGTGGCACACTGTGAAGTATGTGTTTCATGGTTTGTGTTGGGGGGTGGAGGTTGCTTGGATGTCTGCTCTGGAGATCTCTGTTGCTTCTGAACATTTTTATTTAGAGCCTCCAAGTATGATTTTGCGCATTTGTGTGTGTTTTTTGCCAGTGTTGGTTTCATAGGTCTATGTGAGACTGGTGGTGTGATGCAAGTAATTCCCTTCTTCTCTTGACTGCCTGGTCCAGTCTTGGGTTGAAAGACCTTAGCCTCCAGTTTGGCTGTATAATTGCATCTCTCGCATGTATTAGTGTTTGGTGGAAGGAGGAGAGGGTTGTCTGTGCACATATGGCAATTGTAACATTGCCTCAACATGCCCAGCTTCACCAGTTGGACCAGAGAGTACACCTGAAACTGCCCTTTGGACATGCCTGGATAAGTACAGTGAACTGTTTTACTAAATGGCTGGTATAAAGATCTATGACAGTTATTGCAGTCACTTAGTTCAGTTTTAGTTAGAAGCTCATCACCTTGCCTTGTGGAAGTATCTCAGCATCTAATCTTGCCTTGTTGTATTAAGTTAGCTAAGGAACAATTATTCTTGAGACAGTGACGAAATAAAGTGAGATTAGTTAAGTATTGTTTTTCTGCATCTGTTTGAATCTGTCCACCTGTGTTTTTTTATTTCTCCTGTGACAAACTTGTGTTTACTGTATTTTGATATTTAGTATTCTCGTGTTTTCTATTTTATTATTTACTATTAAATATTTTTAGACTTTTCATTGTGGCAGGTCTTTTAGAGAATACTTTAAACATCTTGAGAGTACTTGTGCTTATTTTAGTGATGCCATGGCCACTATGAAAAACACTTGCTACTTTGATTATACTCTACCATTTATATTAGTATCAATAAAATTGGATACCCTTGAAAGAGCTGCAGTGTGGTTACCTTATAGTCTGGACAGAAGGGGTACAGCTAGTAAATCTGTACCAGCCATTCCCAGGAGTGTGTGCGTGTAAATCAAATACCCAGGTGTGGGTATATCACCTACTTGGAACTGGGACACAGTGCTTCAAAGTGAGTTTTATTTGGGATCTGGAGAGACAATCTCAGGTCCGGAGTGTGTTCCGTGTGCTCTTTGGGGAAATTGTACTTGATGCAGAGAGCTGCTTTTGAAGAATACTGTATAAATCCATTCCTGTTTTTTAGTTACAGTCAATCGCCAGTGTCAGTGGTGAGGGATTGAGGCTCCTTGATTACTGGCCCAGGTTAAGAGAGGCCGTCGCAGCATCTACAACATTCCACATCTCTTTGCAATGCATTGCAACACACAACCCAGACATTCTAAACATCACTGAAATGTGACTAAAACCAAACAGTAAAGATGAAGAAATCTCTCTCCAGGTACAATACAATAAGAAATGACAAAAGTACACAAAAAAGCTGGAGGGGTTGCAATGCTTTTTAAAAGCACACTAAACATTACCAGATACCTACTGAATCACCCCAGCCATTCCAGCACAGAAATATCTACACCTGACCAAGCACAAAACTATACGATTGCTGCCATATATATTCCCCCAGGCAACATTTGCATTCCTGAAGACCTCCTTCAATGCTTTCTCTCTAATGTAAAGAAACTATTATACTTGGGGATGTGAATATAGTCAACTATTTACTTGCAAATACTGACTCACCTACCCCTCTCTATTAACCTATTCAGTTTTACCTCATCCACTAGAATCGACAAACACAGCAAAAGACGCACACTACTTGACTGGATCCTTACCACCTCACCCTCAAACACACACCTTTGGCTACCTCCCAGACAACATCAGTGACCATCTCCCCACATTTACTATAAGATAAACTAATCACTCCCCAAACATACAGTATTAAAACTATGTTTCCTCTTTTAAAGGACACCTTTATAAATTACCTCTCCCAATGCAACTAATTCTCAAAAAAAAAAAAAAACTAGCATTAGAAGATGGTATTACCCATTTCAATAACACATTCCTTAACATATTAAATGAATTTGCTCCTATAAGGACAAAAAAAAAAACAAAACAAAAACAAAAGTAACTCTGTTTCATGGCTCAACAAAGAAACCAAACCCAAACAGCTCATGCTAAATGCAGACAAAACCTGGAAGACATGGAATAAATATGGAACACAACAAAATTGGGAAAATTTTAAAATTTAGAAATTGAAGTAAACAGGTCAAACTAGACAAAATTGCATTCTTTCACTTACTTCAAGGCAATCACCACCACAATCCCAAGCAGTTTTGGACAGCCATAAAAAAACCTTACTATACCCCAAGTCAAACCACCATCCCAAATCTCCTACCACAAATGGCAATAGCCACCCAATTCAACACACACTTCATTCAATCTGCCCTCTCTCTACTAGTATCTAATCCACCCTGCCATCTCTATATCCCCAGCAATACCCTTCTCTTTTCTTTCTACTGAATACCTACCTCATCTAACAAAAATTACCTTCAGAATCTGAAAACCACTGCCCCAGCTGCTGAAAAACTCCCACCTACATACCTTAAGCTTGTTGCCAATGTCCTGACATACCTCATTTCTATACCACTTAATAAAACTATCACAGAAAACTATGTATTCACTATCTGAGAAAAGTCACATATCATTAAATTATATTATTACATTAAAGCCTCTACTTGGTCTCCTACAGATTGCTGAGGGTGACCTATACCTGGCTTACAAGGCATCTGCAAACCATCCACTTATGAATCTCTTTCATATTCGTAAGTCAAATAGCACCAGAAATACAAGGTCTAAGGGTTTGAATTTTGTCTAACTTAAAACATGTTGTAGAGACAGATCTGTGTCCCTGAGACCTATGGAACACGCTTCCCATCCATGTGAAGCTGAGTTCATCTACTGCAACCCCTCCAGCTTTTCTGCATGGTGGCAACCTACACCAGTGGATGGGGAATAGGATATTTATACTGGGTCTGGTAACAGTGTCCCTTACAGACACAGGTAGCTTACAAGTGCCTGGCCCTTAATGTCTTATTTGGATATGGGACATCACTCTTTTGGAAAACCTGGCAAGGCTTAGAAAGGCTCCCTTGGTCATTAGCCTAATAATCTATGAATTATACCACTTCACAAAGGTGCATCAGCCACAGACCTCTCCAACTACCACCCCATTGCAATTCGCTCCGCTCTGTCCAAAATCTTAGAAAGATGCATACTCTCCCAACTCTTAACCCATCTTATAAAACAAACTACTCTCCCCACACAACATGGCTTTTGACCACAGCAGAGCAGCAGCTATGCATAGTTTCTCAGAAACCATAAATACCAACAGAAAAAATTGGTAACTTAACATTCACCCTGTTCCTGGATTTGACAAAAGTATTTGACATAGAATTCCAACTCCTAATCATTGAACTACCTTCCCTATCACTGTCTCATTCAGTTCTTACTTGGCTCTGTAGCTCTCTCTCCAACAGACAACAGGCCATAAAATGGAATCAGGACCTATCCCCCTTCCTCCCTTATTTCCACTGCTGTACCAGAAGGCTCAATTCTAAGTACAATAATTTTAAATATTTTCAAAAAAACCCTGCACAAAGCCAGCAAACCTGCCACCTTAGTACAATATGCCAATGATGCCACCATCATCTGCTCAGATTTAACCCTTCCACTACATCAAGAAATAACTCAGGACTCCATTTCCATAGAGTTATGGATAAAGGCTCATCAGCTAATCCTAATTGCAAAAATCAATGCTTTTTCACACCCAGATCTCTTTCAACAACCAGTACACCCTTTAGTATTACTTCAGCAAACACCAAAACCACAGAAACTGTAACAAATATCAAAATACTAAGTCATAATAGACTACCTAAAATTTAACCTGCATATCACCCAGGCCATCATGAAAATTCACCAAAAACTGGGCTTCCTCTACCAAAACAACCCCAATATTTAGCATCATCCTGTCTTCCCCTCCCTTCTCTGTGCAGCATCTATATTAAACATTCAAGCCACGCTACTAAAATTGGAGGCCTGCTTTAACAAAATAGCCAAGTTTGTAGCTAATGCATCCTACTGCACTGCTTAGCACTTAAGCTCAACTGGTTAGAACTACCTAGTCACCTTACATTCACTCAACTTCAAATTGACCACAAAAGAATACACAAACCATATGCATGACCACCTCTGCAAAACATTCTCAAGCATTACTCCCACCACATTGCCTTCCCTCAGGTAATCACAGCATACTAATACTAATATCTTCCAAATCATATATTATACAATGCCTACCCTAAAAACGTGCACGCTGATTGGCCAGCCCAACCAGCGTGCCCGTGGTAAATCCCTCAATATACTAACGGAAAAGGTCCGTCGCCCGGACTTTTTCCGTATATAACAATCTCGCTATGTTAAAAGAGTTTAACATAGCGACACAGATTTAAAAAAAGCAACGGACATCTCCGTTGCTTTTTTTAAAGCTGTCTCGCTATGTTAAACTCCTTTAACATAACGAGACAGTAAAGCAACGGAGATCTTGCGATCTCCGCTGTTTTTTAAATTGTCTCGCTATGTTAAATGAGTTTAACATATGGACAGTTTAAAATAAGCAACGGAGATCTCCGTTTATTTTAAAGCTGTCTCGCTATGTTAAACCCATTTAACATAGCGAGATAAAGCAACGGAGAACTTGCGTTCTCCGTTGCTTTTGCCCACAGCTCTGATGTACTGCGAGGCATGCGCAGTACATCAGAACTGCCGGAACACCAGAAAAGGTGCGGAAGGGCAGCAAGAGGCATTATACAATGCCATTATTTAAGAAAAGTAATTATTTCTTTTCTTAAATAATGGCATTATAATAACAATAACTTCTGGTGTGGTTGATTTACCCACGGTTGTCTTTGTTTCGGCCGCCTCGGGACCAAACCACGCCAACCGTGGGTAAATCCAGCATTACCCACACCCAGGCGTGGGTTATTGCTATAATACAGCTGCAGACTCACTATACTCATCCTGTCTCTCCAGACAGTGGAACTTTCTGCCTGTCCCACCAAAACAGGCCAGATGTGCATCTAGCTTTAAGTACAACCTAAGTCAGCACCTAAACTCCTCCTGGCTCTGTTCTTGTTCACACCCTGACTGACTGACACACTCAGATTTCTGGACTATCACCAAGCCATAACTCACCAGCTTTCCTACCTTATCCTGTAAATGTAAATAAATCCTATATTTAGAACTACATACTGCTTTTCATCTGTCCTTTGTCAATGAAATTTGCATATCGTTCTATATGGAAATGCAACCTGTATTATTTTATAACACTCCTAAAGAAACTATACTGTATTAACCTCTGTCTTATGATCGTATTATAAACTGGATGATTCTTAAAGTCCACTTCTACAGTTAAAAAAACTGATTTGTTTTTCTCTGTAAATTCTTTGTACTTTTTGTAACTCTAATGGAGCTTTTCTCCCTAGGACTCCACTGAACAGGGGCCTGAATCCCCAGTTGGGCCATCCCAGTAAACAAAAGGCAAGAAATAAATATTTAACTAGTGACATTTTAAAAAAACATATTGCAGTTAGCAAAACCTATGAGTACTCAACAAAACTAAATTTTATACTGAAGCCAGTTTAAATCATTAGGACACATTTCATATTTCAAAAAAACACTTATTGGAGTAAGAATAATTTCTGCATGGTTTTGCACAAGTGAGGTCAACAAAACTTTGGCAGCCTTCACGAATATCTGGTGGTCATTTAAGAAAAATATATTTTATTGGTAAGAAGGCTAAAAGGACAGACATACACAACTCATTAAAGACACAGTATGATTGCGCTCATTAGCATAACTGTTTTCAATAAGAGGAGCTTATAAAACAGATGAAGTGACAACTAATTATTTCAGAAAATACTCAAGCATACTATAGTATAATCATACCAAGCATTTCTGAAAGGTAATGAATGACCTTCAGGTGAGAACAGGGGGTATTGTCTTCCTGACAGTCTACCCCATTGGGTTGACAATATACAAGCAGATCCCTTTGGCAAACCCACCCAATTAATTCAGAAATATTAGTAACCCACCATGAATCACTGCTCTAATACACCTTATGCCTCTTCTAGGTTATTTAAAAATAGCACTGGTGAGTGAAATATAGAGGCAGGCGAGCAAGCCTAAACTTAACGTCAGGTGGTTCCACACAGCCTATCTAGATCTTGCCTAGGCTTTTGACACCATCCCCCACTCTGGAATTATAAACTCACTAAACTAGGTATAAATCCCTATGTCACAAGATGGGTTGCCAACTGGCTCACTAACAGAACCCACACTCTGAAAGTAGCAGACTCCAAATCTGACTTCAGACCAGTGACAAGTGAAGTACCACAGGATTCAGTCCTGGATCCTCTCCTGTTTGGTATCTACATCTCTGAAGTACAGGCTAACACAGAAGGTCTTTGGCTAACCAAGTTCGCAGATGACTGCAAACTAGGAGCCATAATCGAAACTCCTAACGATGTGGACATCCTACAAAAGGGCCTCACTGAGACAGATGCCTGGTGTTAAAGCCATGGCCTCAAGCTCAATGCCAAAAAGTGCATTGTCATCCCCTTTGGTAAAAACTCTGTACCCATGAACTACAACATAGGCAGTAGTATACTTAACACTGAAAGTGTGATAAGAAACCTTGGGACACAGGTGGACAGTAGTCTCTCCTTTGATAATCACATTGCCACAGTAGTCAAGAAATCCTTCTACATGGCACACCTCATCACAAAAGGTTTCTCATCCAGAAAAAAAAAGAGGTAATTGTTCCCCTCTACTCATCACTCATTAGACCCATTATAGAGTATAATGCCCCTTTTGGTATGTACCTCACAAGACATCTACAACAACTGTAAAGGCTGCAGAAATACCTCACAAAGAAGATTACCGGCCTCAAACAGATGCCCTATGCAGACCGTCTCAAAACACTCCAGCTTTACTCCGTCGCATATCGCCTACTCAGAGGCAATCTCTGCCTTATATACAAAGCTATGTCAAACCCAGAGCTTTTGGACATGCTCCACTTAAAGAAATCCCAATCCCTCCGAGCTACATGCTCTAGAGACCTAAACCTTGTCACCACATTAAACAGACCATGCCGGAGGGATAGATGCCTGTCCCAGAGACTTCCCATACTCTGGAACAAACTACCTATCTATATCAAACAAAGCTCCTCATTAGCATTCTTCAAGAAAAATCTTGATGATTGGATGGGAAATAGGAAATTCACCCCGTGGATCACTTCTGTGGCTCTACTCGACAGTGGCACAGAAAAATAATTTTCTTGGGTGGCAAAAGCCAGGGTACCTTTTTGGCTGGGCTTGTATAGGCCCCAGGGCCTATAGCCTAGTACCTACCTATGAACCTATTTCTGCATAAAGATCAAGGCCCTACATTCTTAAAGATAGCACCACCAGTCAATGTGAAACCTCATATATTTGCACACAATCTGTCACTGTCTTCTGGTACCAGTCTCATCACAATCAAGTACTCTCAACCGCTAGACCAATGAAGAATACTGAACCACCAGTAAATCATACTTTACAGTTGTCAGAATACTATGCCAAGGGAGTAGCTTGACCTCTGCTGCATCATTCTGCCAGCTTCGTCAAGAATAAAGGAGTAGGTTTTATCAACCGATGTCAACAAAAGTGCCATAAAATTAGTTTAAATTAGGAAATCTCAAAGATACATTTGCTATGTCACCTTTTCCTCTCCTGTTAATTCAATTTGTAAAGGGAGGGGAGTACCCTAATAACTTCTCACTCTAACATATACATATGTGCACAGATGTGCAGAGGTAGTGGGTTAAGAAGGTTATTATACTTCATTCCATTTTTATGGGAGGATGTGATAGGCTCTGTCCATTTATCAAGCATCTACACAGATTTCCTTTCTAGCTGCCTAACAGTCTTGCTTATCCACCTATCTAGAACAGAAATGTCAAATAACAGATAGAAAAGGAAGGGGATGAGGTGTTCACGTGCAAGGGACTTAACTGCTGTATTTACTGGTCTGGGTTACACAATTATCCATCTTTTCTAAAAAGGAGACATTGAGTGTCTATCTGTCCTATCTAGTTGCCTAACAGTCCTGCTTATCCCACCTATCCAACAATAAAAAAATGACTGGACTGCACAGAAGAAGAAAAAAAGTATAAGATAGTCACTGAGCAACACTACAAATTGTCAACTCCCACTAACTACAGAGTGAAAAGAAAGGTAACTAATGGATATCATGACACTGGCACTCAACCTCTAATTCCATTATTTGTGGTCCAGTGCTTACTGTTCAAGCGAACCACTCAACTGCTCTTACTGTAATGGACTATTTGAGTAATAATATGGAAAAACTCAAACAAAACTACTGTGCTTGTTGAGAAAGACAGCTTAATGCCAGAGAACCGTGCGTTACAAATTAAGAGATTGTACCTTTTGCTGAGCACTGAAGTATCGCACAATCAAGAATTACTGCATCTCAGATACAAAAGTAAATGTTTATTTGGAGGCCTTGATCATTTTATTATATGTAAGATGGTGCTTGAACTGCCCAAACTAGCAGATTACTGCATACCAAGAATCAGATTCTCCTTCATGTTTCCCAATCTTTACAAACGGTGCAAAAAAAAAAGATCCAGATTTTTAAGGCTTTCCAACTTTGGCTTGATAACGAGCTACTGAGGAACAAGTCAGTGACGACATTGTTTGGGGCAAATATATAATGGGCACGCAACTGAGCAACAGTAAATGAATCTGTTGAACTATACAGGTTCCAGTATGCAAATACCCACAAGGTTTGGCACAGCCCTATCCTGTTCAAATCCCATGCTGAATTGATGGTCAGAAGGAACCCGAGACAACATTTGTAAGTTATAAGCTAGCACGATTACTTGTATCCCTGAGGCAACAACAACTGGGATAAATAGTACACATCTGGAATTACAGCACTTAATTCATAACATGCTGCATCTTACAAACTACTTTAACCAAGTATGCATGTTACGTCTCCCTAATAGGGCATGGAAGCAACAAACTTCCCAGAAAGATGGACAATTGGCATCCTTTTTTATAGCCACCATGACTCTTTTTCCCCTTAACATTTAAAGTCCTACATCTGGAGTACTACTGACCTTTGGGTTATAAATTAAGAATGACCTCAAATTACTATCATGTCAGATTATAGCAGAAGAGTTTAGGAAAACTAAAACTATCTTTGTTAGGCAGCTGCTGGAGAGAAAGAGCATTCCAAAAGGTTGTTCTGCATGCCTTTGAACCAGTTACCTGCTCACAACTTCTCTGAATATAAATCCATCTGAAGACTAGGCTCTCTCTTTAGAGAGATAGTTGTTATTGTAGAGGCATAATATTTTAAGAATAGAAAATGGCATGCTGATCACTTTCTTTTCTTACCAATTGCAAATTTGTGTTTTGTTAAGCTTTGTATATTAAAGCAGTTATGTATGTGCAACACTGTTTTAATAGTTTCTTTTCTGTACTAGTAGTATATACTCATTAGTACAATCTGCTTGCCATCCTTTGTGAGCAGGAACTCTGCTGCAATTATTTTATTTCACTTGTTCTATCCATACATTCATCCTTTGTTGACTGGGTTAGTCTCACTAGGCCAGTGGGTTTTTCTCAGGGAAGACCCAAGGGATACTTGCACTGTTAAGGGAATTTGACCCAGTTATTGAGGAACTCCCCCTACTCGTTTTGATAGGTGCCCTGGGATATTTTACATCCAACTGCAATACCACCAACTCAAGAAGATGGTGTCTTTGCTTAGCATCTCATTTATAGGATGACACTACAGAACACAGATTCCTGAAGACCACTTTTAGGTACAGTCTGGGAATGCAAACAGGGTTACCATGCATAACAGGTCAACAATAAGGGCATCAACATGCACTGTAGCTTACTTGTAGATATACATAGTTTGTTTCATATGCAATGTTTGAGACTATAATTTGACCAATGGCTTGGGTTGTTACAGAAAATTGTCCTCAGACCAACTCACTTACCCAGTCAGAAATAAATTTAAAAAAAAATGCTTGACCTAGTAGAGCTGCAACAGCAGGAACAAATGAAATTACTATTGTAAGTAGTATGACTTCTTAAGTACTACATGGCAAAAAAACTTCTCAGCAGGCTCTGAATTGTACCTTAAAGATCCATTAGAAAACACCCTTAAAGAATCTTCTGGTGCGAATCAACACAAAGTTTAACAATAAAGCAAACATTATGGAAATGGAAGGTGCAATGCTTTATACAGCTAGAGCTCTGCTGACAAATCCAGTATTATGCTAAGTACCTTTAAATTTTGTTCCCAACTTTCAGCATTGGCTGCAAGTACAGTTGTATAAAGAACTTACCATAAGAGTAGCTGTTAAAATAGATCACTGCTGCAGTAGCGCTGACAAATTGGATACCAAATGTCCAGCTAGGATGCCAAAGCTTGGCCACTCCTTCCTCACATGCCATTTGCCCAGCTTTAGATCTGTTCACATGGACTGCATTCTAGGACATAACAGATGTGTGGGTGTCAAAAATCTTTCTTGGCCCAGGAAGTTGCCAAGGTTAAGAGACTTGGTAACACATGGGGTAATGGTTGGCAAATTGTGGTTCCATGATGGCCAAAAAGAAAAAAATGGGGAATGTAGAGAGGGTGCTATGTACTGTAACATTGATCTATTCAAGCATCTACTGTTATAATAATTTTATTACAAAACTGTATTATGTTCATCATTACATTACTGTTGCAGTAATGCTGGGAAAGGGGATGATTTATAAAGTTTTAATGTAGAAAATGGGAAGGGGCAAATGAACCGAACTAGTGTCCAGGAACACTCACATAATGGTTCTGGCTCTAGAGAAAGCATCAATTCTGTAATATATTGTAAACATGAAAGAGAAGACAAAGTAGCTGCCTCTAAAATGGTCTGAAGTCTAGCCCTTAAAAAAAAGCCAATGAGAAGGAAGCAGCTCTTGTAGAATGAGCTTTGAACCAGCCCAAGATGGGTATGGCCAGGTATATCCATCTGGAAACAGCTTGTTTGGATACTGAAAGACCTTGCTTTTTATCATCTAAGTGGGTAAACAGATTTTTTTTTAATATATTTTGTCTTGCCCAAGTACAATTTTAGTTTTCTCTCTACTTCAAGCAGGTGGGGAATCTTTTCACACTTCTTTTGAGTTGAAGGAAAACTGCAGGATGATGACTAGATTGGTCAATGGGCATTTCTCAGACTACCATCAGCATAAAGGATAGATTGGTTCCAAGGAAAACTCTGAACCTTTTGAAAATGAGGGAAAAAAGGGACATACATTATGACTTGTAACTCAAACTCGAAGCACAGATTAGAGCAACAAGAACCATTTTACATATATATTTTAAAGAAGCTGGCTCAAAAGGTGGCAAAGTCATTTTGCCATGCACATAACTTAGGTCCCAAGGAGAAGGAATACATTTTCTGGGTGATCTGATGTGTAGGATGCCTTTTAGAAATTGCTTGACCTCAGAATATAAACACAGCGATGGCCCTATGGGAAAATAGGCAGAGATAGCTGACAAATGTACTTTAATAGAAAGACATGTCAGGCCCAAACTGAACAGCTCACACACATTTTGAAGGTTAAAATGTCTCCATACTTAAGGATCTTGTTTTCTCTTTTGACAAAAACATATTTCCACAAAGAAATATATTTTCTAGTAGCATATCTAGCCTCCTTTATTACTTGTGGCATATCCTCAGAAAGGTGCCTAAAAGGAGTCAATTCATCCAAACCGTGAGTTTGAGAACCCTCAAGTTGGGGTGAATGGCATAGTCCTTCTGTCATATGAGCAAGTCCATCTTGCAGACTAATTTGTAATGAATGTCTCCTGACCAGTCGAAAGAGAAGGGAAGGGAGAATCAGTATTTTTTGGGGCAAAACAGGGTGTCAACTAAGAAAAATGTGTGTGTGTGTGTGTGTGTGTGTGTGTGTCCATCTGAATTTTTATGAGGAAAATTTTGTAGAAGAGGAAAAGCATACAGGAATTTCCCTTTGGATGTAACGTAGAAAGCATCTGTCACCCAGGCTTCTTTGCAAAGGTTCCAGGAGCAAACTATTCTGAGACATCATTCAGGTTGAAGACAACTACACCTAACTGTAGAGTACCCTACTGGTGGACAATGTGTGGGAAGACTTAACTTAAAAGGACCATCATTGGAAGTCTATCCTTGATCTGTTCAGGTAATTTGACAAGCTGTTCTGATAGGATGTGAAATATATGGAGAGAAAGGTTCTGATGAACAGCAATATTCTAAGCCATCACTGCTAGCCTGCAGATAGGAGTTTAATTTTGTACCACCCCTCATTTGTTTATGTACCATGTGGCAGCTATCCTCTTCAGAACTGGAAGGGGCTCCAATGAACCATAAGGGAAGGAAGAAACTGAAAGTATCAATTTAATTTCTTTACTGTCTTTTTTAACCAAATTCTTTGAACTCTTTTGAGCAAGCACCCCAGGTTCTCTCTATTACACCTGCAGAGACACTTTGGAGAACAGGTGGAATTTGAAAGGGATCTCCTGAATACAAGTTGACCTGAAGGATCTACCAGTACAGCTTTCTTCCCAAATGGTAAGAGAGGCATGGAGACAGTCAGAGGATTACAGTATTGAGCCCATATGGACTTTAGATCATCACTGAATATTCATGTGTAATCTGGTAAAATTAATCTACTGGATACCATACACTCCAACGTATTCAGAATGTCTCATGTAGAGGTTGGAGAGGTGTCAGAAAGTAGCCAGTTAAAAACAGAATTCTGTCTGAAGTAAGAAATGCCATCAGAGAAAATTTGAAATGGCAACCTAGGAATAGGAACATATGAAAATGAGAAGAGAGAAGGTTGCACTTATCAAAATTCAAAATGAAACCCAGATTGTGTCTTGTTTCTGGAAATAACCCAAGGTAAGGGTAAATGTGGATACCCTGGAGTCTGCATAATGCTAAAACTGGACTTACAGTTTGTAAACACTCCTGCAGCTGTGGAAAAAACAAAATGTAAAATATTAAACTCAAGGTGCATTCCAAATGTAGAAAGTCTTAGAACATTCTTAAGAGCAGAACAGATCTGAACATGAACAAAAGCATACTTTAGGTCCAGGACAGTCATAAATGCTGGGAAAATTAGTGGAAACCATTCTTAATTTTGAGATCATCACGAATGTGTTGAGAAGTAACAGACTGAGGATAGGTCTCAAAGTGCCTTCTTTTTTGGGGAACAGAAAGAGTTTGGAGTAGAATTTGTTTCCTTTTTGATATGGGTAACAGGTTCTATTACTCTATGGTGCAAAAGTTCTGGAAAAGGGAAGGCCGATGTGGGGGAGAGGAGGTCAGCAGAAGCTGGAAGGTTCGTTCTGGAATGAGGGCTTTCACTACCTTGAAATCAGATTTAGTCTTGTCCCACAATTTCTTTGATTTTTCAAAGAAGTTTTTATGACAGCAAAGTTAACTCAGAAGGGTCTGGCTTGAAGAGATATTTTCTATGAAATTTTGAAAGAGACAGAATTGTTTAAATCACCTTTTTCCATTTTTTGAATATCTCTGCTGAAGATCCAAAAAATCCTTGTACACGAAGCATACAAAAGCTTTGCTTTTACACCTTCTGATGACGACTAGAGTCTTAGCAAAGTGTGATTTCTCAGCACTGAACTGGAAAAAGCCAGATCATATGTATAATTAATAGAATGACGTGCCTCGAGAGACAGATGATGTATTTTGCACAGATTTTTTAATACAACTGTCAAAGATATTTGTCTGAAGTTTGTTCATGTCAAAAATAAAGGGGATGGAATCTTAACGTGTCTGACAGCAAATAGTACAAAAAGCTAAAGTAGCAAACTTATATACTCTTCCCATTTTTATCCATGGCTACACTATCCCAGTCATTTGGGAGAGTACTGGAAACATTAAAAGCTTAAAAGATGTGCCAGCATCTGTAGGGCCAAATACAGGGTCAGATGTTAGATTTTTGTACAGACATTTTGTTTTTTTTGCATGTCATGGACTTTGTAATACCTATCAGGCCTTCCTGGTGTGGGTGACTGCCATGGGAGTTAGGGAAGCAGATAAAAAGCCTCTTCTAAAGGTTCAGTAACTGATAGGAGGAAGCTTGGAAAAATCACATATGTAAGAGATTTTCACTTTCTTTCACTCTCCTAACTAAAACGTTGCATGTCAAAGGACACCAATTCCTCAGGTGAGCTGGAGGACATCATATTGTCAGGTTCAGATTCATATTCCAAAGGGAATGAATATAAGAATAACCCAGGAGGTCAGATTCTTGTTCACAGGAAGAATCTTCAGAAAATGCATTCTTTTAAGGGGGTAAACAGAAAATAATTAAAAAAAACTAAAGAGGTTTAAGAGCTATAAAGGCTTTGAGCAACCCCCAATAAAAATATACCATTCTTATTGGGGATCTCATGAAATATGAATGACTGGAGAAGAAAGGTGGTTGGTGTTTTGTTTCTTCTTTTTAGGAGCTTCTAAGCTAACAGAGTAACAGACTCTGGCCATACTTCCATCAGAAAACCAGGAATGCCCCAAGGTTCCAAGATTTGAGAAACACCATCCAGTCCTTCAGAAAGCATTAGCCAGCATTCCCCCTAAAGGGCAATAACCACCAAGTCTTCTGTGCCAACCCCCAGCTGGGTTGCAACAGTGGGAGCAAGCCTAGAAATCAGAAGGCATACGAGCTTCTCAACTACCTCAATGGCTACATCCAACTTGGATCTACAGAAGGAAGCAGTCTGCTCCTAGGTTTTCTCTTTCAGCTGCAAGGAATGTCAGGGATGGGAACATAGGACATGACAACTCACAAAACCACCTTAAGCTGTTTATTCACCAACTAAAATGTTTAAAGAGTGACTCCACAGGGTTTATGGGATGCAAGTCTGATACATGACAGTCATGGACATTATGCTTTGTCAAAATCAAAGTAAACTTTGTCGATCAGATATCCACAGCAGTGCAAGTTGAATGAACTTACGTTGCTTTGGTCCCAGTGCAAGACATACCAATGAACACACAGTATGAGTGACAGTAAGACTAATGCACACACAATCATCATCTTCTTTCGGCTGTTCCCGTTAGGGGTCGCCACAGCAGATCACCTGTTTCCATTTCTTCCTGTCCTCTGCATCTTGCTCTGACACACCAACCACCTGCATGTCCTCTCTCACCACATCCATAAACCTTATCTTAGACCTTCCTCTTCCTGTTACTTGGTAGCTTCATCCTTAGCATCTTTTTCATTAGCATCCCTCCTCAGCACATGTCCAAACCAATGTAATCGTGCCTCTCTGGCTTTGTCTCCAAACCTTCCAACCTGGGCTGACCCTCTAATATACTTATTCCTAATCCTGTCCACCCTCATCACACCTAGTGCAAATCTTAATATCTTTAATTCTGCCACATCTAGCTCAAACTCCTGCCTTTTTGTCAATGCCACTATCTCCAACCCATATAACATAGCTAGTCTCACTACCCTCTTGTAGACCTTCCCTTTCACTCTTACAGGTACTCGTCTGTCACAAATCACCCCTGACACTTTTCTCCACCCACTCCATCCTGCCTGTACGCTCTTCACCTCTCTTCCACACTCACCGTTACTCTGAACTATTGACCCCAAGTATTTAAACTCATCCACCTTCGCCACCTCTACTCCTTGCATCCTCACCATTCCTCTATCCTCCCTCTCATTCACATACACATATTCTGTCTTAGTCCTGCTGACCTTCATTCCTCTTCTCTCTAGAGCATATCTCCATCTCTCCAGGGTCTCCTCCACCTGTTCGCTACTCTCACTACAGATCACAATGTCATCTGCAAACATCATAGTCCATGGGGACTCCTGTCTGATCTCGTCTGTCAACCTGTCCATCACCATTGCAAATAATAAAGGGCTCAGAGCTGATCCTTGATGTAACCCCACCTCCACCTTAAACGCATCAGTCACTCCCACTGCAGAGCTCACCGCTGTCACACTACCCTCGTACATATCCTGTACCACTCTTACATACTTTTCTGACACTCCTGACTTCCTCATACAATACCACAACTCCTCTCTAGGCACCCTGTCATATGCTTTCTCTACGTCTACAAAAACACAATGCAACTCCTTCCGACATTCTCTTTACTTTTCCATCAACACTCTCAGAGCAAAGATCACATCTCTAGTGCTCTTTTCTGGCATGAAACCATACTGCTGATCACTAATCATCATGTCCCTTCTTAAGCTAGCTTCCACTACTCTTTCCCATAACTTCATGCTGTGACTGATCAGGTTTATCCCTCTGTAGTTACTACAGCTCTGCATATCACCCTTATTCTTAAAAATCACACACAATAATATTTAAAATATTAACACAATAAATTAGCACAATTGGACAGACAATATACTAGAAGGTATTGCAAAGACAGACTTCACATTGGGATTGCTTAGATATTGCACTTCATCAGCTGTAGTATGATATATTCTGATGTTCATATTGCACATGTATGGAGTGGCGACTCACACCTGACTATTGCACTTTCAGGAAGTAATAGCATAAGAAATCAGGCTAACTGTACCAGTTACTGAAGCAATTTGCCAGACTGATTACTAATAGATGATGCTTCACAGCAAGTGGCATATTGATTGGATTATTTGCCATCATGCCTGGCATTTAAGTTCATCAGCATTATGGATAGAGGGAAGAAGCTCCTGTTCAGTCTAGATGTTTTGCAGTGTAAGCTGCAATACTACCTGGCTGAGGAAAGGAGGAAGTGCATGAAATGGGCAGGGTTAGTGGGATCGGCAATTAACTTCCTAGTCCTTCCCACACACAGAGTCTCATGCAGATCATCCATGGATACAGGCAAGGAACCAATGAGGTTCTGCTATACCCACTACCCTCAGGAGAGCCTTGTGGTCAGATGTTTTGCAGTTACGATACCAAAAGTACAGTTTTGTACCTACCATAAATGTAGATGTTCGAGGATCCACATTGCTGCAGTCCTAACTATTGGGTAGTCCGCTGTCCAGTCGGCCCGAATACCAAAGTATATGGCTGACGTCGGTCAGGGCGCATTAGACTGACGTCAGCACGTCAGGGTACTAATGCGCATGACCGACGCCATATCCTCAGTCTTTTCTTGCCCCAGATGTCAGAAGACCCTGAAAAGATAAGGCCAAAAACCAAAAACTCCCAACATACCTGCACCAAAATATATATATATACAAAATATACAAAATTAGCAGAATATAACCTCACCTACACAACCACCCCTAAACACAGAGGGAAGGAGGGAGGGTAAATTGGACTGCAGCAATGTGGATCCTCGAACATCTACATTTATGGTAGGTACAAAACTGTACTATGTTCTTCATTCCACATTGCTGCAGTCCTAACTATTGGGTAGAATCCCAAAGCAGAGGTAAGGGAGGCTGGCAAATCATAAGGAAGCAGGAACTGACAACATGCCCTGCAAAATAGCTGTGGCAAAACCAGCCCTAGACTTAGAGTAGAGAGGAAGGTGATAATGCTTAGAGAAAGTATGCACTGAACTCCAAGTAGCTGCCTCCAAAATATCCTTAGTTGCCACCCCCCTCAGAAATGCTGTTGAAGTGGCAGTAGCCCTAGTGGAATGAGGCCTAATCCCAGCTGGAATCTCCTTGCCATGATGGGAATAACAAAATGTAATGCAACACCCAATCCATCTAGAAATAGTTCGTTTTGACACAGGCTTGCCCTGCGAACTCAAAGCAAAAGAAACAAACAACTGCTGAGACTGCCTAAAATCCTTAGTCCTGCTCAAATAATAACGCAATTGCCTGTGTACATCTAAAGTGTGCAAAATCTTTTCCCCTTTATTTTGGGGATCTGCATAAAACGTAGGCAAATGAATAGTTTGGTTTAAAGCCACACTAGAAACCACTTTAGGCATAAAGGAAGGATTAGTACGCAATGATACCCTATCCTTATGAAAAATCAAAAAAGGCTCAACCGCCATAAGGGCCTGTAACTCAGAAACCCTTCTTGCAGAAGTAATGGCCAACAAAAAAGCAGTCTTCCATGACAAGTATTTCAGTTCAGCAGTAGCTGCAGGCTCAAAAGGTTGTAGAGTAAGTTTCTCCAACACAAAATTGAGATCCCAAGCAGGAGTAGGAGCTCTACGTGGGGGTCTTATATTCTTTGCCCCTCTAAGAAATTGCTTGAACAAAGGATGTGAAAACAATGGTGGGTCACAATCATAGTGAGCTGAAATTGCTGCAGCATGAATCTTAATGGAAGAGAAAGACAAACCTTTGTCCAATAACTCAGTAAGATATTGAAGAGCCACACTCAAATTAGGCTCTGAAATCTCCAAATTCTTTGCTGCAGTCCAAAATAAAAATCTCTTCCATTTTTCTGCGTACACTTTCCTTGTACTAGGTCTTCTGGCTTCCATAATCACATTTAAAACTTGTTGAGGAAGTTGAGACCTGCTGTCTTTCAAAACAGAATATGCCAGGCTGTTAGATGAAGAGAGTGAAGCTTGACATTGAGCAGACGACCGTCCTTCTGAGACAACAGATGTGGAATCAAGGGTAAAGGCCATGGAGGCTTCTTTACCAGACTCCTCAGTAATGGGTACCAGTGCTGCCGAGGCCAATCTGGAGCTATTAAAATCATCCTTGGCTTGTCTTGTCTGACCTTTAGAAGCACCTTTGGAAGAAGAGGCAGAGGTGGAAACGCATACACATGAAGATTTTTCCAACTGACAAAGAGCATCCACTTTCCAAGCTGTGTGATGAAACCTCTTTGTGCAAAACTTTGGCAGCTGGTGGTTTAGTGGAGAAGCGAACAGATCTATGTCTGGAGTTCCCCAGGACACTGTCAACCTTTGAAATACATGAAGATCCAGTTTCCACTCGTGGGGATCCATGATTTGTCTGCTTAACACATCTGCTAAGGAGTTCTGTGCTCCCGGCAGAAACCTTGCCTGAAGAGTTAGTTGCAAGCTGGGCGCAGTCTCCCATAAAATCATTGCTTGCCTGCACAATGGGTAAGAATGTGTTCCCCCTTGTTTGTTGATGTACCACATGACAGTTGTGTTGTCTGTTAGAATCAACACCTGCCCTGGAAGAAGTAACTCCTTGAAAGCCATTAATGCAAACTGGACTGCTAACATCTCCTTCATGTTGATATGTAGATGCTGCAGTCTGGCAGGCCACTTGTCTTGTATCCACTTTCCATTTAGATGAGCTCCCCAAGCAATGTCTGAGGCATCTGTCGTTAGAATTTGACTCGCCTCTGGCCGGGTCACAGAGAGTCCCTTGTTTAGGTGACATTCCTGAGCCCACCACAAAAATTCCTTTTGAATGCAAGGTATTATTTGAATGACAGTGTCCAAATCCTGGCAGTGCTGTGTCCATACATTTTTGAGAAACCATTGTAGCTTCCTCATATGCAGTTTGGCATTGGGAAGCACCAGAATACAAGATGCCATGAACCCTAAGGCTTGAAGGACTGTCCTTGCAGTCAGCCCGGACTGAAGAGATAGTTGATGGAAGTAACTGGAAAGATTCTTTTTTGTCCGGGGTTAAAAAGGCCATCTGGGCTGCTGTATTCAGTCTCACACCCAGAAAGCACATGTCTTGAGAGGGTACTAGACTGGACTTTATTTCGTTCACAGAATACCCTAGGCATCTTAGCACTGCTATGACATATTCCAAATGCTGTAGAAGGTCTTCCTTTTCTTGAGCCAGAATCAGGCAATCGTCCAAGTAAGGATAGATTTGAATTCCTTTTAGCCTGAAGTAAGCTATCACTGGAGCCAGAACCTTTGTGAATACTCTGGGCAGTAGATAAGCCAAAGGGCAATGCAGAGAACTGATAATGAGAATTTCCAGCTCGAAAACGCAGATACTTTCTGCAACTTAGTCTTATAGGCACATGAAGGTAAGCTTCCTTGAGATCTAAAGTTACCATCCAGTGATCTTTGCCCAGCAGAGGTAAAAGCTGTTGTAACGTCAACATTTTGAACTTGGGAATGTCCAGATAAGTGTTGAGGATAGATAAATCCAAAATTGGTCTCCACGTGTTCCCCTTCTTTGGTACTAGGAACAGGCGAGAATAAAATCCTAGGCCCCTTTCTGGCACAGGAACCGGCTGAATGGCCCCTATTTGGAGTAACTGAGAAATTTGCTTGTGAGCCTCTTGTCTTTGTAGAGGAGGAATGTCTGGCATGCCTTTGAAAGGAGGCAAGGTATGGAAATAAAACCTGTAACCGTGGTGAATGATATCCAGAACCCATCTGTCTTGGGTAATTAAATCCCAATTTTCTTTGAAAAGAGACAGTCTTCCTCCCAACGGTGCTGCCAGGCGAGAATAAACTGGCAGCTGAAAAGGCAGGTCATTGGGTCTGCTTACGAAAGGACTGACCCCTGCCCTCACCAGAAGTCTGAGCAGGGGAACTCCCTGTTCTAGGCCTAAAAGAACCCTGAGCTCTGCCCTACCACGTCTAGACCTACCCCTAGACTGGGAATCATAAGCAGGATAAGTCCATCCCTTAGCAGGCCAATTTCTACTAAACTTGGAGGCTGCACCTGCAAGAAATCTTTAACAGTTTGCATAGACTTAGCCTTGTCCTCCATTTTCTTCAAAACTGCTTCTACAGGCGAACCAAACAACACATCAGACTGCAAGGGAGCATCCAAAATCCGTGTCTTAACATGCTCAGCTAAATTCTGATCTCTCAACCAGGCGTGCCTACGAAGAACAGAACCAGTGGCAGCCACCCTGGAGGAGGCCTGCACAGCATCAAAACCACATTGCAAGGAATGTTTACCCACCTGTTCAGACACATGAACTAAATCCTGCAACTCTTTACACTCAATACCTTCCGCCAGAGCATCCACCTTAGATTTCAACTGTGAAAGAAGATAATTCTGATATTTTAACATGTGAAACTGACAATTCAACGCCCTCATGGCTAAAGTGGAAGAAGTATACACTTTCTTTCCCCATCTATCCAAAGCCCTTGCCTCTTTATCAGGAGGGACAGGATTTTTAACAACTGAGGCCTTCACACCTTTAGGCCCCTGAGAGACAGTTTCGGGTCTGCCCTAGGACTCTTAAAAAGATACTTATGAGCTTCAGGCACCCTATAATACCTATCCGGTTTAACTGGGGCGGGAGGGCAAGAATCAGGATTCAGGGAAGGCTCTGCAAAACCACCTACCAGCACATTCAAAAGAGGAGGTATAGCTAAAGGCCTATGCTGGGGTAAAACAAGAATTCACTAAGCCTTTACCTGGAATCAGAGAAATCTTGACCTTCCCATTTAAAATGCTCCCTCATGGAATGCAGAGTCTCTGAAAATGAAAAATCCTCAGGAGGGGAAGCTGAAGGGTAGAATCATCCACATCAGAATCAGAATAAGGAGGGTACTCCTGCAAGTCTTCAGCAAGACTCAGAAGCCTCCAGGCATTGCAAAACTCTCAAACTCAGGTTCCACCCTAGGCCTCTTATCAGGAGGGGCATAGAACCCTTATCATAGTAATCAAATCCTCTGCCATTTTAAGCATATGTTTCTTAGGCAAAGACCCTGAAGCACTAGGAGAAACCCCACTGAAGCAAAACTCGGCCTGCCCCTCAAAGCAGCCTTGGAAACAGAAGGGAGGCTCTGACCACCTTAGGAAGAGAGGGAAGAACAGCCACCTGAGAAGCCCCTCAGCCTGGCCTACTTCCTGAGAGGATACATCCTGTAACAGTAAAGTCTCTCCTGAGACTCCAAAGAAACACCTGGCAAAACCTCCGGCTCCACTGAGCCCTCTAAAGAACCGACGCCTGGGACTGTCGGTTCTTCCACTCTAGGCTTTGCTGTTTTGTCCTTGCGTTTTTAGCGAAGCGGCCGAGCATCCGACGGCATTTTATAATTACAACGCTTCCCAAACACTAACCTGGCACAGTCTAACCTTCTCTTAATAGTGCGTTTGTTAAATCTAGCACAAGAGCGGCATCCAACAACGCCGTGCTCAGGCCCTAAACAAGGTATACACAAAGTATGGTAATCCCTATGAGGTATCTGTTTCCCAAGAAATACAGTTATTCACTTTTTCTGACATCCGGTTAAATACTGAGGCAAGAAAAACCAAAATATTCCCCAGTACTTAGCCAACTTTGATTCGGTCTGAAACTCTGGCTTCAGAAACTTTCAGAACGCCAACCTGCACTCGCAAAATTGCTTCTGCATCGGACCATGCGGCAAAAAAGACTGAGGATATGACGTCGGTCATGCGCATTAGTACCCTGACGTACTGACGTCAGTCTAATGCACCCTGACCGACGTCAGCCATATACTTTGGTATTCGGGCCGACTGGACAGCGGACTACCCAATAGTTAGGACTGCAGCAATGTGGAATGAAGAACATCTATGATGTTATTTGAGAGGATGCTCTTGGTCTACCTATAGAAGGTTTTGAGGATGGACTGAGACAGGATTGCCTTCCTCAGTTTTCGTAGGAAGTGCAGGCATTGTTCTGCCTTCTTTACTGTGTGGCTAATGAGTTGACCAGGATAGTTCTTCTGAGATGTGCTCCCCCAGGAACTTGGTGTTTCTGACTCTTTCCACTGCCACCCCCTTAATTTCCAGAGGTTGCTGTATCTGCTGATTCCTCCTGAAGTCCACTATTAAATTCTTTGGTCTTGCTTACATTTAAGGCCAGATTGCTGCTGTCACACCAACCTATCAGATGCTCCACTTCATCCCTGTAGGCTGCTTCCTCACCATTTCTGTCAAGACCTATGACAGTGGTATCATCCATGAACTTGATTTTGCTGGATTCATGCTTGGCCATGCAGTCATGCATCAACAAGCTGAAGAGCAGAGGACTCGTGATGCAGCCCTGAGGGACATCTGTGTTTAGTGTAATACTGATTGAACTATTATTTCCCACACATACTTTTTCGAGTCTGTTGATGAGAAAGTCCAATATCCAGTTACATAGGGGGGGTATTGATGCCCAGCTGGATCAGCTTCAATATCAGATTCTGGGGAATGATAGTGTTAAAGGCTGAACTAAAATCTACGAACAGCATTCTGACATAGCAATTCTTATTCTCTAGATGTGCCAAGAATTCATGAAGTGCTATAGCTATTGTATCAGCCATGCAGCAGTCAGATCTATAAACAAACTGTAATATAGCCAGTGTTGCAGGTAGGCTTGAAGAGACATGTTTCTTGTTCAACCGCTCAAATTACTGTAGATGCAAGAGCTACTGGATGGTAATCATTTAGGCTCGTCAGTTGGGATTTCTTGGGCAAGGGAATGATTGTTGTATTTTCAAAGCAACTGGGTACAATGGCTAGTTGCAGGATGTGTTGAATATATCTGTTAGTACAGTGGACAGTTGGGTAGCACAGTCTCTTAGAACTCTTCCCATAATATTACCAGGACCAGCTGCTTTTCTTGGGTTTACTTACCTCAGGGTCCTCAGAACATCAGGTATTCTTGGACATAGCACCTCCTCACCCTGTTAAACACAGAGCTTTTCTGGCAGTGTTGTTCACATCAAATCTGCTGAAGTAGGTGTTTAGTTTGTTCAGAAATTGTGTTGTCATCACATGGGGAGAAGGATGCAGGCCTGTAGTTGGTTATGGCTTGTATGCAGTGTCAGAGACATCTGGAGTCCCTTTGGTCAGACAAATGTCCCTGAATTTTATGTCCGTAGGTCCTCTTAGCCTCCTTTATACCTCTACTTAGATTTGCCTCTCTTGGGGCATTCCTGTCTTTTGATTTAAATGCAGCATTTCATGCCTTTAGGAGCTAATATATTTCACCAGATAGCCAGTGTTTCTGATAACATGGAAGGTGATACATTTGATGACGGTTACAAACACATTTTGAAATATAGGCCATTACAGATTCCATATACTCCTCCAGGTCAATATGGTGGTTCTTTACAGCTGCCTGTCTAAACATCGACCAGTTCTTACATTCAAAGCAGTCCTGCAGTGCCAAGTATGCTCCCTCAGGCCATACCCTTGTTTGTTTGTAGTTTTGCCTCTTTTCAGCAGTGTTGTGCATGAAGGAAGCAGCATAATGGCCAGATGGTCTGAATTGCCTGAATGGGGATAAAAAAAACTGCTTTGTAGGCCAGTTTTACATTTGTGTACACCTTATCCAGAGTGTTCTCCCCTCTTGTTGCAATGTTCACACGTTGATGGTAATACAGATTTCAAGTCAGCTTGATTGAAATCACCTGCAATTATATGGACAAACTCAGGGTTCTTATTCCAGAGGTTATTTATTGGCAGATACATGATGTTCAATGCCATGTTGGTATTAGCACTATGGGGGGGATGTAAACAGCTGTGATGGTCACGCCACTGAATTCCCTAGGCAAGTAGAGGGGTCAGGATTTCAATGACACTGCGGTGGTAGTGCTGCGGTAACGTTGTCGCCTCACAGTTAGAAGTTACACATTCAGTTCTCAGAGTGTCTTCTGTGTGCCGACATGCGTGAATGGGCGTTCCTTCATTGAAGGTTGCTAGCGTTGGCAAAGCCAGCATGTAAAAATCTACTGCCAATCATTAGCGGACTGGAGTTCCGCTGTGGCGACCCCTAACCGGGAAAAGCCGAAAGAAGAAGACCTCAATGTTCTCTGAGCAGTGAGAGGTGATTTCATAGTTTGTACACCAGCTGTTGTTGATTTACGCATACACAAACACTCCCACCACAAGATTTACCAGAGGGAGGCTGATTTCTGTCAGCACAAAATGATGACATCCTCTCTCCACATATATTCTACTATCATTTACATTGGAGTTCAGCCAAGTTTCAGTGAACACAAGTAAATTATTTCTCACCTTAGATTGTATGGAAAGATCCATCCTTGAGTAGCCCATATTGCTCTCCAGTCAGCATACATTTGCCAGCAGTGCAGGCCTGTGTGGATTTCTTTTCAGCCTGACCTTAATTCTTGCTCTAGAGCCTCTCTTTCTTTATCTTTCACCTCTTTTCCTTTTAATATGCTTCCCATGTCCAGTTGTCAACTAGTTAGACAGGTTTCTGCAGTTTTTACCATGTTGCAGGAGTTCCTGGAGTGTGGTTGATTTACAGGCCTCTCTGCTAGCAGTTCATCAAAAATGCAGGACAGCGATATAAGAGATCAGATTTCCAGAAGATTCTCAGCATTGTAGTTAATCATACCTTCATTTCTTGCCCTTATATCTGTTTTTTTGTTTCTGATGAAAAATAAGAAAAAATAGTGCACTATTCTGTAGGGGTCCAAAGTAGCCTCTGCCACACAGGGTGCCATCTTTTTTTTTTTTTTAGCCCAAGCTTTAAAAAAAAAAAATGGGACAATGTTGTCTGGCTTTATAAAGAATTCACCTACCACCATTTTGATGATATTAGTAATATTCCTATATAGAAATAAGAGAAAAGAAGAGCTCCCAGTGGGATAATTTGGCACTACAAGTGAAAGCTAACAAGATCCTTTCAACAGCTGACAGACCAATGTCGATAGTCTTGCTTCAAAGACAGGTAGCAAGAAAGTTCTGAGCATTCTAACACATATACACTGTAACTACAGTGAGTTGACCCGCCTTTAGATAGCTCTCAACAAGCGGTTTGACGACTAGGATTATCTGTTTGATTTACTTGGGAACTGTGTACAGACCTAACTATGCATCCCACTTAGCTAGAGTTGTGTTGACTAGCTATATCCCTAAATGTTAGCTCTGGACCTTATCTTCTCCACAACAACCAGAGTGTTCCTAGGATTAGCCTGCATAGTATTATTAACTATTTTATGATAACACATCAAATATAGTTATCAGTTGCCTCTACTTATATCTTTACTTGCTCACTAGGAGCTTCGCAACTAACTTCCTATATGCAAGCCCGATAGCGTTCTACAAGTGTTCGGCGGCAGGTTTACCAGCTGTCGAGTTGCTTAGATTCTGAAACGGTTAATACCTGATTTGCTGTATTTGAGGTATTTCCGAATCAAAAGGCTGTCCGCCCGTTATCTAATAAGCCAAAACCACTGTATTTAGGCATTAGAATATTTTAAACTCTACTTATGCTGAAACTGGACATTTTGTGTTTGCGCCCACAGTACTGGCTCATTTAGAAATGCCGCAACTGCTGTTCATTTGAAACTCTCAACCTGTTTACACTGAATTAATGTACCTTACTAGTCTGATCTGTTTCATGCTGTGGTATATCAATGTATAAACTCTAAATCCCACAATTTAGTTAGTTGTTGTTAGGATTTGCAAACTGTTTGTCTATGCTATTATTCTTTGATTTATGAATGCTGTCTTACTCTGTATTTAAACGCAGTCCTTTGCTATTTATGTGCTGCCCACCACTGTTCCATTTGTATATTGTAAAGCACTGTTTACAGCCCTTGTTTTAATGTATTGCATTATTGATGTTCCTCTGCTCCTAATTATTGATGTAATTATACCTACCCTCCACTTAGTCTTCCCTTACTCTTATACTTCTCACAAACTCACACCCTCACTACATACCATCCCTAGGCCACTTCTATACTTCTCACAAACTCACACCCTCACTACATACCATCCCTAGCCACCCATACTGCACAATCCTCTCTACCCCATTGTAGCCCTTCCCTATTAATGGCTGTGTTACCATAGTAGTACTAATACCTTTACTTCCTTTTACAGTTTGTGGCCAATACGTGCAATACCCTGGACATCCAACCTATGCTCCATAGCACCCTGGTTCCCTACCAGCAAGAAGCATCTTAGACATTGTGTGGTGCAATTGGGAAACTGCCCTGCCTCCCCACAAGAACTACACCATCTAGTGTGTATGTACCATACTGCATAGTCCTTTGTGCCACTGGTTGATGTTTTTGACCCAGTGTGCGCTAGTCAGCAGCCCAGCACTGACCCAGTCTCCTGTTGCTCCATAGACTACACCCCCCCCGTACTGCCCCAAATATCTGCTATTACCCACTTTGGTCAGCAGGTGGCAGCATCCACCCACTAACGGACTTACATTTCATTGCTAGTAAGCTCTAAACTTTCTGTCCAAACCTCCTGCTGCCTATCCTACCTCTGTACCCTTATAAATTCTATGTTTGCATTCCACTCAGACTCAGTGCCCTTCTCCTATCCCTCTGTGGATACTTACCTTGTGTTCTACTCCTGCTCTCACTGATTGTTTTTGCTTACTCACCTCTTGCTCTTCCTTCCTAGCTCTTCCGCTCCGTTAAGCCCTCTGGGCTCACTCCGCTCCCCTACCCTGCCCCTATTCCCACCCACCCCCACTACCTCTTACATTTATAACCCACTAACCACACCCTAATTACCTCTGCTCCCACACCTCTAACCGCACCCTAATTACCTCTAGCCCCACCCTCACCCTCACTGCTCCACCCCAAGCAACTCATAACATATACCATACCCCTTTTACACCTACACCATACACTCTACTCTTATCAAGCCCTCCTCCCAACCAAAGCCCTAAATTACAACTATGTTTACAAACGCATCCTCACTTATAACCTATCTCCTACTACTTCTTGGTTCTAACCTAACTTACCTTACCAAACCCTTCAATACTATCCTTTCACACTACTAGTTCAATCCCCAAACAAAACCAATACTCTTCAACATTCATCAGCTCCCATCTTTACTTCTAGCCTCCCTTCTCTTCCCATTCAGACTCTTCCACATCCACATATATAACACTCTAACCCAAACTAGCATCACTTACACCAAATCTACAACCCACAAACTATACACCAAACAACACAATGACCTTTATTTCCAACTTCACCACATTATTTACACCCTTCTCTCCGGTGACATTCACCCCAACCCAGGTCCCTCTCCCATAAATTCCTCAAATACACCATCTTGCACCCCTCCATCTGTAAAAACTCTCTCTTTCTCAGCATTAAACCCTCAAAGTTTATGCAATAAAATCCCCAACCTTCATGCCTGGCTTCTCCATAATCATCCCGACATATTCTCTATCTCTGAAACATGGCTAAAACCCTCCATAAAAAAAGATAGAACTCATAAAAAAGGAGGTGGAGTTGCTCTATTCTATTCCTCTTCCCTTTCAGTTACATCATATTCTAAGCCTATTCCCCAATTTGCCAACGCCAAATTACTTCTAGCCTTACTTCACCTAAACAAGCATAAAACCATATGCATAGCCTCCCTCTATATCCCTCCTGGTGACAACATACCTATTCTCGAAGACATACTCTCTCTTGGCTCTCCTCCAATATAACAAATGAAACATGTATCCTAGGTGACGTTAACATTAACTGGTCCTCTGTCCAATCCCCCACAAAATCCCTAAATATAAACCTCTATAACTTCCAACAGCTCATCAACTCCATAACCAGACCTTCAAAAGACCATTCCTCTGGGAGCACTATTGACTGGATTCTAATATCACACTCATCTTATTACCAGCAGTGGCACCCTCCTGGACTCCTTCAGCGACCACCTTCCTACTTTTGCTCATCGTCACTCTCCCTCACTTCAACTACCACAAACTACCATCTCTTTGCGTTCCTTAAAAAACTTCAACCCAAACTTCTTCTCGGACCTACTTACAAAATTCAACTGGAATCCTCTAAAAACTCTTCCATTAGATGAAGCTGTTATTTTAATACATTTCTAAACCTACTAGACAGCATGGCCCCTTTGTGAACTAAGAGAATTAAGAGCAAAACCATCCCCTGGCTAACTAAAAATACCTTAGTTGTCATGCGCCTCCGTGATACCCATTATAAAAGCAAAACCCCAGCCACCCTAAATGAATACAAAAAACTCTGCAACAGAGTTAAAAAAACTCATTTCTGACCACAAATCCTACTACATTACCTTCCAAAATGATCACAAAACTAAACCTAAATTCTGGGACACCATCTCCACCCTCTTTAACCTTGGGAATAAGGAAAACCCTCAACCAGAACAAAGTGCTTCTGAAACCGACCTAGCCTCCCAATTTAACTGCTTCTTTATCAACTCCATAACCAAATTAACTTCATCTTTCACTAATAATTCTACTCATCCAACTACACTTCCCACAACCCCCCCTTCCTCAGGTACTTCCACCTCCCAGCTAGCTCTCTCCTCTCTCAAACCCATCCCCGTGTCTACTATTAAAAAACTCCTTCTAAAATTAAAACCATGCTCTAATGGCCCTGATAATATCCCTTCCTTTTTCCTAAAAACAGCTGCTGATGCCCTTGCCTTCCCTTATTAACCAGTTTTTTCAAGAAGGCTTTGTACCCCAACTCTGGAAGAAAGCATATATTATTCCCCTCCACAAAGGTGGAAACAATAATAACATCTCCAACTTTAGACCTATTGCCATCCTATCCCCCATCTCTAAACTACTTGAGAAATGTATTCATATACAATTTCTACCCCACCTCATCAACAATCACCTACTTACTCCCACACAGCATGGATTCAGACCTGGTCACAGCACTACTACTGCTCTACTCTCCTTCCTTGAAACCATAAATAAAGCACGCAACTCTATTGTCTCCACACTCCTCTTGGATCTTTCTAAGGCTTTCAACACCATCTCCCACTCTCTCCTTCTGACTAAACTCTCATCTTCAACTCTCACTTGACTCTATTAACTGGTTTACTAGCTACCTTTCCAACAGGCAACAAGCTGTCAAATGGAAGAAATCCACTTCCTCATTTCTTAACACTACCACTGGCGTACCTCAAGGTTTTATATTAGGTCCCTTACTGTTTAACATTTTCATCAATGACTTTCACCATGCTATCCCTAATGCTAAAATCATCCAATATGCAGATGAAATTAAGGATTCCAAATCATCAACAAGAGCTGAAGTGATAATACTGTATTTTTCCCCGGGGAATTTTGGGGGGGCCCCCGGAAACCAACCTTTTTGGATTTAAATGAAAGGGGTTTTAAAACCGGGTTTTAGTGTTTTTGGGGGGGTGTTTTTTTTCCCCCCTTTTCAGGGAGGGCCCCTTTGAAAAACTAGGTTTCTGTCACAGCACAGACATCGATGTTCTCCATACTGAGAAGGGCCTCGAGTGCGTGCATTTTGAGATTGAGACTTCTGGCATTGAGCAGCATTACCCTTAGTTTTTCCTTTTTGTGTTCTAGGGTGGTAGGTTTAGAATTTGAGCCTTGCCTAAAAAAGGCAATATGGGGTGGCAAGAGCCTTTGCCAATATCCAGAATCCCAGGGTGACAGGTGCAAGCCGTCCCTTGCAAAGCAGCGTGGCTTGTCCAGCATGTCATCCCAGGCAGACAGACATTGGATCCCCTTTGAATGACACCAGAGTTTAAGCCAATTGTTAAAGCTGATCATCTTATCTCTGTATTGTGGCATCATTCTTGGTGAAGGTAGGATACTGCTCAAGGTCAGGGTCATACCTGCCTGGGCTACATAATCAGAGAGCTCCTCAATGTCTCTTTTCATGTAGTCCAAGGAGGTACATCTCAGGTTGTTTACACCAGCGTGGACAATGACTGAGTCATATTTGTACCTGCTGTTGAGAGACCTGAGTGCTTGCATTATGTGGCGGATTCTAGCGCCCGACAGGCAGCTTACTGTAACCCTCTCCTTACTCAGTCTGGTGGCGGGCGTCAGTGTGTCTGACTATGGAGTCACCAATGACTAGTGTGTCTGGCATCGTGTTTGGCCTTAAGGGCTGTGACTGTTTGACACTCTGACTGTGAGGTCTATGTGTTTCAGGTGTTGTGTTCTGAGGTGGTAGTTGTTTGGGTGTCTGCTTTGGTGGCCTCTGCTGTTTTGGTAGATTTTTGATCAGAGCCTCCGAGTATGTCTTTGTGTGTTTATGTGTATGATTTGAGGTTGTGATGGTACTATGTGAGACTGGGTCTATAGTGTGTGTGGTAACCTTCTCCACCTGTCTGGTCTTGCCAGTCCTATGTTGAGAGAGCTCAGCCTCCAGTTTGGCCGTATAGTTGCATCTCTCGCATGTATTTGTGTTTTGTGGGAGGAGGAGAGGGTTGTCTGTGTACATGAGGCAATTGTAACATTGCCTCAATATTCCCAGGTTCACCAGCTGAGCAGGAGAGGACACTAGCAACTGATCCCTCGACATGCTAGAAGGAATAGACAAAAAAACTTTAAAAGAGATTCCGGGGGATGTGGGTGACCGAGAAATGGGGTTTGCCTTTTTGGGGTACTATCTATAACAAGAGTGCTGTATCAAGGTGATAAGTACTGTAGGAGCAAGTGCTAGGTTTAACAGATAAAGAATAGTCTACTTGGAGTCAGGTAGAGATGATCTTTTTAGTTACGAATAGTTTAAACCTGCTTAACCGGCGCTGCCCTAGTGTGCAACAATGGCAACTCCGCGCTAAATCGTTTAGTGTGTTTTATATCAGGGGGCTGAAAGAAGCTAGGAAATGGCCCAAAATGACCAATAGACTACAAGTTACTGGCTGAAACCTCACAAAACTGGACCAACAGGCAGCTCAATGCTTCCCACTCCCACTGGTAAGCAAGGGAACTTCCTACCTCCAAATTTGGCAAAGAATCAGTATCAGTTGCCTCTACTTATATCTTTACTTGCTCACTAGGAGCTTCGCAACTAACTTCCTATATGCAAGCCCGATTAGCGTTCTACAAGTGTTCGGCGGCAGGTTTACCAGCTGTCGAGTTGCTTAGATTCTGAAACGGTTAATACCTGATTTGCTGTATTTGAGGTATTTCCGAAACAAAATGCTGTCCGCCCATTATCTAATAAGCCAAAACCACTGTAGTTAGGCATTAGAATATTTTAAACTCTACTTATGCTGAAACTGGACATTTTGTGTTTGCGCCCACAGTACTGGCTCATTTAGAAATGCCGCAACTGCTGTTCATTTGAAACTCTCAACCTGTTTACACTGAATTAATGTACCTTACTAGTCTGATCTGTTTCATGCTGTGGTATATCAATGTATAAACTCTAAATCCCACAATTTAGTTAGTTGTTGTTAGGATTTGCAAACTGTTTGTCTATGCTATTATTCTTTGATTTATGAATGCTGTCTTACTCTGTATTTAAACGCAGTCCTTTGCTATTTATGTGCTGCCCACCACTGTTCCATTTGTATATTGTAAAGCACTGTTTACAGCCCTTGTTTTAATGTATTGTATTATTGATGTTCCTCTGCTCCTAATTATTGATGTAATTATACCTACCCTCCCACTTAGTCTTCCCTTACTCTTATACTTCTCACAAACTCACACCCTCACTACATACCATCCCTAGGCCACTTCTATACTTCTCATAAACTCACACCCTCACCACATACCATCCCTAGCCACCCATACTGCACAATCCTCTCTACCCCATTGTAGCCCTTCCCTATTAATGGCTGTGTTACCATAGTAGTACTAATACCTTTACTTCCTTTTACAGTTTGTGGCCAATACGTGCAATACCCTGGACATCCTACCTATGCTCCATAGCACCCTGGTTCCCTACCAGCAAGAACCATCTTAGACATTGTGTGGTGCAATTGGGAAACTGCCCTGCCTCCCCACAAGAACTACACCATCTAGCGTGTGTATGTACCATACTGCATAGTCCTTTGTGCAACTGGTTGATGTTTTTGACCCAGTGTGCACTAGCCAGCAGCCCAGCACTGACCCAGTCTCCTGTTGCTCCATAGACTCCACCGCCCCCGTACTGCTCCAAATATCTGCTATTACCCACTTTGGTCAGCAGGTGGCAGCATCCACCCACTAACTGACTTGCATTTCATTGCTAGTAAGCTCTAAACTTTCTGTCCAAACCTCCTGCTGCCTATCCTACCTCTGTACCCTTATAAATTCTATGTTTGCATTCCACTCAGACTCAGTGCCCTTCTCCTATCCTCTGTGGATACTTACCTTGTGTTCTACTCCTGCTCTCACTGATTGTTTTTTGCTTACTCACCTCTTGCTCTTCCTTCCTAGCTCTTCCCGCTCCGTTCGCCCTACGGGCTCACTCCGCTCCCCTACCCTGCCCCCTATTCCCACCCACCCCCACTACCTCTACATTTATAACCCACTAACCACACCCTAATTACCTCTGCTCCCACACCTCTAACCGCACCCTAATTACCTCCAGCCCTACCCCTCACCCTCACTGCTCCACCCCAAGCAACTCATAACATATACCATACCCCTTTTACACCTACACCATACACTCTACTCTTATCAAGCCCTCCTCCCAACCAAAGCCCTAAATTACAACTATGTTTACAAACGCATCCTCACTTATAACCTATCTCCTACTACTTCTTGGTTCTATCCTAACTTACCTTACCAAACCCTTCAATACTATCCTTTCACACTACTAGTTCAATCCCCAAACAAAACCAATACTCTTCAACATTCATCAGCTCCCATCTTTACTTCTACAACCCCTCCCTTCTCTTCCCATTCAGACTCTTCCACATCCACATATATAACACTCTAACCCAAACTAGCATCACTTACACCAAATCTACAACCCACAAACTATACACCAAACAACACAATGACCTTTATTTCCAACTTCACCACATTATCTACACCCTTCTCTCCAGTGACATTCACCCCAACCCAGGTCCCTCTCCCATCAATTCCTCAAATACACCATATTGCACCCCTCCATCTGTAAAAACTCTCTCTTTCTCAGCATTAAACCCTCAAAGTTTATGCAATAAAATCCCCAACCTTCATGCCTGGCTTCTCCATAATCATCCCGACATATTCTCCATCTCTGAAACATGGCTAAAACCCTCCATAAAAAAGATAGAACTCACAAAAAAGGAGGTGGAGTTGCTCTATTCTATTCCTCTTCCCTTTCAGTTGCATCATATTCTAAGCCTATTCCCCAGTTTGCCAACGCCAAATTACTTCTAGCCTTACTTCACCTAAACAAGCATAAAACCATATGCATAGCCTCCTTCTATATCCCTCCTGGTGACAACATACCTATTCTCGAAGACATACTCTCTTGGCTCTCCTCCAATATAACAAATGAAACATATATCCTAGGTGATGTTAACATTAACTGGTCTTCTGTCCAATCCCCACAAAATCCCTAAATATAAACCTCTATAACTTCCAACAGCTCATCAACTCCATAACCAGACCTTCAAAAGACCATTCCTCTGGGAGCACTATTGACTGGATTCTAATATCACACTCATCTTATTACCAGCAGTGGCACCCTCCCTGACTCCTTCAGTGACCACCTTCCAACTTTTGCTCATCGTCACTCTCCCTCACTTCAACTACCACAAACCACCATCTCTTTGCGTTCCTTAAAAAAACTTCAACCCCAACTTCTTCTCGGACCTACTTAAAAAATTCAACTGGAATCCTCTAAAAACTCTTCCGTTAGATGAAGCTGTTAATTATTTTAATACATTTCTAAACCTACTAGACAGCAAGGCCCCTTTGCGAACTAAGAGAATTAAGAGCAAAACCATCCCCCGGCTAACTAAAAATACCTTAGCTGTCATGCGCCTCCTTGATAAAGCTTTAAAGACCTATTATAAAAGCAAAACCCAGCCACCCTAAATGAATACAAAAAACTCTGCAACAGAGTTAAAAAAACTCATTTCTGACCACAAATCCTACTACATCACCTTCCAAAATGATCACAAAACTAAACCTAAATTCTGGGACACCATCTCCACCCTCTTTAACCCTGGGAATAAGGAAAACCCTCAACCAGAACAAAGTGCTTCTGAAACCGACCTAGCCTCCCAATTTAATTGCTTCTTCATCAACTCCATAACCAAATTAACTTCATCTTTCACTAATAATTCTACTCATCCAACTACACTTCCCACAACCCCCCCTTCCTCAGGTACTTCCACCTCCCAGCTAGCTCTCTTCTCTCTCAAACCCATCCCCGTGTCTACTATTAAAAAACTCCTTCTAAAATTAAAACCATGCTCTAATGCCCCTGATAATATCCCTTCCTTTTTCCTAAAAACAGCTGCTGATGCCATTGCCTTCCCTTATTAACCAGTCTATTCAAGAAGGCTATGTACCCCAACTCTGGAAGAAAGCATATATTATTCCCCTCCACAAAGGTGGAAACAATAATAACATCTCCAACTTTAGACCTATTGCCATCCTATCCCCCATCTCTAAACTACTTGAGAAATGTATTCATATACAATTTCTACCCCACCTCATCAACAATCACCTACTTACTCCCACACAGCATGGATTCAGACCTGGTCACAGCACTACTACTGCTCTACTCTCCTTCCTTGAAACCATAAATAAAGCACGCAACTCTAGCTGTATTGTCTCCACACTCCTCTTGGATCTTTCTAAGGCTTTCGACACCATCTCCCACTCTCTCCTTCTGACTACACTCTCTAATCTTCAACTCTCACTCGACTATTAACTGGTTTACTAGCTACCTTTCCAACAGGCAACAAGCTGTCAAATGGAAGAAATCCACTTCCTCATTTCTTAACACTACCACTGGCGTACCTCAAGGTTTTATATTAGGTCCCTTACTGTTTAACATTTTCATCAATGACTTTCACCATGCTATCCCTAATGCTAAAATCATCCAATATGCAGATGATTCAACAATTATCTGTGCTGCAAACTCCATTCCCACCCTGATACAACTAACACAAGATGCCTTCTCAACCACAGAACAATGGATGCTTGATAATCATCTAGCTCTTAATCCATCAAAAACTAAACTCATGATATTCACCACATCCAAAACCTTAACTATCAACTTAAATTCATTCTCCATAGTAAGTCACAACAATACTACCCTTGAAATTGTTCCCAGTGCTAAACTATTAGGTGTTCTTATTGATAATCAGCTTAAATTTGACACCCATATACAAAGTAACATAAAAAATTCACCAGAAACTTGGTATGTTCTATCGCCTTATTCACTTCCTCTCCCATCCACTAGATTCCTCCTCGCTACCACATATCTCATCCCTTCCCCTCCTTTATGGTGCCCCACTCCTTACCAATCTACAATCCTCTACCAAAACAAAACTCTCCTCCTGCTATAATACAATCGCCAGATTCATCACTGGTCACAGATCCTCCTCACATCACTGCATTGCACTCCACAAATTAAATTGGCTAGAACTTCCTAATTACTTTATCTACACTCAGTTAACTCATGCCCACAAGCTCATATTCAAGCCCTCCCTCTGCCCTTCTCTTGTCTCATCCTTCACCATGCACATACCCAGCAGATCCCCAAGAACCAACAATCAGAACCTGATTGAGCTCCACAGACCCGCCCGTCCAGCAGGCAAACTCCTGCTCTCTTTTTCCCTAGCCCGTCTCGAACTCCCTCCCACCTGGTCGATTTCTTTGAAACGGTCACCAAGGCCATTGACGAGGGGAAGGTGGTCCACACAGCCTACCTGGACCTTGCAAAAGCCTTCGATACAATACCCCACTCGGGCATTATAGATAAGCTCACCAGCTCAAATATAAACCCCTATGTCACTAGATGGGTTGCAAACTGGCTCAAGGACTGAACCCACATGGTTAGAATTGCTGGAGCCATGTCAGACTCCAAACCAGTTACAAGTGGCGTCCCACAAGGCTCAGTCCTGGGACCTCTCTTGTTCGGTATATATTTCTCGGAGGTACAGGCTAACACGGAAGGACTGTGGCTGACCAGGTTCATAGATGACTGCAAACTGGGCACCATAATCGACTCTCCAGCCGACACAAGCATCCTAGAAAAGGGCCTCATAGAAACAGACAACTGGTGCCAGAGCCATGGCCTCAAGCTAAATGCCAAAAAGTGTATAGTCATCCCCTTTGGCAAAAACAAAGTGCCCACAAATTACCACATAGGTGGTAATCCATTAAGTACGGAAGAAGTAATTAGGGACCTGGGTACCCAAGTTGATAGCAATCTCTCATTTGACAACCACGTGGCCAAAGTGGTTAGAAAAACATTTTATATAGCCCACCTAATCATGAAGGGATTCACATCTGGATCAGGGGAGGTCATTGTGCCTCTTTACTCATCCCTCATCAGACCCATAATTGAGTACAATGTCCCTTTTGGGATGTACCTTACCAGACACCTGCAGCAATTGGAAAGACCCCAAAAGTACCTCACCAAGAGGATCAAAGGGCTCAAATAGATGCCATATGCAGCCCGGTTAAAGAAACTCCAGCTCTCAGTGGCATACCGCCTGCTCAGAGGTGATCTGTGCCTGACGTATAAAGCCATGTCCAACCCGGAATTAATGGACATGCTGCACCTCAGAAAATCCAAATCCCATCGAGCTACGCACTCGAGAGACTTGAACCTCAGCACTGAAATAAATAGGACATGCTGGAGGGACAGATTCATAACCCAGAGGCTCCCTTCACTTTGGAATAAAATCCCAGTCCAGGTTAGGCAGAGTCCCTCACTGACTCTCTTCAAGAGGAATCTTGATGAGTGGATGGGAGATTGTAGGTTTACCCCGGGTATCACTTCTGTGTCACTGTTAGACAGAGGCAGAGTATACTAACCTCAAAAAAGGGCATAGCAAAATTCATTTAAAATGAGTGGCGAAAGCCAAACACATTCTGGCTAGGCTTTTAAATGCCCTAGGGCAGGTAGCCTAGTATGAACCTATGAACCTAACATTCGCAGCACCCGCAGTCTCACCTCCTTTAAACTCTCCTCCACACTCACAATCACTATGGGAATGCTCATATTCCCATCCTGCTTAATATTCCCACCTATCCTATCCCTTAACCAATAATCAGATCTCCTCTACTGGAACTTACATACTGTAAATATCCTCTCACAGTTAAACCTGTGTACATGCCTTCACACCATTGTCTTTTACTTTATATCTATCTTGAGTGAATAACTTTTTCTCATGTAAATTGTTACATACTATTACACTTTACCTTCTAATTGTGTTAAGATTTACTTCTACTTAAATGTACTCCTTGCATTTTTACTATGTTTTTATACATTGTACTTTCACTATGTTTTATATATTGTATTCATGGAGCTTTTCTCCCCAGGACTCCATTGAAAACAGGCTCATTCGGCCCAATGGACCATCCTGGCAACCAAACTTCAAATAAATAAATAAATAAATAAATTTTAGCACCCATGTCTTATGTACCTGGAAACAGCCATCATCTGTAGGTCTAAGGTTGGACAGATGGTAAGTGAGGAATGAGCGCCTAACGTTTGGCATACTGTTGGGACATGCACTGTCCTTGGAAGGATGCAGCTCATTTGTCAGCATTATTACAAAAGATGAACACTAGTACATCAAAACCCCCTGTTGAAAATCTTCTGGGTGGTGGTCTCAAGAATATTCCCTAAACAGCTGCTGTCTCAAAAAAAGATCTGGACCGAGACATCACACACAATTTGTAATGCACTGCAAAAGGTATCCAGGAATGACAAATATCTTTTCAAATACCATCCAAGAAGGCATTACAGGATGGTGATACTGAGAGAGGTGGCTTCAGGGTTGCCTGCCAGAACAGAAAAACTGAAAATTACTTAAGCAACATTTAGTAACCAATTTGCCTTTGTATTCCTTGGAGGACAGAGCTTTTAATACTCCTGTTCATGCTACATAATAACCTGGTTTCCCCAGAGATTGTTTTGTGTCTGGTCTGTTTACATTTTGTCTGGCTTTCTGAGCATGTCCAAGCTTTGGCTGTGGGGGTTGAGGGAGAGGTGCTTATGCTATAAAGAGCTGCACAATTAAGATAAGCTTTTTGATAAGTTTATAAAAAGTAAATTCTGACAGTCTTACCTAACCACCCCCACCACAAACGCACACACAAATGTAATAAGCTAATTGTTTTCCAGTGATCGGGGACTGAAAGCTTTGACAGAAACTGAATATTGGTAATTATGCTCACCAGAGGGAATGAAAACAGGGCTGCATAAAGTAAACTGAAACCAGGAGTACAGCTGATGACATGGTAAGTGGGTGGTAACTGGGAGGTATCAGTACAAGTTTCTTTCGGTCAGAATTTTAGACTCTGGGATTGTCCCTTTAAGATTCAAGTGCTTAAAGCTGCATATAAATAAACAATCTTGTGAATGCTTCATCTTAAAAGCTGTGAAGCATTTTTTGCAGGTTGCAAACTCCAGAAATGACCTTTCCTATTTATATAAAACTAACACCACAGCATAGATGTAGCTAGTCCTGCTGGCACACAGGGCCAATCTCCAGTCTGGCACCTCCCTCCACAAAAAAAAAAAAAAGGTCCTTTGTCTACTTTAAACAGAGAGTGCTAATGTATTTTGTCAGGTCTGACGTACCAATTGGTCACATATGGAGCTCTATAGCATTTCCACAAATACATTACCAAATGCCAGACATTAAGAGAATGTTCTCAGATATCTAGCACCTGTGGTAGCTGCCCCTACACACACTAGCTACAATTCTGTGTTACAGTGTTAACTGCGAACAAAAAGATAAATCCCAGTTTGAATCACTAATGGTACATCACAGAAAACAGTAGCACTGATTTCCTGCTGAAAACACAGTTGGGAGTGCAAAGCTTGCTGAGTAATAAAATAAGTTGAAGTCCATCCAGATTGCAGTCAATCAATTGTAGAAAACCAGCTATCTATATACATGCATTCCTGCAGAGCAACAGATACACTATTTTGGTACATCATAGTGAAATAAAACTGAAAATAATGAACTGATGAGTTTATACTAGTCTAATGAAAAAGAAGGATTAATACGCATTGACACATTTGCCTTAGGAAAGACCTGATAAGGAGGGTTACAGAAGGTCATAGAATAGGACTGAAAACTCAGTTACCTGATTAAAGTAATGACACTAAAATAATGTCTTAAAATTATATCAGCTCAAACAAGCAAGCTTGAAGAGAAGAGACAGTAAGCTTTTTATGAAATGAATTTCACAAGGAGAAACTGGCTCCCTAAATCTGGCAGAAGGAAAATGCTGTGAAAGAAACCTGCACTGTTAATGAACGCCTGAAGTATTTAATGAAATTCTGAAACCACCAAGGACTGTGGAGGAGAAACAGATATAGCCTGCATCAAGGAGCTCTAAAAGCTACTGAAGTAGCAAAGACACAAGAGAAAGGGATCCATGTCATTGAGAGAAGCCAACAGAAATCTTTCAACCGATTCCACAAGTTCTTGGAGGGATGAGTACTTGGAAGTGAAAATGAAATCACCTGAAAACTTTCCCATCCTAAGGACTGCTGAACAAAATAATTCCAAGTGTAGGTCTGAATAAGCATGTCTAAAGAGGTTGGTCAATAAACAAACACAAATCAAGATCTTGCATATTTAATGCTTTTGTCTTTGATTAGACTAAACAATAATTAAAATCACTTGTTTGCCCAACCTCAAATAGCTTACTCAGTTCAAAAACAATCAAAACCCTTTAAAACATAATGTCATCTCCTTTGGTGGTGGTGGTAGTGCTTACAATATAATTTGTTTTTAAATACGTTTATAATAAAAAAAAAATATATACGCAAATACAAATAATGATAAAACTGTTTGTGTCTCAGCTTCAATACCTTCAATTTTAGGGCACCATAGCACTCAGTGGATCAAGTACAGATCTCAACAGAATCTGAGACAAATCCAGAAACAATCAGGTTCACTTTTAAAATATTAGTACTAGTAACATTAACAAAATAAGAAAATGCGAATTATAACTTTTCTAAAATGAAAGTCTAGAACTCTGTCATTATTTACCAAGTGTAATTCACTATCTAGTTTTAAGCAATTGAGAGATATGTAGGGCAGTATTCAATAAAATAAATTAATTCGACCCCGCGGTTCAAAGAGCTGCAGTCAGCCTATATTACCAAAGCAACTCTGTGTTGTAACAAGGTCTCCCAAGTTCCACCCATCATTAACATTTTCCCCCAAGATAAAAAGTTAACTTTTTAACTGCTGTACAAACCTAGGACTGTTCATATACAGCATTGTCGGAGATTTTCAACATTGTACACGTTCCTATATTCTAATACCTCAGTCTTCTGTATATAAAATGCAAGGCATGATACAAGAACAGAGGTATACTACCCTTTGTGAGTTAGAACTACAATTCCCTGGTCAGTCAACAAATCATTTGTAACCTAACTATGGTGTCAGGACCATCCAGAATATATTTACAAAACTTGCATATTTCAGATTCATTCCCCTTAAAGGAAATTTTCTTGCAAACATTTATTTTCCAAACCAATTTTTAAAGTTACATTTTTTTTGTAACTTTCAAGGCCCAGTTTCTGTGAATGAGTCCATTGACTGAATGCTTGCCTACCACATGGCATAACCTTTTTTGTGAAGTAGAACCAGCTGAAATTAAGATCCTGTTTCATAAATGAAAAAAAAACAGTTGTTCCCAATGAGATAAAATCTGTTTACCAAGAAAATTTCATATTTAATCTTCATCAGAGACTCTCCATAACCTTTGTCTTCAGTAGATTTTCAAACATTGTTGAGACATTCTTGAAACAAAACAGTTCATAAATCTGATGATTCCTGTGGGGTCAATGGACAGTTAATTTAAATGTTTTCAAACAAAACTGTCATAATTTAAGACCCTCCAACTGGACAATGCTTTTCTATCAGAAAAAAGTAAAACTGACAATGAGGTATTGCCAGCTATGCCAGGAGAAGTAGGGCGGTGGATGTGTAACATGCCAGCACAGCTAGCTGGAATTTTATTAAGTATTAAATATGCCATTTGTATATCAAACTGATTTGTACAGACGCTTGTGTTGAAAAATGTATTTGTAAATCTGCTTGTGTTAAAATGTACCAAGAGTGTGTCCTGCTGGACAGAAAAAGAAATATACAAGCATTATTTGAACTGTTTAAATGTATATGTTTAACAGAGAATACTGGAAGAGAAGAGGTTATCGCAATACACCTAACTTTGAATATAGTTTGAAATTAAATTACCTGACTTGGGCCATAAAGATTGTATCTTACAGTTCTCAATGCAGCCAGAGGGGGAAAAAAAGTCTGTACTAGGAAGCTTTTTGCATTTTCTTTGGGGTGAACTAATTGCTACTCTGGAAGGGTGGAGGTTTGAAATTGTTTTATGACTTTCAGGAGCTAAAGCAGATCTTAGCAAAGTTCTCTGTATATGTATTATTAACACATATGTACTAAACTCTAACAGCTTCTAGCCAAGGGGGGTAGCATGGGAACCAGAAGTCAGATGACCAGATGTTTGCAATGTCATTCTGTAATACTAGGTTAGACTGAAGTCCCATAGCAGTCTGTTCTTGAAACCTGACAAAGCAGGACCCCTCACCTACTGCATCTTTACTATTCCCTGGTCACTTACTAGAGCAATGAATTATTTAGGTCAGGAAAATTTGAGATTAGTTAAGTACTGTTTTTCTGCATCTGTGTGAATCTATTCATCTGTATTATTTTAATATTTCCTGTGTCTGAAACTCTGGTGTTTACTGTAAATAGATATTTAGTATTTCCATGTTCTTTTTTTATTTATCAAATATATTTAAACTTTTCATTGTGGCTGGTCTTTTAGAGATGATTTTAATCTGTAAGAGTACTTGTACATATTTGGTGACAGCTATAGCCAACTCCAGGAAGCCTTGCTGTTGGTCAAACTATGATTTGTATTGATATGAATTTCACACAGTATAAATGGGTACTCTTGTAACATCCTTCGAGCAGCTAGCTTTGGTGTGTCTGGTGGCAGTAACCACCTTATAGTCTGGGCAGAAGGGGCGGCATAGCTTGTAAATCTGTGCTGGCCTTTCCCAGGTGTGTGCGCACAAATCAAATCCCAAAGTGTGTGTGTGTCAGCTGCTTGGGGCAGGGACCCACAGCACTGATTTTACAGACACTAGTGAAGGACTTGGCTGAGGCCTCAACTCTATAGCTGTTCCAGTGGGGAGTCTTATTAGGGTAGTCTGGAGGGAGACAGAGAAATCCAGATTAAGAAAAATTGTGCTAGATGCAGAAAACTGCATCTGAAATACTGCGTGTATCCATTTTTGTTCCAAGTGAACATCATCTTCCTGTGTCAGTGGTGAGGATTCAGTGCTCTTTGATTACTGTTCTAGAGAGGGAATGTCACAGAGACCTGTACATAAGACCTGTACATAAAGGGGTTGCAATTTTGGAAGTTTTGCCAATGGTATTGAGGTAAATTTTATTTTACATAGTTAAATACTTCACCTCTTCAACCACGCAGAATATGAACTGATGAAGTTATTTATCAAATAAAAGAAAGAAAAATGACTGTCCTTGACAAAGAACAATTGAATAACAACTGTAAATGACCATTTGGAAATTATTTATTGGAAATTTCAGAAATTATTTTTTAAAAATAGAAAAACTGTGTTGTAGTCAGAGAAAAACACAGCAGGAGTTCACAAGAGACAAATCCGATTACATGGAGCACACACTTTTCCTGTCACAAAAACTAAGAATCAACATAGATTTCTAGGAGACAGCAGTCAAGAAATAGGTGAACTTTTTTTTTTTTTTTTAAGAATCAGTTCAGATCCACCAGACAGAGCCTGGCAAGCAGAGAAGCAACATCAGGGAAGAACTCATGGACATGTAATAGCAGTAGCAGAGGGAAGACCAGATAATGAATTTTGAAGTACTGGAAAATGAAAAGATTGTACAAAGTGACATTTTTTTCCATCCACACGTGCAATAGTTTTCTAATAAGTGAAGGACTTGTAAGCCTTTGTGCTTTCTTCCCAAAATGTAAAACTTGTATCATGCAGGTATTGATGGAATTGAAGTTATTTGTTAATAAATTGAACTTTGTTTTTTTCTTCTGCAAACAACTTCTTTGCGAGTACTAACAGTTTTAAAATTCAGAGTAATTTCAACCCACCACTTAATCCAGTGATCCCAGCTTTTGAACATTGTGAATCACAAATAAGAAAATGTCATTCATCTAGGCAACATTTATCAGCAATATGTTGTTTGAGAGTTTGGCACTTGATGACCATTTCTAACAAAAATATCAGAATAATGAAACCAGATAGAGTGGGGTGATGCTGATAAAATACAGTTTTGTACCTACCATAAATGTATATGTTCGAGTGTAGACACTGCTGCAGTCATTACACTTGGGTTATCCTGCCATCAGGTGGTTCCCCAGCTGGCCCGAGTTCCAAAGTCTTGGTCCGGCATCGGTTGCTGTCGCCTCCTCCCTGACATCAGTGCGACAGGGGTATACAAGATGCAGCCGACGCCATTTTCTGCAGTTTTTCTTGCCCCAGATGTCAGGTGCCCCCCAAACAGGTAGGAAATTCAAATTGTTAATAAAACATACATAAGAAATGCAAACATAGGTAGTAAAAGGTAGAGGAACTAGGTACGTACTAGCCAGTAAGAGGGGAAGGAGGGAGGGTAACCTGGACTGCAGCTGTGTCTACACTTGAACATCTACATTTATGGTAGGTACAAAACTGTACTATGTTCATCATGTGACACTGCTGCAGTTATTACACTTGGGTAGAATCCAAAAGCTGAGGTAGGGTGGTTGGTTCTATAAGGTATTAGTGGTGGCTATAAGGCCCTTCAGCACTGCAGAGGCGAAGCCAGCTCTGGATTTAGAGTATAGAGGCAGATGATAATGCTTGGTGAAGGTAAGCACAAAACTCCATGCTGCTGCTTCCAAAATATCCTTGGTACATACTCCTCTGAGGTAGGCAGTTGAAGTGGCTGTTGCCCTGGTGGAGTGAGATCTAATGCTGTTAGGCACAGGTTTTCCATGATGCGTATAGCAGAAACGTATGCAATGTCTTATCCATTTGGAAACAGTTTTGAAATAGCTTTTCTCTGTGCTGCTGCAGCATATGCTACCAATAATTGCTCAGATTTTCTGAAAGCTTTGGTTTTGTCCAAGTAGAAGCGCAACTGCCTGTGAATGCCAGATGAATGCAGTAGTCTTTCCCCTTTATTCTGTGGTTTTGGATAAAAAGTAGGCAAGTGAATGGTTTGGTTTAGAGACTCACTTGAAACCACCTTAGGCATAAATGTAGGGTTAGTTCTTAAGGACACCCTGTCCTGGTGGAAAATGAGGAAAGGTTCCACTGCCATTAGTGTCTGTAATTCTGAAACTCTTCTTGCAGAAGTTATTGCCAGGAGCAGAGCAGTTTTCCAAGAAATGTATTTTAATTCTGCCATGCTAGCTGGTTCAAAAGGAGGTAAAGTTAATTTTTCCAAAACAAAGTTGAGGTCCCAAGTTGGAGTAGGTGCTCTACGGGGCAGTCTTATGTTTTTAGCCCTTCTGAGGTACTGTTTTAGCAAAGGATTAGAGAAAATTGGTGGATCCGTGTTGTAATGTGCAGAGATGGCAGAGGTGTGGATCTTGATGGATGAAAAGGAGAGGCCTTTGTCCAGCATTTCAGTCAAATATTGTAGTATCTGAGGAATGTTTGGCACAAGAGGATCAAGGCTATGAGCCGGGTTCCAGGCACAGAATCTCTTCCATTTATCTGAGTAGGCTTTCCTGGTACTAGGCCTTCTGGCCTCCAGAATGACATCCATAACTGCTTTGGAGAGAAGCATTGCTTGTGTGGCTAGGGAATCTTCCATGCAGCTAGGTTTAGTGTCTTTAGCTGGCTGTGGAGTAACTGACTGTTGTGCTGAGACAGCAGATGTGGTATTTGAGGCAAAATCCAGGGTGGTCCTTGTGCTAAGTTTAAGATTGGGTACCAGTGCTGGCGTGGCCAGTCTGGTGCAATCAGGATAATTATTGGCTCTTCTTGCCTGGCTTTTATAAGTACCTTTGGGAGAAGAGGCAGTGGTGGTAAAGCATATACTTGTAGGTTTGTCCAGCTGAATGAGAGGGCATCCACTTTCCATGCTTGCGGATAGTAACTCCTTTTGCAGAATTTCTTTAGCTGGCAATTCATTGGGTAGGCAAACAGATCTATGTCCGGGCTCCACCATTTCTTTATCATTCTGAATATTTGAGGATTCAATTCCCATTTTTGGGGATCCATGATATTTCTGCTCAAGTGTGCCAGTGTGTTTTTCTCTCCTGACAGGAATCATGCTTGTAGATGAACTTGATAGTTTATAGCTGTGTTCCACAAGGTCATGGCTTGTCTGCAGAGGGGGTAGGAGTGAGTGCCCCCTTGTTTGTTTATATACCACATAACTGTGGTGTTGTCTGTCTTTAGTAGTAGTTGTCCTGGATGCAACAGGTCATTGAAAGCTATAAGGGCATTTTGTACAGCTAGCATCTCTTTTTGATTGATGTGAAGATGCCTTTGTTCTGCGGGCCACTTGCCCTGAATACATTTTCCTGCCATGTGTGCTCCCCCAGGTGTAATCCGATGCATCTGTTGTCAGTGTTTGCCTGGCTGTGGGTTGAGTGAAAGGCTGACCCTTGTTGAGGTGACAAGCTTGAGCCCACCATCGAAACTCCTGTTGAAGGCAAGGTATTAGTGGTATAACTGTTTCCAAACTTTGACAGTGTTGAGACCATGCATTCTTTAGATACCATTGTAGTTTCCTCATATGCAGTCTGGCATATGGAATTAGTAGTATGCAAGATGCCATGAAGCCCAAGGCCTGCAGAGTTTTTCTTGCAGGGAGTTGGGTCTTTGTTGCCATCAATTGAAAGTATTGTCAGTTGTCCTTGCTTGTCTGGCATGAGAAAAGCCATCTGGGCCATTGTGTTCAAGCTGGCACACAGGAATATTATCTCTTGTGAGGGCACTAGTTTTGATTTCTTTTTGTTTACTGTGTACCCCAGGCAACTTAACTTTTTTACAAATGCCAGATGCTGTAGAAGAATGTCCTTGCTCTCTGCTTGAATCAGGCAGTCGCCCAGGTATGGGTAAATTTGAATTCCTTTCTGTCTGCAAAATGCAATTACTGGTGACAGGCACTTTGTGAAGACCCTGAGCGCAGTAGATAATCCAAAGGGCAGTGCAGAGAACTGATAGTGCATTGGACCAGCTAAGAACCTGAGGTATCTTCTGCAGTTTTGTCTGATAGGGACATGCAGGTATGCCACCTTGAGATCCAAAGTCATGAGCCAAAGCTTGCTTGCCCAGCATGGGAAGAAGCTGCTGTAATGTCAACATTTTGAATATTGGAACATCCAGGTAAGAGTTTAGTGAAGAAAGATCCAGAATGGGCCTCCAGGCTTTGTCTTTTCCGGGAACCAGAAAGAGTCTCCAGTAAAATCCTTGCCCTTGTTCCTGTGGTGGTACCTTTTGAATAGCTCCCATGTTCATGAGTGCCATAATTTGTTTTTGGGCCTCTGCCCATTGATTTAGTGGCAGATTTGGCATTCCTTTTAATCTTGGCAGAGTGTGAAAGTGGAACCTGTAACCTTTTGAAATAATATTGAGAACCCATTTGTCTTGGGTGATCATATGCCGATTGTGATAAAAAAGTGCCAGTTTTCCTCCCAAAGGGGCTGCCAAGACTGAGTTGTTTGGCAGCTGGAGTGGGAAGTCATTGGTGCTTGCTGTTTTTTATATGGTTGGTGCCTGTCTTCCCCTTCTTTCTGACCTGATGCACCCCATTGTCAAGGCCTGTAAGGACCTTGTGGTTGACCTCTACCTCTTTGCCGTCTGTATCTGCCCCTTGGAGGTCTGTCACTAACTGGAAAGGACCAATTCTTTGTTGGCCAGTTTCTACTAAATCGAGGAGGCTGAACCTGTAAGAAATCCTTTACTGTTTGCATAGATTTTGCCTTATCCTCCATTTTCTTTCATACCTCTTCTGCCTTAACTCCAAATAAAACATCCTGCTGCAAAAGTGCATCCAGTAATTTAGCTTCAACATGATCTGGTAACGTATGTTCTTTTAACCATGCATGTCTTCTAATGACAGTGCCTGCAACTGCTGCTCTGAATGAGGCCTCTAAAGAATAAAAACCACATTGCAAAGTATGCTTTCCCACTTTAGTGGCATGCAATAAATCCTGTATTTCTTTAAAATTAGGAGTATCTGGAAGCATTTTTTGTTTCAACTGAGACATCAAAAATTGCTGATATTTTAGCATGTGAAACTGGCAATTTAAGGCTCTCATTGCTAAAGTTGCAGACGTATATACTTTCTTTCCCCATCTGTCTAGTGCTCTGGAATCTCTGTCAGAGGGAACTGGGTTCTTTGCTGATGAGGCCTTAACCCCTTTAGGTCCCTGAGAAATAGTTTCAGGATCAGCAACATGGCTTTTATACAGAAATTTGTGAGAGCCAGGGACTCTATCCGTCTGGTTTAAGTGGAGCTGGAGATAATGAATCAGGATTTAAGCTGGTTTAAGTGGAGCTGGAGGTAAGGAATCAGGATTTAAGCTGGATTCAGTGTACACATCATCCACAATATCTAGCACTGGTGGAATAGCCAGGGGTCTGTGTTGAGGTAATAATAGGAAGTCTCTGAGCCTTTTCTTGGATTCTGAATAATCCTGGCCTTCCCAATGGAAATGCTCTCTCATGGTATGTAAGGTTCCCCCAAAGGAGTAGTCCTCAGGCAGAGAGGCTGATGGAATAGATTCCTCAGCATCAGAAACCTCATAAGGGGGTAAAGAATATCCCAGGTCTGAGGATGAATCTGAGGAAATGGACCCCTGGTTGGATGAATCATAATCGGCATCCTGTCTAGGCCTTTTATCAGGTGGGGAATGGGAACCTCTGATCAGAGTGATTAGGTCTTCAGCCATTTTGAGCATTTGTTTTTTAGGCATGGAGGCCTGTCCTGGAGAATGCTGTACTTGTTTCTTAGTTTTTAAAGGGGGCTTTGACTTAGAAGAGGGTTTTAATGTTTAGCTGAGTAGGTCTGAAGACACCCTCTGAAGCTGCAGGTAGCTCAGGTACTCCAGATACTCCAGATCCCTCTGCAGGATCGGTTTCGGTCTGCTGAAAAGCGAATGCGTCCGAAGGCCCAACCATCTCCACGTGGGGGTCGGGAGCGGCCTTTGGTTCTGCAGAAGTGGTTGTCAGGGACTGTGAAGGTGCCTCACTGAAAACAGAAGAACTGGTAACTGGCCTAGAAGAAGCTTCATCGTCAGTTATGGGCCTCGGATGCCTGTCCTTGTCTTTGCACTTTTTATGAATACCAGTGGTCGGAAGTTCTGACGGCATGGTAAAATTAAATTTTTTGCCAAAGTAATGTTGGGCAAAAATCAAACCAACATTTAATAGTGCGCTTATTAAACCTAGCACAAAACCGACAACCAGTAACATCGTGGTCTGGGCCTAGGCATGGGATAAAATAAGAATGGAAATCCTTATGAGGTATTTGCTTCCCACAAGAAATACAGTTATTAACTTTTATTGACATCACTCTGAGGAAAGAAAAAGTTTCCCCAATGGGGTACTTAGCTTTGTAGAAGACTTCAGTTCTGGATTCGGAATGAAAATCTCAGGAGTAGGCCAGCCGGCACTTGCGAACTGCTTTTGCTTCGGGCACCGCGGCAAGAAAGACTGAAGAAAATGGTGTTGGCTGCATCTTATATATCCCTGTTGCACTGACATCAGGGGGGAGGCGACAGCAACAGATGCCGGACCAAGACTTTGGAACTCAGGCCAGCTGGGGAACTACATGATGGCAGGATAACCCAAGTGTATTAACTACTTGACTATAGTTACTACTTAACTATAGATAACTTATCACTTCTTTGTTATCGGATATTTGATAGCCTAGAGGGATTCCTCTGTACTTAGTGCTAGCCACAAAGTTTGAGAAATTATTTGATGCTCAACATCTGAGAGACTTGCTTGGCTACAAACATCTGTATTAGAAGCTGAAGTTAAGCTTCTTAATTGTGTGTTTCATTGAACAGTGTGCTGTGTCTCTCTCTGCAGTTAGGTCACCACACACCCTCCCTATTGCTCTGTTGGTATTAGTGTTGGTGGCTCTGGAATTGCCTGCCCCTCTTGTAGGTCTGTATTAGAACACTCCTCCTGGGTCCATCTCATTTGCTCACTTAACCGAGTACAGTGAGATCATATTCTGAGTCTAGTGTTCACTCTACTTAATACAGAAAGAAGATTTGAGAAGGCCAACCCACTTAGGTTCTTCCTTCCTCTCTCCTTGCACTTAAAAACAAGGTTTGCACTTTATTCATCAGCTTTTACTGTATTTGTGTTTCCTCCTACTTTATTTTGCTTTTCTTAAAAGTACTCAATTTTATTTATTCTGCTGCATTTTTTACTGCTTGGTAGTAGCCTGATTGAATTGCAACTGTTATTCTAAGTCTTTTGGTTTAAGCACTTGGGCTTCATAGAGGCTGTTTTACATTAAGAAGGTTTGGTGTCTGCATTGTTGTGGCATGACAGGTAGCTTGCATCCTTCTAAGCTGGGAATTGCTGATTGAAGGCCCAGTGTCTGCTATTCTAAAAGTGTATTAGTTCTGGTGTAAGCACTTGGGCTTCAAGCCAGTTATTCTACATTAAGAGGGTTGTGGTCTGCACTCTTGTGGGAGGAGAGGCTGGATTCTGCCCCTCTGAGCTGGGAATTTCTGGTCACAGGCTTATTGTGCCTGCTAATTTGAACTGCTTCTTTCTGAAATTGGTGCACCTTGCTGCTGCAGCATAGACCAGATTCAGGCCTGCTGAATCTAGCTTTGTGCAACTTGAGCACTGATCCAGGCCATCTTTTTTGGAGAAGGTTCCCCTGCACCCTAGTAGCAGGAGTGTGCAGTTAGAGTTTGTCTGATTGAAGACTGCTGGAACAGGGATCAGTTTTGAGCTTTTTTCCTGGTTAACTGGATAACTTGTTTAAATCAGTTTGTTCATTTCATATATATATATATATATATATATATATATATATATATATATACATGTGTATATATATGTATATATATATAGATAGCACTTTATTCATCTGCTTTTACTGTGTGTTTTTTCCTACTTTATTACTAGGGGCATTGATTACAACTCTGATCGGGTCATATATAACAATAAGTAGTCTTTTCTCTGCAATTAAAGTTTTTTTTTGATTGTATCTGCTTTATTTTCCGAAAAACAATTTTATATATATATATATATATATATATATATATATATATATATATATATATATATATATATTCAGGGCTGTGTTTACCCATACATTACTTAGATAGAAGGAAGTTTCTCTGTTCACCTGTGAGAGAGGGGAGCTTTGAGCAGCCTATCTGTCCCTGGATGAGTGGTTTCAGCACAGAAATTAGTAGTTTATTGGCCATTTTGGGCTAATTTCTCTTGTTTTCATTTCCCCTGCTTTAAATACCGCATTTGCCTGGGTTTGCACACCAGGCAGCACCAGTTAGCTAGGGTAAAACTATTCCTGGCTCCGCAAAGTCTTCTCTTCACTTTTTTTCTCATGGAACTAAAACTTTCAACTTAAGCACTCAAGCCATTCATTTCTCAGGCCGGCACTTGCTCTAAACCTATAGCAAGCACTTATAACCCCCTAGCACTAGACCCTTCTGTATTGTACAGAAGGCCAAAGCTCTCTATTCGACCTTACCAGTCATCCAGTAAAACAGTTCACTGTACCTATCCGGGCATGTCCAAAAGGCAGTTTCAGGTGTACTCTTCAGTCCAACTGGTGAATCTGGGAATTTTGAGGCAATGTTACAACTGCCTCATGTACACAGACCACCCTCTCCTCCTACCATCAAACACTACTACATGCGAGAGATGCAATTATACAGCCAAACTGGAGGCTAAGCTCTCTCAACCAAAGACTGGATCAGACAGTAAAGAGGAGAAGGGAAATACCTGCATCACACCACCAGTCTTACATAGACCCATTACCAGCACAGGCAAAAAACACAAATACATGAAAACATACAAATACATGAAAACATACTCGGAGGCTCTAAATAAAAATCTGCAAAACCAGAGACCTCCAAAGCAAACCTCTACCCCCTACACAAACCATGAAACACATACTTCACAAAACCAGTATGCCATGCAATCACAGCCCTTAAGGCATAATACATACCCAACATACTAGTAATAGGTGACTCTATAGTCAGGCACACTGACGTCCCATTCACTACACTGAATAAGGAGGAGGTTACTGTTAGCTGCCTGTCGGGTGCCAGGATGCACCACATAACACAAGCACTCAGGTCACTCCAGAACAAGGACAAATATGACTGAAATTGTCCATGTTGGTGTGAATGAACTGAGCCGTACCTCCCTGGACTACATGAAAAGAGTCATGGAAGAGCTCTCTGATCACGTAGCCCAGGCCGGTATGACCCTCATCCTGAGTAGCAACCCTTCTCTCACCAAGAATTATGCCACGGTATAAAGATAAAATTTTCGATTTCAACAATTGGCTAAGTTTCTGGTGTCATTCAAAAGGGATCCTTTGTCTGTCCGCCTGGGATGACATGCTCGACAAGCCACGCTGCTTCTCTAGAGATGGGTTGCACCTGTCATCCTTAGGCTTTCAAATATTGGCTAAGGCTCTTGCCACCCCCATAGTGCCTTTTTTCAGGCAAGGCTCAAAAGACAAACCCACCACCGTAAATAGCACAAGTAACAAAAAACTGAGGGTAATGCTACTCAATGCCAGAAGTCTAAACCTCAAAATGCATGCACTCAAGGCACTCTTCAGCATGGAAAAAATCAATACATGTGCAGTAACAGAAACCTGGTTTAAGGCTTCAGAGAGCACCCCAGCACTATCAGGCTACAACTCATACCATATATTTTGGCCATAAAACCCAAACCGAAATACAAAAGGTGAGGGCATATCCATATTCATCAAGGATACCCATACCTCCAGGTTAGTGGCACAGCACGATGCTTCAGAGATAATCCACATGCAACTAACAACCAGCAAAACTGCAATTAAAATTGTAGCTTGCTACAGATCACCCACCATGTCCCAGGACCTTCATTCCATGTTCCTGGAAACACTGGGAAACAAAGGTCCTACCAAACATCCTAATATTGGGTGATTTCAATTACCCAAACATTAACTGGGAGAACTACTCGAGTACTAACTCCCTTGCCCAACATTTCCTATAATTTATAAACTCAAACACCCTGGTTCAACTTTCAACACTCCCACCAGAGGTGACAACATATTGCACCTGGTCATCACCAACATCAGCAACCGGTGTTCCACACCGGAGGTCAACCCCTCGCTGGTTAGATCTGACCACAAATCAGTTTAGATACCCACATTTTGTCCCCACCCCCGGACAAGTAAACCACTGTGAAAAACCTTTCAAAAGCAAACTTCATGTTACTTAAGACCGAGGTGGAAAGTTTCAATGCCCCCATGCTGAAGGATAACAACGTCCAAGCTGCAAAATCCTTTACTAATGCATTCTACGGGCACCTACAAGAATGCATGGATCGTGCCATCCCAAGCAAAACCAAGACTCACTCCTCCAAGAAAAGGAAACCAGTCTGGTGGACTCCTGTCATAAACAAGCTATCCAATAGGAGGAGGAAACTAGTACAGAAAATAGTAAAATCCCAAGGGAAGACATCCCTTATCAGTATCAGCAAGAAACTATGATCATTCATAAAATCATCCAAGGCGAGCTTTGAAAGAAAAATTGCCAAGGACTCCAAAGATAACCACAAAGCATTCTTTAGCTATGTCAAGAATCTAAGTGGCAATGCTCAGATCTGCTCAGAGTCCATACAGAATGGCACAAAATACACTGAACAGACCGATATTGCCAACATCCGGGCAGACAGGTTCAGCGCAAACTTCACCCCCAAAAGGGCCCATAGCCATACCAGAAGAATGTAGTGTCCCTGAAATCACAGACACACTGGTTAAAACAGCCCTCTCCAAAGCCAAAAACACAGCATCAATGGGACTGGACGGTGTCCCACGCTGGGTCCTACACAAGCTCAAAGACTAACTAACCCCTCACCTAAACACACTGTTCAAACTCAGCCTCTCCACAGGCTACAAACCCATAGAGTGGCGCACAGCAATTGTTATTCCGCTCCACAAAGGTGGAGCCACAACAGACCCCAGGAACTATTGCTCTATAAGCCTGACTAGCTTGGTCTATGAGGCTATGGAGCACATCATCATGGAACTCATTAATAGAGACATTGGGAACCTCCAAACACTGGACCATACCCAGTTCAGCTTTATTAAGGGCAGATCATGCCTCCTAAACCTGGTGGACTTCTTTGAGACAGTTATTAAGGCTATAGATGAGGGAAAGGTGGTACACACAACCTAACTAGACCTCGCTAAGGCCTTCAACACCATTCCCCATTCTGGCATTATAGACAAGCTCACCAGCCTGAACATAAACCCCTACATCACAAGATGGGTTGCCAACTGGCTCATGGACAGAACCCACAAGGTGAGAGTTGTGGGAGCTAGGTCTGACTTTAAACCGGTTACAAGTGGCATTCCCCAAGGCTCAGTCCTAGGACCCCTCCTGTTCGGCATATACTTCTCAGAGGTACAGGCAAGCACAGGAGGACTATGGCTGACCAAGTTCGCAGATGACTACAGATTAGGGGCTATAATTGACTCTCCAGCTGGTACAGACATCCTCCAAAAGTGTCTCATTGAGATGGTACCTTGTGTCAAAATCATGGCCTCAAGCTAAATGCCAAAAAGTGCACAGTCATCCCCTTTGGAAGAAACAAAGTACCCACAAACTACCACATAGGTGGTAGTCCTCTAAATATGGAAGATGTAATAAGGGATCTGGGGACCCAAGTAGATGGTAATATCACCTTTGATAATCACATTGCCAAAGTGGTTAGAAAATCCTTATACATGGCCCACTTAATCACAAAAGGGTTTGCATCCAGATCAAGAGAGGTCATTGTGCCCCTCTACTCATCAGACCCATCATAGAGTACAATGCCCCATTTGGGATGTACCTTGCAAGACACCTGCAACAGCTGGAAAGACCACAGAAGTACCTCACCAAGAGGATCACTGGCCTCAAACAGATGCCCTATGCAGCTTGACTGAAGAAACTCCAGCTGTACTCGGTTGCATACCGCCTACTCAGAGGTGATCTCTGCCTGACATACAAGGCCACTTCCAACCCAGAATTGATGGACATGCTCCACCTAAAGAAACCCTTTTAACCCCTCAAGCCACACACTCTAGGGATCTAAACCTCACCACAACAATAAATATGACATGCTGGAGGGATAGATTCCTGTCCCAGAGACTTCCTATGCTTTGGAACAAGATTCCAATCTGCATTAGGCAGAGCTCCATGCTAACACTCTTCAAAAGAAACCTTGAAGAGTGGACGGGAAACAAAGTTTAACCCTGGAGATCACTTCAGTGGCTCTGCTGGACAGAGGCACAGGGAACTAATCTAAGGGGGCGGCGAAAGCCAACACATTCTGGCTAGGCTTATAAATGCCTTCAGGCAGGAAAGTAAATAATGAGGGAAGAAATAGCCAGGGAATCATTATGGCTTGGCATAGCTTGTATGAAGCTGATAGCCTAGTACCAACCTATGAACCTAGTACCTACCTATGAACTGATAATTCCAGGAAATGTATATAGATGTTAAAAGATTAGTTTTACAGAAGTGTGTCTAGGAATAAAATATAAATGGTTTAGTGGAAAATAGATGCACTTTCTGGATCCTTTTTCTTGGGGAGCAATACACAAAAGATGGTTACAATTTAATTGCATCCATAGCTGTTCTACCATCAGTGTTTGCATCGCAAAGATTCATAAAGACAAGTATTACCTCCCCCAGATGAGACTGAGTCTTCAACATGGACAAAAATGGAACCTTTGGTAAAACATTCAGAAAGCCAAAACATTCTTTGCATTTTTTTTTTTTTTTGCACAGATGTTGAATACAGTTAAGTTTCAAGTTGATTTAGCATTTGTCACAGTTGATGTAGTCAATTTATTCACTGTGATACCATTGTTTATGGACATTCTAAGTAAGAACATTACTTTGTCCAACTCCGAGATAGTTTTATTATAAGACCTAATGGGCGTGATTTTGAGTAACACTTTTTATGATGGAGTAAGGTTTCAACAAACATCTGGAGTCACCATGGGCACAGCTGGTGTCCCTTTATATGCCAATACCTTTATGGCAAACTGGGAAAACAGTTGTGTTACATTCAGAGTATGCAAATTAATTAGGGAATGCTACCAATTTCTGGACAATATTTTTAATCTTGTGGTCAGGAAAACATGATATACATACTCAGTTCTTGGATTAGTTAAATGCAACAAGATATTGGTCAAGGCAGGTTCATTTTTCGACAACTGTTATCCTCCTTAGCAAAATAGGACCACGTTTAAGGGACAGCTGGTGTAACTTGAATTATGAGTGTGGAGGACTGCTTACAGAAGACTGATTTTTTTTATTTATTTATTTTTAGACAGATGTTAACCAGAGTCTCAACTAAATTTGAATGAAGATGAAATTTTGTTGGGAAGAAAGATTCCATTTTGTCCAAAATTGGGAATAACTATTTTTCAATTACCAAACAGGATTTTAATTTGAGATTATTCTAGTTCACAGGAAGTACAGGCCATAGCTGAACCATTTGAAAGGCAAGCATTAAGAGTCAAAGGACTCCTTTAGAAAAACTGGGAATGAGGTGGTTCAGTTCACTTTCTAAGTGAAGTGCATTCATATATAGAAAACTGTCCCTTGATTTCAAGTCTAGATATACAACTGTAACCACTGAAGCTATGCCAACCCCTTTCAGGAAATGACCCTCAGGTATTTTTCTCCCATGCACGAATGCATTCAGCATGACCATTCGGGCCGTCGATCCCCCATGGAAATGCCACCAGATAGCCGTACAAGTATTGTAATGAGATACCATTTCACTACTTTCCTTTTAATGTTTGTAGTGAAATGTGTAATAAAATGCATTTCAAGGTATTTGGACCACAGTTTACTATTCATGATAAAACTGCTCTTTCAACACACTTGGAATCTGGTTGTGGTATCTGTAGAAGATGCATTTTAATGATATTCCATTTCACAGTTTTCCTTTTAATATTTCTACTGACATGTTTAATAACATATTTCAATGCTTTGAGACCAGAAAATTTAGTGTTCATGATACAACTAGGCTGTGAAGACACAGTTTGCATCTGGTTGCGATAATACGAAAGTACTAAAAAATATAACATGATAGAGGTGGAGCTTGGGAGACCATGTTACATTACAAAGAAATGTGTTGGTAACTTAAGCTGAATGCCAACCTAGAACAGGGTTTGACTGAATAATTCAGTAAACAGTGCCCTGTAATTAAGGACATTAAAACAGTGAAGACAAAACTTAATTTTACCTTTACTTTTATTTACAGAGCTTTATATTATTAAATATAGTAGTTTTAAAATAATGTTATACTGTATGCACCACCAAAGGTAATGACATCATATTTAAGTGTTTTGACAAGCTGTTAAATTAGGTAAACTATTTAAGGGGTTGGGTAAGCAAAATATTTTAATTCTGATGAAGTCTAACCTATAAAGTAGTAAGGCTAGTAGAACCGTTTTTACAGGTTAGTCAAAAATGTTGAGTCAGAATTCAGACGAGAGAATATGCTGCCACTTTAAATCAAATCCATTTGATGTAATACTATCAGCTCAAACCAAAACAAACTTATTTTCTAAAAAAAGTCTGAGTAGCACTATTAGTGTGCCCTTAATGATGATGCTGTTGGGGAAAAAAATCCAGGAGAAATGCTCCTATCATTTGGTATATGTGGAAAAGGAAATTTATTTACAGATAATGTGAGCCCAATTAAAAATTTCAGTCTTGAAGCGGAAATTGTATACCACTCATGTGACATGATCAAATCCTGCCAATTCTGTTCATACAGCTGTACTCTCCTATCAAGTGCAATGTTAAAAATCTGATGTTTCTGAAGGTCTTCTCTCAAGACCTAATAACCTTCTCTTCTGCGAGGACAGGAATCTGCACCTCATTTATTGATGTATTTTATACTACTATGTATCATGCTGTCCAACCAAATGGTGATGTGGCCTTTAAATCCACTATTGCAGAACCTGAACATAAAGCACTGTGCTCCTCTAAAGGATGATGATGAATAACTTATAACCCCCCTCCCAACCACACGTTGCTGACACCAAACTTGACAACAGCGAACTGGATGTATCTGACACCCACAAATAACCAGCAGAACATGTCAGTTAGAACATGGAAAACACTTTCAGGAGTAAAGCCATTATGCAGCCCCCCCACACTATCCCCATGATCACCCAACTGTGGAGAAAATGGGCAACTTGCAAGGCTGAAAAAGTTGCTCCACTGCAAGCACAGTTGATTAGTGTAAAATCTATCAATGACTTGCCAATACAAGGAGTGCAGATCAAAAAGATCATTTGATGGATTATGTATGTTACTGATTCCTCTGTGTAATCAGGCTATATGGCCCAGTGTGTGTTTCATCCATTTCAGAAAAAGTACAGATGAGACTACAAAGCTTTTGTCATTTAGGAAAATGCATGCATTGATCCACTAAGTTAAACTCATCTTGCACTCTAGCAGAAATGCAGACTGGGGCACTGATGGGGTCCAAATCAGTGAAGCTCTCATGTGGTTTCTCTCATCTGTACCATCAGAAGTCAGGTTTGCCATTAATCCAAGAGCTCAAACACACAATCTAGCTTGCAGAATGAAGGAAATTTGCAAAGTTTACAGTGAATCTCGTGGAGGGGGTAGATTTTATGCAGTGGGACCTTTTTTATCATATATAAACTAGTTTTACTGGCAGCCATTAGCACTCAGATATCAATGCTGGAAAACAATTTTCGGTGCAGGTAGGTAGCTACTACTGACAACTTTTTGTGAGACCTCTTGAGGCACAGGTAAGCATACCTCCTAAACCTGCAGTATTGGAAATAAAAACAATACAGCATTGGTCTTTACAAATCTCCATTTAATAGGGTACCCATTAATAACTGACAGATCAGATTTTCCCATTACAGTCAGTAAATCTTAGAGCAAAAAGTCCAATTCTGACTGCCAAACTCACAGCACTATACTTGAATCCTAGTGGCCAAGAGGTGGAGACAAGTCCATATGGTAGAATACTGAACTGGTGATCACAGTCTCCTAAAAACTGTAGGAATATATTGCTAACCACTTCTTGAACTTTATGTGCAAGTAGGCATCCTGAATATCTACACAGCGCATTCCATCTCCTTTGAACACATGAGAAAGGAGACTGAAAAATGACCTCAAGAAAGGACTTAAATAGTGTCTACACATTCTTCTGGAACAAAATGAATATGAAATAATTACCAAAGTCCTTCATAGTTTTGTGGGATGCAACTCATTTTGAATAGAATTTTTGTCAAGGCAAAACATCTGGAAAGATGCACATGGAGTGGAAGAAGATGATCAACAGTCTCAAGACCAAATGGTAAGAACCCATTGGCAGATATGTCTACAAAGGTATTCTCAACATCTACAATTACAGCAGTGAGATGTAGCCATGACTGCTGTGCAAGATGCTGTTGCCATGGCACAGCCAACCATTACATCACATATCACATGGACTACTGAGATGCAACTATCAAAAACAATTGAGGTCTCTACACTAAATTGCCTCAGTCACCATCACAAATTTCCTTTTTGGAATACTGCAGCTCATTCAAACTGGATTTATGAAAGTCCATTTGTTTAAGGTGGTCCATGGACAGCATGGGAATGTAAAAACATGTATTTTAGTCTATCCAAAGCCTATAACTTCTTTTGTGGGATGGATACTTGATTAAAGAGACAGGTTGTTCTTGAGGAGTCAATGGCAATAAGCTACCAAGACTGCAAGTCTCTGCTAAAAGCAGGCACCTTGGGTAGCTGAAGTATCCCAGGTAAATCTTCCTGGGAATGGAAGCATTATAGCAGACTATTCGCTTCTCTCTCAGTAAAGTGTCGACCAAGTGCAAAACCACATAGGATGACTGGACTGTATTAGGGCAACCTTTTAAAAGAAAGTTTTTGATAAAGGAGATGATGGATAGCTAGCTACCTAATCACATCTGCTTGAACTCTAGGATCTATCCAAATATGGAATTTGTTGATGGTTCTTTTCCTTATTATCCTTAATCTCCAGTTCTGGGACACATTTCTTCAGGGTTCCAGATGCTCTGCTATTTAACAAGCTTCTCCTGGACCTTTTATCCTAGATAATTCTAACAAAGTTGACAAAGGATGATTTTAAGTTGGTGTAGGAGGAGAAAGAGGACAACCTGGAATACAGAGATCTCCAAGGAGAGGATGAATGAGCTTAATATGCATGACAGCATGAGTTTACCAAGAAGGAGTGATTGCAGTGTAGAAAACTGTAGTCTCAAGAGCAAGACCCGAGTCGGCTTCCTCTGACATACTGTTGTAAGGCAGATACTCTATGCATAAATTAATATGGGTATTGAAAGAACATTGTCATGTGTAAGAAAGAATATTGTCATGTGTAAACTACTTTTAGTGTCGATAACATAGGGGCATTAATTCTATACAAGGGGGTGATGGTATGGCACCAATGCCATATGAAGATGTCATCAGGGCAAAGGACACTTGGTAAGGCAGAGGCAGATATAAATGGGTCATTAATAAAATAAGAGTAGGCAACTAGGAAGCAATGCCAGATAGGTAAGCATCTGACAAGCACTGATGCTGGGGGTCAGATATGGCACAACACTGCCAGGTACGGCAGATGTTTGCAGGGAACAGACTACAGGTGGGATACATACTTGCTGCACAGTTCACTGAACAGATATCTGTTTGACAGATGTATGTTCACAGAGTACAAAAAATGGAGTTAAACTCCCAGTGAAGCTGTATGCCTCCAGTTTAATGGTTACCATTAGCTCACTGTAGTCTACTTCTGAGTGGAATGATTCACCAGACCAGGAGTGCAGGGATAAAACAGGATTCAGGGAAGGGGCAAGGTGCCACTGTAATTATAGGCATTGCAGACAATACAGGGTTCTTTGCCATCTCTTGATATATCCAAGTACAGCTTTCAATATCACCACCGTTGATCTATCATCCTCTGAAGATTTTTTAACTTTTCAGCTGAGAAAAATGCTGTGATAAGGCACTGGATGATCTTATGTTTATCTTTACATAACGAAGTCCTAGATTTAGCAAAGGAGAAAAAATTATCCTTCCTACACCCTGAAATGATAGCTGTAAGTAGCCTTTCTTATGTCCAGTTTTGTAGCACTGTTAGAACCCCTACAGACCAGAAACACTTGGCTCTGGTGAAAAAAACAGAAACCAAACTCGTGATTAAAACACTTAACTCACTTACCTTATCACACCCTAGAAAGACTAACAGCATTATAATTCTTTTGTTGAGTAATGCAGACCTCTGTGTCCGTGTTCCATGGAACCCTTCTAGGGGAAGGAGGCAGTTTTATAAATACAATGGTTTGAGGCAATTTTTTTGAGTTGTGTGAGAAATATGAACTGGAAAATGTTACCGTTCTTTCAAATCAACATGCATAGGATGTGTGCTTGAGCTAAACTAAATCAAAATGGTGCAAAAATTTATAATAGCCTTTAAGCAAAAATGTAACATGTAAAAGAAAACGTGTAATAAGATATACAGCATTTGACATGGCAAATGTATATTAAAGCTCAGATTAAATAACTGAGCAAATCTGCGGTGCAAGTCTAATATACTTCTAGCAAGTTGCTGCATTAGGTCATAATGACTTATTTGGATACAGTGGCGGCTGGTGACTTCAAATCAAAGGGGGGTTGCAGGAGACAGCTGAATGGGTGGGGTCAATGGAAAGGGGTGTGGTCAACCAGAAAGGGGTGGAGCTATGCTCAAAAACCACAAAAAAACAACTTTAATTAAATACGCTGCCATGGGTGCCAAACCGTCATTATGAGAGTCCAATCAAGACAAAAATAAGTGTAGAAGAATAAAAATATTTCAATGCATTGGCTGCATGACAGCTTACTTAATATCTAGATGGAAACAAAAGGTTGTGAGGCATGAAAAAATAAATTACTTTTTAAATACATTACTGGAATGCCAGTCAAAATCAAGTACAAGAAAAACAAGCAGCACTCAACTCAAAACACTTCTTTTTGCACTGCAGTTCTAATTATAAATTATATTCAGCTTTATTAAAGTACCAAATAACATGCTGAAAGTAGAAATCTCTGTGATGCCCCCACTTGTAAAAATGTTTCTTATCCAAAAAAGACCTGCTGCCTGACAACTATCTACTTGTTTCATGGGGAAAACATGATCAAAGTAAACAAATGAAAAGCAAACAAGAAACAAGCTCAAGATACATTTCTTAAAGGATTACTGTACAGATTATGGACCACACATGATTGGCATTCTGTTTAGTTTACGACTATAGCCTATAGAGATGACTGGAAGTCTCCAACAAGTGTAACGAGCTTTTTAAAATAATGTAATCCTGTCCTTCAATACCCAAGGCTTATACATTATCTAGTTAAGTATTCTCTGCATGGCAACAACAGAAAGACTTTCAATGTTGGCAAGTCTTTAACAGTATGCTTATTAAAGCTTACGTGCATCTTACGATCTCAGACAAGCTTATCTTATGGTCATTAAAGCATTGCTACTTAAACACACAGCAACAGGCAGTTTGAGTAATAAACATAAATCAACAGTACAAAAATATGACAAACTAGACCATTCTGCAAAATCAAGGATGGATGAAATGCCACTGTAGTACTTGTGTCTACCCTGGATTGGGGGACACACTGCACATGTTACACTGCATAACTACTCCTTGCCTTGCTTGGACACATCCAGAGTCACTACATGGGGGGTGTGGGGTGCAACAAGTATGTCACAATTTGAAATGTCTCTGGCTGACTGTGATGGCCCTGACACATTTGTCCTACCTCAACCTCAGTGCAAGAAATCTGGACAAAGCCATACATAGAAGTGGGACAAAGGTCCAAAACTAAGGACAATTTTTAAATATTGCTCTTATAAACTTAGAAAGATAATAGAATAGGTCTTGCATTAGTATGAATTTTTGGAAGGGTATGAAATCTGAAACTCGAATCTGTCATTATTTTCTAACTTCAGTCTTTAATGATTTGCCACTAATTTGCAAAAAAACCCCCCACAATTTTATGAAAAATGGACCAAAAATGCGATGCAAAAATATAACATATCCACAAAATACAGCTGGGAAACTGTCAAAGAAGGGACACTTTAATATTAGTACTGCTAACTTGAGCAGCTGACAAAATAAAAAAATCTACGTGCATTTCAAGTAATCTATAACTTTGATTATTACAGTTATTTCTTATTTGTAAACCCTCCATGTTTTCTTCCAACATTGCTATTTTGCGGAGGGATTATTAGGGGGAAGAGCAACATTTTGAGCCAAAATCAGTTACAGTTGAGAGGCTGGCTATGCCTAATTCTATAAAACAAATTATTTGCATGTACCTCTCAAACTGTTAATGCAATAAATCTGGACAAGGTCAAATATATTGGGGGAACATATAAACAGTACTAAAAATTGCTCTTCTATAAACTGAGACAGTTGATAGAATAACAGGTCTTACTTTAGCATGCATTTTTCTGAAGGTTATGAAGTCTGAAACTCACTGTATCATTATTTAGTGACTTAATTCCTAAATGATTTGCCAAAAAACTACAAATTTTATGAGGAACAAACCAAAAATAAGAAGCAAAAATCTATTCATTCTTTGAAAATCTGGACAGTTGGGAGGTATAGTTCGGCTGAGCCTCAGTTTGCCACCCTTCCCCCTCAACATCGTCCCCTCACAACGTCACTGTCGAATGAAGCCTCTGCAGCTATTCCAATGATCCATTACTTGGCCATTTCACTCCATTTACCATAAACACTAATATGCATACTGTTTTACTTCTATGATGATTTGGACTGCATTTGAAAGTTTTATTTTGCATTTTACAGCACAAACACTAAGACAAAGCAATGCAGTCTCACAATGAAATCAGAATTAGCATTAAAACTTCTCTGCCCTTGAAACTCACATTCATTGAAACAGCATTGAAACCCACATTCAAAGAAAATACATTTTGCCAGTGGCAGATAAAGATTAATTTTGGGCTGTTTTCAAATCATAGGCCCCTTGCATATGAAACATACATGTGCTCTTTGATACACCTTCCTGATTGTACTAAATTATATTCCTTGTACAATACAGTACAGTTGTTAGAGGGCATTTTAAATTTGTTTTGAACATTTTTCCAGTAAGCAATGAAACAAAATGCATGCACCCATAATGACAAAACTGCCCAGTTCAGAACATTTCCATCATAAAAGTCTACTCAGACTTCTACAGTCCACCATTATCAGTAAATATGCACAATTCTACAGTTCAGCATTATCAGTAAATATACACAATTCTACAGTCCATTGTCAGTAAATATGCACAATCTCTGAAGTAAGTCATCTAAATAATTCCACATTACAGAAACTTGTAACTAATGAAGAGGTTGCTATTAGCAAACACCTTTATATTTCATGGTTTCATCGAAAAATAGTGTCTGTTGCCCCTGAGGAATAAATTGCCTATATTACATTAAAAAAATGATAAGCTAGTAATATTGCAAGAGGAAATGGATGGCAAACTGATAACAGGCTCATAGTTAGCATCTTCACCAAGGAGGACATTCTCAGTATGGCAGCAGCCACACCTTGTGGGAGTAGAACCCACAGCCTTATCAACAAGCAAGTACACAAACTGTTGTGCTATTAACAATGCAAGCCAACTCAGCATAAGCAGCACTAAACTTCTCTTCACCTGCAGCTCTCAGCTCCTTGTAAAATCTACTCAATACTCAACTGCATCTCAACATTTATTGGGAGGGGGGGGTCAAAAGCCCAAAAACCAGGGACACATTAAGCATTGCTTGTATAATCTTGGAAAGTTGCTAGAATAAAATGTTGTGTTACCATTTTACTGCCAAGGTCCCTGTGCAAAACAGTCAGAGCAACATACCACTACGCCAAATCAGCTGCTTTGTCAAAGAGAAATGCTGTGTTACCACCATCCATTTTACTGACAAGGTCCCTGTGCAAAAGTCAGAGCAACATACCACTATGCCAAATTAGCTGCTTTGTGAAAGACAGGAAGACTGAAACTTAAATGGCTATCATTTAGTGAATTCACTTCTCACCATAGCTGTCAACCTTAGTACAAAACACCTGGACAAACCCAGTAATGAGGGAATACAGCCCTCAAACATATTCAGTGAATTCAGTTCTTGCCATAGCTGTCAACCTTAGCACACACAACCTGGACAAAGCCAATAATGGGGGAATACAGTCCCAAAAATAGGCCAAATTTCAAATATTCATCTTATAAACTTAGAAAATTGCTAGAATAAAACGTTGTGTTACTATGTATTTTCTGAAGAACATGAAATCTGAAAATCAAATGCCTGCCAATTTTGCTTCTGATGGAACAAAAACAATTTTCAGCAGAGGCCCAGGGAGAAATACTACAGACACGTCTTTGTAAAATGGCAGGATACCAGAGCAAATCCACACAAACACAGGGAGGAGATGCAGACTCCACACAGAAGGCACCCCAGCCAAGAATCAAACCAGAAAACCTATAGCTGTGAGGCAACAATGCTACCACTGCACCATCAAATATGTAAGGAATTAAACATTCAGAAACCTGAAGTCTGAAATTAAAATGCCTGTCACTTTTATTTAACATTTGTAAACCAGGACAGTCTGACTTGGAACAAAAAAACAAATTTCAGCAGAGGCCCAAGAAGAAATAATGCAGACATGTCTTTGTAACATGGGAGGACACAAAAGCAAACCCACACAAACACAGGTAGAAGATGCAGACCCCAAACAGAAGGCACCCCAGCCAAGAATCAAACCTGAGAACCTACAGCTGTGAGGCAACAATGCTACCACTGCACCATCAAACATCAAGCATTTAAATATTTAAAAAACACAGATATTATGATGAACAGATCATATCAAATACAAGGCAAAAATCTGCAAATTTTTTACAAATTGTGGTGGGTAGGGAATTCAGGCCCTTAACACCTGCATACAAGGTACAGGGTTCAAGCCCGAGGTATTCCCTACCACACCATGAGTCTACTCTAGCCACCAGTATATAGTAACTGGGGCATTTTACTTACACACACCTTGTTGACGAGCTAAAGAACTGTAACTGCTTCCACACACTCTGCATGCTTACCGTGTCGCTGTACAGCCCCAGCTTCCACAATATCCAAACAGCCCCACCTACGAGCTACATAACTGTTTCCACTTACTGCTTGGTTGCCGCCAATATCCGAACAGCCCCTTTACCTGTATTCCTTGCGTGATTGGTCCATCCCAAAGTATTCCTTGCAGTCCAAATCCGTGACTGGTCCTCTCTATGACTGCTGCAGTCCGGAGCGCCGCCATTTAGTGATGGCATCGCCTTCTGGGCATCTTGGGGCTGAGATGCCTTTCCCCTTATCTAGACTGCTGAGAAAGCAGTCAGAGCGTGTTCGCATGCGTGCATGTCCGGAATTGATTTTGTGTTTCTCTGTTCTATTTATTTGTTTTGTACGTGGGAGAGCTGCAGTCCTATGGCATGAGCTGCCCCTGTTTGGATAGTAGTTTGTTGCAAATCTCTGTCCCATCATTTCAGAAGCAAACTATAAAAACAAAGGCATTTTCTACAATTCAAACCAAACCCAAAGGAAAACCCTTTCCTGGTTTTTAAGAGGGGGAAGTAGCTGTCAACAAAAAAAGCAGCAGAATATAGAGAAGCTACATGAGTTACTGCTGTCCCTGTTGGGGAATGCCCTTACAGATCTGTGGCCTACAAGAACAATGAAAATTCAATTTCAAATGTGGAAGCCAAAGTACACAATAAAAAGCATCTCCTTCTGGCTAAAACATATACTTTATAATTTAAAGATTTTCTGATCATTCCCTGTCTTTTTGAACATTTGCAATTTGTTGTGCAAGCTTTTGTACTGTGTGCATAATTATGTGAAAAGGAAAGGATTAAGCTTATTAATTTCAAGTAAGGAATTTTATTATTCAACTTTAAATGCTGAGTGATGTTTTATAGGTTGATTTAAAGGTTTATACATTTTCTATGTTTTTCCAAATTGTGTGGGTCTGTCCCTGGCAAGGTTGACTGCTCAGAGTTGATTGTTACTACTTAAATATTTTAAGGCTGGCTTGTTTGAGTGGTAAGTGGTAGGGTGGGGTTTTGTTCCACAAGCTTTGATTCACTGGTGCCAACATACCTTAAACTTGGGAAGGAGGAAGATCATGCTAGAAACCATCTACAGCCTCCTAATGCACATTCTCAAAAATTCAGTGTGCTCCCCAAATCATTCTGGTCAAATTTTAATTATTGTTGATAAGGTTGCACTAAAAAGGCACCAAGCTCAATCTGAGGTGGATGGACTCCTTGGAAGATGGCAGTTAAAATTTCTGTTCTGAAGCTGTAATGTGTGTATTTGGGTGTTATGTATTAACTATTACTTGAGACAAGAGTGCATGCTTACTGCACACCTTTAAATACAATTGCTATTTCTATAATTAATTGGCACCAAAGGTGAGGAGCCACACTTCATACTGCTAGCTCCACTGCATCAAATATTGATGACAGTGGTTTGATAGGAAATGCCCACACCCTCACAAGCCCCATAGGAAAACTATGACTGAAAAGTGATAGGACTTTCACAACTAACAAACACCTACTTAAACCAAGTAAGTACATATGAATCATCATCTTTCGGCTTATCCTGGTTAGGGGGTCACCACAGCAGAAAAAAAAGTCTTCAGAACAATCAGGAGTGGAGTTTTATGGTGTCAAGTTGCCAGCCCGGTGCCCAACCTTCCACAGAAGACACACACAGGGCCAATTTAGAGTGTGCAATCCACATCCCATCTTTGGGATGTGGGAGGAAACCGGAGCACCCAAAGGAAATCCATGTAACCACAGGGAGGACATGCAGACTCCACACAGAAGGCACCCCAACCAAGAATCAAACCAGAGAACTTCCTACTGTGAGGCAGTAACACTAACTGCTGCACCACTGAGGCCACCCCAAGTAATACATGTGAATGAAAAGTAAAAATAAGGAGTCCTACATAACCACATAAAATCATCTATAGTATGAAGGAAGGATGGCTTTTTGGATACAGGAAATATTCCTCAACAATCTGTTAACTATTTTACTCCAACTGTACTACCTTCTTACAGGATAGTCACAGTAAGATTAAAACATGACATGTTGGTTAATTTCCTAAGCTGCACTGAAACCACTTAGAGTAAGATGAGAGTTAGAAGATTCCCTGTAACACAGCTGTGCTAAGGCCTGTCTAGGTCACAGAATATGCATTCAGCATATGGTGGTTACTGAAGATGTGGCCTGTGGAACATGTACATCTTTTAAAATATCTTGGGGAAAAAAAACTAAATAAATAAATCACACACAGACAGACACACATATTCTACTACTAATGTTCCTGTCCTAGTAGAATGAGGTGCAATTTTAGTTGCTAAGGTTTAGTGCATCTATCATAACAAAAGTATCTAAACAATCAGCCCATTACACTATATAAGCTTTCTAACCAGTATGTCATCTTTCCTGCCATTGAGTGAAACAGATCATTTGCTAGCCATGTCTAATTTCCATGGGTCGATATGAAGAAATGCCCCGTTATTTTGATAGTTGTCAAAAAAGACTTGAGGTTGCACTGTCTGGTTAAGGGATACTGCTGACAGTACTGTAAGGTTGGTGTTTAATGATGCTCTGTCATTATGAAAAAATCAGTGAAGGTCATTTACTCATGAGGTGTAAGAAAGAACCTATTTGCAGTTGTAACTTACAATAGTTCATGTGCTTTCAAAGTGAAATATTTTAGCTCAGCAGATTCAGTGGGCTTGGGTGGGGCAAAGTTACTTTTCTCAACATGGAGCCACAGTCGAACAGTTACAAATAAAATGTCAAGAAGAGCTATCAAGGCTCTGTGCAGCACAGCCTTTAATTAGGTTTACGAAGTATGAAGTAGCTTATCTTGGTGGCTTTATTTGCTTTCAGTTATCAAGGTGCTGAAACAGGCTCAGACATAATTTAGTGCAAGTACTATTCATCTATGAGAAGGTAATTTAGTGCAAGTATTGTTAATCTATGAGAAGGTAAAAAAAAAAACATTCAACAAACATGGGCTCTCAGAATGGGAAAGAAGTGCCATTCAGATGGTTTATCTATCATACTAATCGATTTTTACACAGTGAAGAACCAAAACAATGATTGAGAAAGTCGCACAAAAAAAAAAAAAAAAAAAAAAAAAAAAAAAAAAAAAAATTCAGTAAAAACTAAATGAAAACTCCAGCCAAGCTAGAACTTCCACCGAGTAACCTCTGAATTTCCATGACTTTTTTTCTTTTTAAGTCGTTTAATGGACAATTTCAGGCCAATAAAATGCTTATTCAAATGGTCCAACTTGTGCTGTGCGGATGGGGTCATAAGGCCGAAATATGCATGCCTACAGCTAGTGGGGTTTGGCTTTATTGGCCTGAAACTGTCCATTAAATGACTTAAAAAGAAAAAAAAGTCATGGACATTCAGAAATCACCATATAGCTGAAACACCTGATGTTCATAAGGGTCATTTGCACACTGAGAAACCAGGATCAACATTTCTGGAGTCCATGGCTTGGCTCATCGATCTGTAAAATGTGTTCTAATATGAAGTTTGACATGAGGTACTGGTAGGATGCAAGAGAACAACCTTAAAGCTTTCAGAAACTGCCAAGCACCGTAAAGGCTGCCTGAATATGCATTTGCTTATCAATTTAAAAATGCATTTGCTTATCAATTTAAAAAGACATTGTGCAATACGATCTACAATTGTTCCTACAAAAATTATATACCGATACTGAGAGAATTAAAGCTTATTTTTTGTAATTTACTGTTATTCCCACAGCCTGGAAGACAAACACCACTACTTCTTGCATGTGATAATTCTTTGCCCTTTTCAATCCGTTTGTCCAGATATTGGAACCTGCCAACGTTTTCTTCTCTCATTAAATGCAGATACGGAAGCTAAAAAAAATTCTAAAACAGAAGAACCTATCTGAATGTCTATACAAAACATGACAACAGCAAAACTGCACTCCTAAAACTCTACATCAATAAATGTGGCCAACACTTAACAGGGTTTCATCCTCATGCCAATTATATGTTGTGGTAATGCCCCCCCCCCCAAATACATCATTACATATACACACCAAATTCTCAATCACAACAAAAAAAGGAAAAACACCCTGTCAAGTTTTAAAAAAAAAAAAACTACTGCAGTCTCAGGCACAAATGCTATATAATTGCTATAAGAGAAAGGAACAGCACATATGGGGAAGGATGCAAAAGTTCAATCATTATCTGAACTATTAAGAGACTTTGAGATCAAGTTATTCAAACTGAAAAGGACTCAATTAGAGAGTGGTTACCTTGGGCGTAATATACAGTTAGGGCTGGTACCCAAAGGTTTACGGGTCTGGCGTTATCCGAACGGATGTGAGCAAAATGTGGAAATGATAAAGGAGCTGCATAAGTTATTTTACACGACTGGTGTACAAATCATGGAAATTATGGTGAAGTATAATAACTCAAAAATAGAGGGGTTGCTTAGTGAGCTGGATGTGATTCACTCCAAGATCACGCATGATCTTCTGTTTGATCAATACTTCACTAATTATGTCAACATTGTAAAGGACATCGACAAGAGTTGTGACACTTTATATAATAAGAAGTTCTCGAAATTACAACGTGACATTCAATTGTATCAGAAGGGTAAAGTTTATCCCTTGGATGTAAAGGGTAATGTTCAAACTTTGGAAGCAGATGGTTTAACCAATCCGAGTGGAGACCTGGAGGAAGGGGCGGTGTCTGATATACCAGCAAGCTTCAATAGTCCCGTTAATCGAGGGGAGAACCCTTTAGAAGACATCCCGAGACGTTCGGAGAGAATAAGACAGCAAGGACCGTTTCGCGACTACAACGAGGGTTACCACACAGGAACAAGGGCCAAAACAAAATATCTGATGGGGAATCAAGAACGCAACTGGTCGGGAATAGCACGAAGGTAGCTAAAAAGATTTTCTGGGCACACAATGCTTCTCAATGCGATGTTAACTGTTTTGTTTGTTCAAATAGCAAAGCATTTATTGATTCTGGGCACAGAGTTCAAAGCTGTGCAATTACACCCACGAGAATTGACTACCCTTGTATTGATATAGAATTTAGTTTGGTTAACTGTACGACATCAAGTGACCAGACTCAAGTTAACCAGTTGACTAACTTTGATTCTCCTATTGAAAACCTTTCAATTGACAATTCTTGCATGGATGTTATTTGTACGCAGTTTGCTACTTTACGGAACAATAGCCTTATGGATGGGTCAACATGGAAGGAGGCGTATTTTTCCTCCATTTCGGTTGATGCTATCCATTCCCCGCCTATTGAATTAAGTGAAGCACGAATTAATGATTGTGAGGGGCAGATGACAAGTAGTACAGACTTATCTGACACCAACGGTGTACATGCTGAGGTTATTTGTTTAAGTGATTCATCTTGTATGCTGCCATGCGATAAAGCTGATAATTTTTTAGGTGAATATCCTGAGTATTTCGATGATGAAGTGTTATTACAAATGAGTACTCACACAATGATTGATGTTAACAATAGAACTACAGTTGACTCACAGATACATTACGTTTTGACCAGCGATACAGTAGATTTATGTAATAACAATGATAATATACGTCACTTAGAAATTAATGCAGGACTCTCTGAAGAACTAAATGCATTAACACAAGTGAATACACCTGGTGTTAACAACAATATGGTGGTTGAAGCAGTGTCCTTGTTTGACAGTCTTACACATGGGCCACCAGATGACATTTATGTACATGCTACTTTATCCAATCCAAAAATAGTATATAATAATACACTAGATTTTAAATTATTTAATTATTCTAATACGGTTTTTGATACACAGCACGCTGATATTTTATCAAAAGGTTTTAACTTTGTCCCTAGTAGAAATGGCAGAATAGTGGACACTCTTAAAGATTTGAAGTTATTTACTCGTAAAATGAATTTATTGGCTTTTTTTGGTTTTAATAATAGTAGTGAGTGCATATCGACTGTTACAAATTTGCGTAAGCCAAGTCACTTTAATCCACCTTACAATAATATTGTACAATTGTTTGAAAGTATATGTGAGCAAGACATTAGAGAACATTATAGATCTGCTCCAAAAACACAGTTTTGACCCAAGACAGTCGACAGCATTAATTATATTTGCAACAATAAAAGTATTCGTGTTATGAAGCCTGATAAGGGCAATGGAGCAGTTATAATGGACAAGTTAGATTATGAGAATGAAATGCTCACTATGCTCATGGATGACAATTACACAGAGGTGAGCATTAATAAAATTCACATAGCATACAGAAAAGATAGACTTGGCTCTTGAAGACATGCTTACACAAGGTGAGATTAATGTGGACGAATTTGAATTTATGACCAATACACATCTGGTTGTGAGTGGCATTTTTGGAATTCCAAAAATCCACAAAGGACTGAACAATGTTAAGTTCAGACCAATTGTGGATGGTAAAAGCAGCAAGGTTTCTTATATTAGTCAATTTTTGGATTCCAAATTAAAAACAGGATTAAGTAGTTTCCCACACATTACCAAAGATTCCTGGCACTTTTTAGATAAGATTAAAAAACTTGACACCCAGGAAGATATTGTTTTAGTAACAATTGACATAGTCAATTTGTTTACTGTAATCCCACATGATGTGGGTTTAGTTTGGCTGGAGGAACAATTATTTGCTACTGAGATGTATGATCAGGAACAGATTAATACTTATGTTAGACTAATGGAGCTAGTGTTATGCAACAATTTTCTGTTTTTTGAAGGTCACAATTTTCGCCAGTGCACAGGGGTGGCAATGGGGGCAGCGTGTGCCCCCATATACACAAATTATATTATGGCATTTTGGGAGACCAACTTTGTCATTAGCAGTGAATATAGTTCACACACAAAAATATACACGCGATTTTTAGATATATT